>NW_027186457.1:18336614-18425308 GCF_028583685.1 Petaurus breviceps papuanus | reverse complement strand
AATACTGTCCACTGGTGAAGGACAGTGCTGTTGTTGCAGGGGTCTGGGAACCTTTCTGTTGGTTCAGAAGCCCTGAAGAAGGATTTTCTTGTTGTATGTTTACAGAAATCATGGGAGAGGGCTTTGCTAATATTTTCAGGGGTTCTAGGACTGTTCTACAGACAGAGGATGGATTAATGAAGGGACTGGCAATGTATCTTGTGGCCTTGCTAAGTAAGCCTTGTCTCCCCAGGAACTAAGATTGCTGAGAACTTGCCTGGTGTCAAGATGAAGAAAAGATCTCCATTTGGGTATTAAGTGCTGTGTTTAAACTTGATGTAACTCTGGGGCAGATTCAATTGAGATCCAGGGGTGGGGAACTTTTGACCTTATGTTTGGAAACTAATCTCCATTTGAGAAGAGGGACTTTGTGGTGGACTAAATGAAGGTATAGCCTAGGGGTGGAGTAGTATTTAGACCAGGGACTTTGTAATTGATTGAATGATTGGAAGGTTCTGGGGTGGGTAGTCCTTGGAGATTATTTAATCACACTTAGTAAATGCTGTATTTTGAATGATTTTGCATGATCATGTTTTGATCTTCTCTGTTCTTGGTTTGTCACTGAATATAATGGAGAGCACCTATGCTGGTATTTTGAACCTTGGGAAGTTGCCTTTCCTTGGCAATTACATTACACTGGCCCATTTTCTTTTCTAATTCTCTCTGTCTCTCTACCACCTCACCTTTGACATCCTTTATCTTCATTATGTGCTGTCCTGCCATTGTCCTTTGTGTGGCCCATGTCTCACACCTATACAGTATCACTGGAAGATTGTTATTTAAAAAAAGATGGGATTTTGTTTCAGGGAGAAGTTAAGGGTCCTTAAAGAAAGTGTTTGTTTTCCCAAAGACAACTCAACCTTCTCTCTTCTTCATATTCAATTCTGGACCCAGTTGTGCATATATAGTAATTGTTTAAAATGTGTGTATTAGTAGAACGATCATTAGTTTGTCCATATAACTCTCTATTTTATTTTGAGCAATAAACATTCTTTATCCATTTGATTTTTCTAATTTAGGTAGGTGGATTCAACTGTAGATGTTAAGATCTCCTCTGGGAGGCTCAGAAATATTCTAAGGTCTGATGCAATTAGCACCATGTTATTTGAAAATAGAGCTTGGCTACAAAAGACCCCACAGATGGAATCCTTCTTCTTCCATGACAGTGGTGAACACTTTAGGTGAGAGTGTGTTTTCCTGTTTTAGATCTTCCTTAATAATCATCATCACAATGTTGTCATTGTTCTCTGTAGTTACATTTTTTTCATGGAATCTTAACATATTTTGACAGAATTTTCACATATTCACGTGATAAATTTTTGGGGGAAGAAAGCCTTTAAGGTGTTGTTTTGCTCCATGAAATCAAACGATTACTTTATTTTTAATACTTAGCAAGCAGTATGTACAGTAGTATCTTCTGCTATGAAGTTATAATTACATAATATAATGATTGGTTCTAACCCAGAGGAAATATAAACATGAATCTGAATAATGTGACCACTTAATGGATTCATTATTCGCAGTGATTTGGACCTAGGTGTAGAGGTTTAATCTCATAATTTTTTTTTGTAGAAGTATGAAAGTAGGCATATCAATATTGTCTTGCTTACATTTTCCTCAGTAAAAAAATTTGAATTTTTTTCCCAAGTGTTTTCCATTCTCCTCCTCTTAGATATTAGGAGACTGATCCATCAATGTTCTAAAAATTACATTGTTGATAGTGCAGGTCACTTTTGTCTATATGCTTATGTAGTCCAGGACTCTTTTCATTTTTTCCTCTAGTCTTATAACTCTTTCCTGATATAGCACAAAAGGACTGAGATATTGGAGTTCTGGTGTGGCAGGTGCCCTGTAATTAATGAAGAAAAGCATTTCTTATAGAAATTTTGGAAATCTTTACATTTTTTTCACCACTTATTGCCCTCCAAGTTTCATCCTTAAATGTTTTCCCCTCCACTTCTTCGGCCTGGTCAGTGAAGTATTCTAGGCAATAATTTTCTACCATTTTCCTCTGCAAGATTTTTACAAACAAGTTTATATTCCAAACTCATATTGCCCTTGGCTGCCACAACTCCTTTCTTGGCAGGAAGATAAAGTATCTGCTGGCCAAGGTAATTTCTAGGCTCTATTAGTCTCCTTATTATGAGGATTGATTTAAATGGGTCAAACTTCTTTAGTTAAAGTTAATAGTCTGTGCCAGTCTGGTCTTTTGTCCATTTCTCTCTTCTTACTTCTCTCTCTTTCTCTCTCTCTCTTTCTCTCTCTCTCTGTCTCTGTCTCTCTGTCTCTGTCTCTGTCTCTGCCTCTGTCTCTGTCTCTGTCTCTCTCTGTCTCCCTCTCTGTCTCTCTCTCTGTCTGTCTCTATGTCTCTTTCTCTGTCTCTCTCTCTCTGTCTCTCTCTGTCTCTGTCTCTCTGTCTGTCTGTCTCTCTCACACACACACTCCATTCTACATTTAAATAATTTAGATTTAAATTATCTCAATTTCATATATTTTCTCATTTTTATTCTTTCTTCTAGTTTGATAATTTATTTTTATCTTTGCTGTAATGAAGTTAAAGGATAAATGAGATAAAGTATGCAAGCAAATAGAATGCAAGATCCTTGAGGGCAGGGACTTATTTTCTTCCTGTTTTTTTGTCTTTGTTGGCAATTAGTTGTCACAGGGAAGTTAGGTTGTAGAGTAGATGGAGTACAAGGAAATGGTGTCAGGAAAGCCTGAGTTCAAGTCTAGTCTCAGACGTATACTAGTTGTGTGACCCTGGGCAAGTCACTTAACCTTGTTTGCCTCAGTTTCCTCACCTGTAAAATGAGCTGAAGAAGGAAATGGCAAACCACTTGAGTATCTTTGCCAAGAAAACCCCAAATGAGGTCACAAAGAGTCAGCCATGACTGAAATGACTGAACAACCACAAAAAAGGTGTCAGAGTAGATAGAATTCTGAGTCTGAAGTTATAGATGCAAGTTCAAATCAAATCTCAGAGAAGCTTACTAGCTGTGTGATCTTGGGCAAGTCACTTACCCTCTGTCCGCTTCATTTCCTTCAGCTGTAAAATGGAGAGGACAGTAACGCCTGCCCTGCACCTTCCCTGTGAGGAAGCACTCACCATCATGTCTGCCATGTAGCAGGGGTTGGCCTAAAATGTCAGCTACATGAACACTGCTTATCACTATTGTTGCTGTTGGTATTGTTCTATTCCTGCTGCCCAGCATGAAGCCTGACAATCACTGGCACTTGATACATGTCAATGAAAGGAAATAAGATAAACTTTTCCCTTTCCATTTTATGCTTTAACTTCGCTTTTACTTTATCTAGAAGTAGAGAGTCTGTATGGTGCTATGGAAAGAGGAAGAGATGGGAGATCACCTTGAACACTGTATGTTATATGACCTAGTGCACTAGCTAATGATCCTAATTATATGACCTGGCAAATCTTCCCTAACCTCTTGGAGCTCCAATTTTCTTATCTGTTAAATAGGGACAAGCATTTCTCTATAGGCTGACTTCACAGAGCTATCATGAGAATCAAAAGAAATAATGCATATAACATACTTGGCAAAATTAAAAGCACTGTATAAATGAAATTATGAAATTATTATGATGAAATTATGAAATTATTATTATGAAATATTTTTTAAAAGATCCTAAAGAAGACTTTTATCAGTGAATTGTTGTAATTATGGATATCAGGGTGACCCAAAGGGGCTTAAATCCAATCAGTGTGGTATGTTAGAAAGAATAATGGACTTAGATTCAGTAGAAACCTAATTACGATCCCTGCTGCTGACACTTACTGGCTGTTTAAGTAGAGATAAATTATAACTTCTCTTAGCCTCAGTTTACTCATCTGCAAAATCATAACAATAATGTAACAACACCAGTTTTATGGATTGGTTTTGTGGATGATATGAGAGTGTCTTTAAAATGACTTTTAGGGGGCAGCTAGGTGGTGCAGTGAATAGAGCACCGGCCCTGGAGTCAGGAGGACTTGAGTTCAAATAAGGATTCAGACACTTAACACAAAAACTAGCCATGTGACCTTGGGCAAGTCACTTAATCCCAATTGCCCTGACTTCCCCCTCCAAAAAGCAAAAAAAAGTGACTCTCAAACTTTACAGAGCTAAAATTAAATGTCACTTAGAGCCCCTCAAGGTCCTACGCAAATACTATGTCCTACTGGAAGACTTTCCCCATCCTATCCAGTTGTCAGCCCATCTCCTCATCCATTGTATTTACTTATCTGTTTATATATTCTCCCAGATGACAAAGTAAGCTCCTTGAGGTCAGGGACTGCTTTGCTTTTGTATTAAAATTCCCGGTGCTTGGCATATTATTAGGCACATGGTGAGCTCTTAATTTACAAAATTGGATTGAATTGAATTATGAGGAAACTCTGAGGAAAGACTTTCTGAAATGCTCATTCTTAAGTAATGGATTCAGTAGTAGGGAGAGTGCTTCATTATAACCAAAGGGGTCAGATTCCTGACAAACAGCTGAAATACCTCGTAATTACAGAGACTTTGCAAATGCTCATTTTGGCTCCTACAGCAGATGCAAATATGTGTTCCTGATAGTTATGGAACATTTGGCTTGAGATGCCCCATGGTCTTTTAGGTTGTCCTTGCTGGCAGAGAGCAGAATATGCTCATGCCCAGTCTAGAGAAGGCATATCCTCTGAATTGATATAGAGAGGACAACTCAAGGAAGTGAATGGGTGAGATGGTTTGGCAGAAGGTGAAATAGATATGAAACTCAGGGCCATAATACCTATGTTAGAGCTGAAAGTTTTGTACCAAAGGGAATGGCAAGTATGCCAATTTGGCTGTATATTACAATTATTGAGGGGGAATAACGTATAATCAGCTTGAGGAAATGAGCTGGGGTCAGACTGAGAAGGGACTTGTACACCCTACCTCAGAGGACTCTGGGGGGAAAGGTGCTTCTTAAAGCACTAGGTAGAAATGTGATCAGTTAATATAAGACTCCATCCACTGAGTCATTGGTTCACACAAAATCTGGTCATTTGTCACCATGAAACTCAGTGTCAAGTAACTCAATATAACAAAATATGCTCCAAATGGTAACTTGTGGTTAGGATCATAGGGTTTAGAGCTGGAAGGCAGATTCAGAGGTCAACCAGTTCAATCCTCTTATTTTCCAGGTGAGGACACAGAGGCCCAGAGATATAGAGACCTGAAAAGTTATGCCGGCCATTAACTGCAGAGCTAGAATTTAAACCCAGATTCCCTTACTCCAAATCTGTTGTTCTTTCGATTGTACAAGCTTTAGAGGTGTCCAGAAATGATGGACATGTCCAGAAACCATGTCTGACAAAAATCAGAAAAAAAGGTTATTTCAGAAGTGATGAGTGAAATAGTATGTATGCGGTAAGGATATTTCACCATTTTGCAGGAATCATCCTCTCCCCATATTCCTTTTCTGCTGCCCTCTTTCCTTATCCCCAATGATTACTAAAGGAGCATGAATTACCAGGCCCTGAGGCAGGTGAGTTATAATCCAGGCACTGAGAATCTAAAGTTCTACTTCAATTTGGCTCTCACATAATTACCTCGTGAGCAAAAAAGATGGTTGAAGAGTTTCCAAAATGATCTACTCATCTTGGGGTGCTCTCTGCCATCCAACCTATCTCTGAGCCAGGATGCCCTGAAGTGCTGCAGACCAGAGAGATTTCCTCCAGGCTGAGTTCAGTCCAGACTTACATCCTGCAGAGACTAGGGGGGCCTTGGAACCACCCCAAGCTTTTGGGCCTGGGTGCCAGGCTTGTTTCATGACCCAAATGGCATGGCTGGCAGATGCTCAACTGGGCTGTTCCTTCCCCAATGGATGCTGTTTGGTACCATGCTGGGCCATTCTGTTGATGCTGGAAGATGCCAGGATACCCTGTAGGACACCACTGCTAACATTTTCAAAGTGGCAGGATAGTTTTTCTCTGTCCTCTGGGCCAGAGTCAGCTCACCAAAGCTTTAATAGAGACCAAATGCACCGACTGCATAGGATCATTTCCTCTTTGGTAATCTAATAATGAAAAAGAGAATTTTGCATTACATGACACCCCCCTAACTACTCAATACTGTTATTTCCCTAGAGGTGGAATACAATTATTTAGGCCAGTAGAGTTTTGTAGATGCAAAAATAGACTATAACTTGAAGCTGATCAAAATCACTGGGATTTTGCCTGCCTCAGAATTATGGGATACAGACAATTTAGAGATGATACCACTGGGCCAGTATGATGCTATTGTTTTGGGGGAGGGGGTTTGTTGTTTCCTTGAATATGCATGTCAACTGAGTGTGATACAGACTAAGCCTATTGCTTCTGACTCTTAATGCTTTATTGTTGTGTTTAGCCTGTTAAAGCTACAGCCAAAGGCTTCAGAGGTTTTGCTTGGTTGGATTTTTCTCTTTCCATTGTGACATATTTTTAATCCTGCCATATACTTCTATGGCTTTGGCTTTTAATGCATATGTTCAGCAACCTTAATAGGATTAATTATCAACCTTACACTAATTATAATTAACATTTCCTCAAATAATTGTATAAGTTAACTTTGCCAATTCACACACAGAGAAGGGCACTTTGCAGAAGAATGGAGCATTGTGTTGGAAAGTATAGTAAGGAGCATAAAAGAAGAATATGAACACAGAATAAAAGAAGATTTGTAATCTCTTAGGCCTTTCTTCTGTGTGTTCCCATATATCTAATTGCAAATTGTGTTGCTAAATATATTACATCGTCAGTGTGTAGTAATGATCTCTTAATGCAAGCCTTATGACAGTAGGCATTTCTACTAAAAATTACTTCTGAAACATCTAACTATTTCTCCCTTTTCTTAATAGATATTAGTATTCTAGCATCTAGTTAAATAGCTTATGCTTTAGAAGATAAATGCCCCCAAAATTGGTAATTTATATGCAAAATAAATGAAAAAGCCTTCCCTAAAAGCATCTCTTCCCGAATGTACAAATTAAAGCTCTCTTCCTTTATGAAGCTTATTTTTTAACTGTTATTTATACCTAATGGTTAGTTTATACGTTTCTGCATTAAGCACACAGTGTTTTGACGACACCATATGACACCAAAATGGCCATCTTTTGAAATTATGGGATGCTTCATTGCAGAGCCAGACTCTAATCTGCAACCAATTTGTGTCAGCGCTCTCCATAGCAAAGCTCTCCCATCCTCTCTCAAACCAGGAATCGGCTGAAGGTTTGTCTTGGTTGCATGAGCCCAATGCAATTAGGCAGCCTGTGAATGTGCGCCATATGCATATATTGCTTCTCTTAGCATGTGTTACTTTGATGTGTTAGGTTAGAAAGCGAACTCTTTTCTTGGGCAGCCTTCCTCCTGGGTCTTGATGCTGCTTAGTGGTTGAGTCCAGACTTTGAAACACAGCCTAATTTAGAGGCGAATGCTCAGCTGCTGCTGTCATTTCAGATGATTTTTTTGGGGGGGGAGCTTTGATGTCAGCTCAGGATCTTGGGTGTTGCATCAGCACGGCAGCCTCCTCGATTCCTGAAACAGAAACCACATCGTTTTAAGCTTTTGTCTTTGCCTTTAAATGGTCTTTCAACACCCCAACTCTATTAATTTAAAAAAAACAAAAAACACTCCTGATGACAACCCCCTCCCCCAACCATGTGACTATTTAAGGAAAATATATCACATTCTCTTTATTCTTAATTGGAAAAGAGATGGATTTAAAAATATAAGCATTGATCAACATTGATTTAATTTCAGAATTATTCAATGCCCATAAATACCCGTTTTGGAACACATGGCAATTGAATAAAAAGGGTCTTCTGCCTTTTCCTTCCATTCCTTCCAACTGGAATTTTTCTTTTAAGTAAATATTTCCTTAAATCTTTTTGTCGTAATTATTTACTTAGCTATACTTCGTGATTTCAATCACTATTAAAAGCACATTATCTGCTTATCTCCCCCCCCGCCCCGTTTTTGGTGGGGGGGTGACATCATTAGGCATTGTATACTCTACTGATCCAGGACTTGATCCTCACCCTGGCCAAAGGAAGGCTGTGCCAATAGCCAAATTCGTTTCAAAAATTTGAAGTAGGGTGAATGGCTTCTTTTACATGGTCTAGCCACCTTAGGCAAGTCATTTCAATATCTGAGCTGGTCTTCTTATCAATAAAACAAGGAGTTGGGCTAGAGCAGGAGAGCTTTAACTTTTTTTGTGTCATAACTTTTTGGCAACCCATGGAGTTCTTCTCAGAATAATATTTTTAAATACATAACATTAAATTCATAGGATTACAAAACCAACTAAATTGAAATATAATTATCCATATCTATATCTATATGCATATACATACATATATATGTTTATCCATGTCTAATCCATATCTATTTATCAATGACCTCTCAGTATAACAAATTCACAGACTACAATTTAAGGACTCCTGGACTAGATGATCCAATCATTTCTTCTCTTTAAGTCTCAGTTTTCTCATATGGAAAACAAGGAGGTCATAACAGAAAATCTCTTAAGTTTATTTCCTATTCCTATTATTCCTATTTCCTATTTATGGTCTCTTAAAACCCTCCCAACCTTCCCATTCTCTGATGCCTAGAAAGGGTAAAAGGCACAATTGGGGATAATTTGACAGTGAAACTTCAGGGACCATAGAGTTGACTTTTTTCTTTCTTCCCCAGTCTAAGGCTGATCCTAGAAAAAATGATATGTCTGATTCATTTCTTTGCTTTCTTGGTTCACAAGAAGAATTTATCATGGTTGAACATCAGAAAAACACTTGTCTTAGTGGTTGCAATGTTTTTCACTGGTTTTAAAGCATTCTCGAAGGTGGACTATGCTCTGGGCATGAGGACAGTAGCTCTGTGTAATGCCTTTTACTGAAAGAGAATCACCCAATGCCCAAGCAGTATTTAAACGTGTCCTTGTTGTAGATGACTGAGAGAAGAACAGGGTAAAATTCTAGATGGACAAGCAGACTTTTGTGACATTCTCCCTTTCCTCTCCCTCTGACTCTTTTAGGTCATTGTCTCAAGAGACACCTATATCTAGGATCTTAAGACATCTTGCTATTCATTGGCTTTGAAAACTTGGTTTTGAATTCTGATTCTGACACTGTAATGATTGACAAATCATAATTCTCTGTTCCTCTGGTTTATTTGATCTATAAAATTCAATTAATAACAGGGCTATGTCCTTTTTAACAAAATAAATGTTGGGAAAGAATTTTTTAAACTTTAACACACCATGTAAGTGAAGTATAATAACAATACTAATATTATTAGTAGTATTAAAATAATAATAATCTATTTATCTTTTTGATGGAATAGAAATATTTCTGGGACAAGTAGCTATCTTTTATTATTCCTTAATATTTAAAGTTCCATGGATTATTGCTCAGGTAGATAAAATGCTTACTCTGTGTAACCAAATAAAATTATTGGGATGTAAATCTATCTTACGTTTTGTTATTGTTGAGTCTTGTCTAACTCTTCACGAGGCCGTTTGGGGTTTTATTGGTAAAGATTACTGGAATTATTTGCCATTTCCTTCTCCAACTCATTTTACAATGAGGAAACTGAGGCATACAGGGTTACATACATACAGGTTTTCCAAGGTCACACCTCTAGTAAGTATCTGAGGACAGATTTGAACTCAATAAGATAAATCTTGACTCCAAGCTTAGCACTATCCATTGCGCAACCTAGGAGCCCCACCTTCTGTACTTTCACTTAAAGTATCTCTGGGACTACTTCAGTAGAACACTTTATCCTGTTCATGAACACTTTTGATTTCTTCTGCTATATCTCTTTATTTTGAAAGTTTTTCATCCGTGAAGCCTGGAGATTATGAGAATTTTTTCAAGAGTTAAATTTGTGTGTATATATATATATATATGTATATATATATGTATGTAGGTATGTATATATACATACATATATATCTTAATTTTTTAGGGATAATTTTATAAGTGGGTTATTATGGATACTAGGAGAGAGTATCCAGAAGAAGAAAGGAGCTTTATCAGTTGAATGATAAAAATTTTGAGTGTCACATTGTCCAATTAAAATAAAGAATTCATTAGGAGAAAGAAGAATCAGTATCTTATTGGTAGAGAAGCAGCACAGTATAACAGAGAGACAGCTGACCTTGGGGTCAAAGAGACATGGGTTTAAATCCTGCCTCTGACAAATCCCTTCTATATCCTTTCTGTATAACTTTCTGCATTGTGTTTTTGATATATCACAGATTGGTGTAAAAAAAACAAAATGGGAATTTTGGGGGCAGGTTTGCAGATGCCACAGATGACATGCAAAGGCCAGCAGATGACACAGAAAAAGTTTAGAAACTCAGAAAGGCATGAAATATATGTATAGTATTATATAATATCAACCCATATTTTATAATAAGGTCTTGTAAACACCCCATAAAGAAAAAAAATTCTTCTCTAGTATGATGAGAGGGTCAAAAAAATTTATGGGCATTTTCTAGCACCTTGCCCTTAGCCCCCACAATGTGGAAGAGATAACTATACTGGCTGTGTGATCCCATACACACTATTGAACCTCTCTGTACCCTTGTCAATTCTCTAAAATTCTAAATTTTAGAGAAGGCTGCAACCTACAGTGATAGAAGGAGTTTCATTATCTAGAATTTCCCTGTACCAAGGAAATCACAGACTCATTCTCTGACCTGATCCCCATATATCATATCAGGTCAAGTCACATCACTTCAATTACATTATAATCTCTCTGAATATAAGAACATTTTGTCTAACCTAATAGAATCTAAGCTCCATGAGAAAGGGGACTATTTCTAATAAGTAAGTATGATTAAAAAATAATAACACAATGCTTAGAATTTGGGTTTGCCATTTTTATTTTCTAGAAAAAAAACAGTGAATGAATGCATATTTTAAAATAGAAATCCATCATTAGCATCTTTGTTCTTCATCTATTTGCCACTTTTCTGGTTCTCTTTTTAGTTTGATATAAGCAATGGGATGGGCATATATTGAAAATAGAGCAAGGTAAGTGTGGGGAAAAGCTGTCGACTAGAAATAAAAGCAAATGACAAGTTGAAGGAAGCAGTTCCTTAGTCAGAGAGGAAGATAGAAAGATTTACTCCCTTTGAATATACTGAAAATACCATGGATATTCCTGTGACAGACAAACATGGCAGCCAACTTGATGTGTCCGATGGGGAGCTGTGATTGTTCAACAATGATACGTGGCCTGACTATATTCTGATTGAAAGAATAGCCTTCAATTTCCAAACTGTCATCACCTTCCCACAGAAGGAGAAAGACAAATCAAAGACTAGAATGGAGGGGTGTTTTTGGAAGAAATAAGTATTTCTGTAGCTGGTTGTAGTCATTCACTTTAAATTTTTAAAAATTAATTTTATTTTTAATTTATGGAATAAAATCAGCATTTCCATAACATTATAATTAAAAGAGAAGGTAATTGCACATGATACTGCAAATTCATTATTTACAACTTGGTTTTCCTTTTAAATATAAAATAAAGTTATTATGTAAATTTTCCCCTTCCCTCAAGCTAGGGATGGTTGCCATTAGACACAAATATTTGTCTGTGTGTATGTGTGTATGAGTGTGTGTGTGTGTGTGTGTGTGTGTGTGTGTGTGTGTAAAATCATACTATATATCCATTTATCAGTAGTTCTTTCTCTGGAGGCAGATATGTCTTTCTTCACATGTCCTTTGTAGTATTTGGATATTTGTAATATTCAAAAAGGTTCATTTGCCCAAGTTGTTCTTAAAACAAAATTGCTATTACTGTATACAACATTCTCCTAGTTCTGTTCATTATGCTCTTCATTATTTCATACAAGTCTATCCATGTTTTTCTATGATCATTGAGCCCATCATTTCTTATAGCACAGAAGTATTCCATCCTAATCATATTCCACAACTAGTCCAGCCATTCCCTAGCAGATGAACATCTCCATAATTTCCAGTTCTTTTGGGGCGGCCAGGTGGCTCAGGGAGTAAGATCACCGGCTCCAGTGTTGGGATGACCTGGATCAAATCTGGGCTCAGATACTCAGCACCACACCCAGAAATAACTGTCCGTGTAACCTTGAGCAAGTTACTTAACCCCAATTGCTTTAAAAAAAAATTTCCAGTTCTTTTCTACCACAAAGAATGCTGATATAAATATTTTAGAACATATAGTTTCTTTTCTATTTTCTCTAATCATCTTTGGAACTAGACCTACTAGTAGTATTGCTGGGTCATTGGATGTAATTCTGGATTGTTTTGTGTTATGGGAATGGGAATTTAAGATCTTCCCTGACCGTAGGCCCTTTGATAGACTTAAGTGACTATGAGAATCTTCCTTGATTTGAAAATATGCTCTGCTCCCTAATAGTCTGAATGTGGTCACCTGGAGCCTATGGCGAGAGACTTAGTTTTCAGGAGTGTCCACACCTGGTTGCTTTTTGATTGGGCAGTGGGTCTAGAGAGTTGTGACATTCTGTGAGCCAGGAGAATGCTATATATACCCTGATGTGAGATTTTCTTTTGGGGCTCACTTTGAGAAGAGCTATGTGATTTGACCAGAGGAGACTCTGGGCAGCCATTGAGCCCCCCACGGCTTTGAAAACCCAGATATTGTTGCTTCCCTCTCTGGTAACTGAGTAGGTATGGATGTAATGGTCATATAATTAGAAGCCTGTCTGCTGCTTGTAACTTCTGTTTGTAACTTGTTTGTATTTTGTTTGTATTCTCTGAAGTTTGGGGTGCTTATCTTTTTCCCCTGAATGAGGTAAATGACATATGTTTGATTAAAGCAATATTGTTAACCCATTTTGAGTTGCTTTCCTTTAGAAAAACAGATCTAAGAACCTGTGTTGGCAGCTACCCTGCGTATGCTAGGGTGCTTGCTGCTACATTTTATGAAATAGTTGGATCAGTTTACAATTCTACTAATAATGAATTAGTATACCAATTTTACCACAGCTCCTTCAACATTTTTGCCAATCTAATAGGTGTAAAATGGTATTTCAAGGTTGGTTTAATTTGTATTCATCTAATCAATAATTACAGGGCATATTTTTATATGACTATAAGTTGTTTTGATTTTCTCACTGGAAAACTACCTATTCATATCCTTTGACTATTCATCATTTGGGGAATGACTCATTCTTATATATTTGACAAAATTCTTTATGTTTGGGATATGAAACCTTTAGTTGAGAAACTGTCAATAAGTCTTCGACCCCATTTTCTGCTTCCCTTTTGATCTTGATTATATTTGTTTTATTCATACAAACTCTTTTTAATTTAACATAATAAAAATTATCCATCTTATACCTCAGTCTGCTCTCTAACTCCTGTTTATTCATAAACTGTACACCTATCTATCCATAAGTCTTAAAAATAATATGTTCCATGCTCTGCAATTTTTTTCTAATATCTCTCTTTATATCTAAATCCTATATCCATTTTGACCTTATCTTGGTACATGGTGTAAGATATTCGTCTATGCCCAGTTTCTAACATACTGCTTTCCAGTTTCCCCTATATATCTAATGTATAATATATATATACTTACCAAAAATGAATTATTATCCCCAAATTTTAAGTCTTTAGGATTGTCAGATAAGGTTACTGTATTTATTTGCTACTGTAAATTGCATGTCTACTCTGTTCCATTCTATTCCTTAGACATTATCATGTGGTTTTCATAATTACTATCCTATAATGTAGTTTAAGATCTGGTATTTCTAAACCTCCTTTCTTTTAGATTTTTTTCATTATTTCCTTTGATATTCTTGACTTTTTTTTCTTTCAAATGAATTTTGTTTTTATTTTATTTTCTGATTCAGTAAAATAACTTTTAATAGCTAATCATGACAATGTTACTTTATTTGGTCCGTACTTGTGATGTCATCAGTGTGGGAATGGCAGCAAACTTCCTGGTATGAAAACTCCTTTTGCCAATACAAATCAGCAACTCATCTATAATTTATAGTCTTAGAGATTTGTCTAGGGTACTCATAGGTTAAAAAAAGCATCTAACTCACATTGGCATATGTTAGAGGCAGGACCTGAATGCAGCCTTCCACATTCTAAGGCTAGCATTTCATACGCTATGCCATTCAGCCATTGCCAATTCCACTACTAACTGTGACAAACAAATTGTTTTTAAAATTATATTTTTTGTCTTCCCCCAAAATAATATTTTAATTATCCTTTGGGAAGATAAAAAACATAATTTCAAAAGACATTTTTATCATTATTGATTTCAGTCACTTTTCCCCAACTTATATAAAAATCAAATTTTGAGTTTGAGAAAATATAAATTATTTTAATGCCATTACATTTAAATAGCTTAAATTCAAATGAAAATTGATAAACATGCTTATCACTAACATCATCTTTTTGACAATATTTTTGCATTGTATTCATATTATTTTGCTTGCCAAATATTTTGGAATTGTGGAAAACATCTCAGCTTTTCTTACACAAATATGAATGAACATATGTATGCAAATTAGATATCTGTCAGTAACTTATCTTATTCTGATTGAATCTTATTCCATTCATCCAATATACTTCTTTAGTTTCCTAGCAATGTTTAAGATACTAGAGGAAGGTCCAAGACATATTGAGTAGATGGAGCCCTTGTGGAGGATTTACAGATAGCGGTGGATGGCAATTAATTAAGATGAGAAAGATTCCATGGTTTTCAGTCTTAATTATTAAGAAGAATAGTCATATTGATAAGGCCACAGATCTGTTGAAGTACTCATACATTATTCAATTAAGGTAAAATAGAGATATATAAATGTATACATATCTCTATGTGTACATATACATATATATATATTTTTAAAGAATGTAAAGCTACTTTTTCTAAAGTATCTTTTTTTTTTGTAAATTAAACACATTTTAATTTAATAAACATTTAGTATATAACTTATTGCAAAGCACTGTTTTGGGAATACAAAGACATAATGAAACAGTTCCTGCCTTGAATGAGCTTACATTCTCCTGGGGAATACAACATTGTACAGAAATAAGTGAATACAAGTTTATGCTAATTAATTTCAAAGAGAAAGTGGGGGCATGCCTCCTAAGTGGATGTTTCCCTTTATTGGGTGCCCCGTTAAGTGGATGTCCCCCTTAAGGAGTCATCTCACAGAAATGGCCCTCTAACTTGGGGTGTGGGCCCCTCTCCCTGGAGGGGCATGGGGAACTTTAAGGAATTGCTTTCTCTATTAAGGAGTGGCTGTCTCCCAAAAAGAGCTGTTTCCCCACCCTTCCTTAAGCTGGAGTCTCCCTTAAGTGGCAGAGGAGTTTGCTTGATTTGTTATGTTAACTGCAATAAATGACTTTACTTCAAAAAGAAAAAAGGAGAAAGCGCTAACACTTGGAGAGATCAAGAAAGGCATCAGAGGGGGTGGCCAGGTCGCACAGAGAGTAAGAGCACCAGCCTCAGAGTCGGGATGACCTGGGATTGAATCCGGGCTCAGACACTTAGCACCTACCCAGAAACACCTGGCCATGCAACCTTGAGCAAGTTACTTAACCCCAATTGCTTTAAAAAAAAGGCATCAGAGATTGCTCTGGCCTCTACTACCTGAATTCCAGGGATGTTATATTTCACCCCTTCCCTTGGTTTCTAGTATTCTTAAGTGCTTGGTGGATGGTCTCTTATCTTTATCATTGGCTCAAGCTCCCATTTATTTTGTTTCCTCCAATTTAGGGGTCCATTTAATAACTAAATAATGACATTAGCCTTTACAGAGGAATATTTACCTCAAACATATAATGGGAACAGAAATACCAACATTTTCCTGCTACCACCTCAGGGGCATATAATTCACCTCTACCACATATTCCAGTACTCCTTGCTGAGGAGGGTACAGCAATAAGGTTCACAGTTTAACTATTCCTGTACAGTATTAGTTCCACTCAGAGTCTCTTTGACCTTTATTTCCAGGACCCTGGTTTCTCAGAACTTCCCTGCTCAGTTGAAGGCAACATTTAGCTTAAAATCCT
The DNA here is from genome assembly GCF_028583685.1 of Petaurus breviceps papuanus. Classification (NCBI taxonomy): domain Eukaryota; kingdom Metazoa; phylum Chordata; class Mammalia; order Diprotodontia; family Petauridae; genus Petaurus; species Petaurus breviceps. The sequence continues at coordinate 18,409,228 of NW_027186457.1, read as the reverse complement.
GAACTCCGAGATCACCATGGCTTTAACTCTCAGATCAAGGACTGCATTCTCTGCACCTAGATCTAAAAAGGACAAATGAAACAATAGCAAAACCTCTAGCCCTTTTCTCTGGGTCAGAAAGTTTAAAGGGTAAGTGAAGATGGTCTTTCCCCAGTCCAGCATATTGCATATTCTCCCTGTTATGGGTGAATGAGACTTTCGTCCTCTGATGCAACCAGAAAGAGAGAGGCACTGTACCTACAGCAGTTAGATTTAAGGATGCAGCCAGTTCTGACTACACAATAACTCTCCCCAACCCCACAATCTACTAGGCCAATGCATAATGTCTTCTTCCTAGAAAACAGGTCCACTATCTCCCACATGGGTGCTTCCATCTTAGTCGATTTGGACACATGACAAAGTCCCATTACATGTAAAGACATGGTACATGGGATATGCTTTATTTTTAAAAGGTAATCAACTTCTCTCCTTCCTTTGGCACAGAAGGATATCAAATATGCTTATGAGTACATTAACCCATTCTTTTCCCAATCACCACCTTTACTTTTCCTTCCTTCATTTTTCATAGGTAGTGTTGAAAAAAGTCATATCACAAATTGGACATATATTCTCATTCTCTTACATTTCTAGTCAATGCAATTTGATGGAAAGTAGGCTAGATTTTGAATCAGAGGTTTTAGGTTAAAATCCTGCCTCTATCATTTACTACCTGGGTGATCATTATCTCATCTCTCTGGACTTAAAGGTTCAAATCTGTAACTTGAGGATATCCAGCCTACATAAACTTCTAGTTCCATTATTGCTCTAAATCTCTGATACTCTCATATTCTGTGGTATTGAATACTTCTGGAGAACTATCATCTTCATAGAACACCCTCACCCCCAGCCCAAGTGAAGAATAAGGGAGACTAAAACTCATTACTTTGCCACCAAACTTTCATTATCATACTTAACTGAAGCCATCACCTCCAGTTCCTGTCCAAAAGCATTTATCAAGAACCCATTGTATGCCAGTCACTATACTAAGCATTGGAAATTCAAGGACCAGATGAAACCATCCTTCTATCAGGATGAAACCATCAGATGAAACCATCATTCTATCAGGAGAGGCAGCAAATACACATATGAACATATAAAAAATGGGTAAAAATGAATGCAAGGAGCATTTGAAGGGAGCACTACAGAGCGGTTTAACTAGTTTTTATTTAGCTAAGACTTTGGTATCAAATACAAAGAAACAATAAGGTAAAGAAAGTCTTAACATATTTACCTAGTACTTTAAGGCTTATGAAACACTTGATTGCTCTGTTTTGCTTATAAAGAAAATAGGGATCAGAAATATTAAGTGAGTTGCTCATGGTCCCACAGCTGTTACGAATAGGAACCAAGACTAAAACCCCAATTTTCAAACATCAAATCCAGTGTTGTTTCCTCTATGTCACACTTCTAGTGGAAACTATTATCATCAAACAATAAGCTCCTATTTGTGTATTGTCTTACCTTGGTAGAATACAAGACCAGGAATTTCTTACTTTTTCATTGTATTTGTATCACAAGGCACATAGTGGGGGCTTCATAACTGTGGGTTAAATCGACAATCCATTGATCAATCAAGAGATATGTATTAAGGACCTACTTTGTGCCTGACATTGTGCTAGCTAATGAGGCATGAGAGTAATATATATACAGTACCTTAAGGTTTGCAAAATGCCTTGTATCCATTTGAACCTTGCAGAAACCTTTTTGAGGAAAGGACTACTCAGTATCACCACAACTATTGTATAAATGAGGAAACTGAGCTCAGAGAAGTTAAATAATTTTCTACTGATGTAAGGATAGAAAAATAAATAAGGGTTCATGTCCTGTATTTGATAATCATTCACTTAAGTACTCTGGGCCTCCATTTCTCATCTATATGATGATGTTAGGCCAAACTATCTCTAAAATCCCATCCAATTCTATGTCTCTATATTTTCTCATCCTTGGAGGTGTTGGCAATCTATTTGAAGAGATAGACGTAGAACTAGAAATGTTGATACAAAAAAATTGATATTTATTTCCCCCAGTGGCTTTAGTTGTATTTCTTTCCCAAATGGATAAAAATAGGGAAAAAATTTTCCCAAAGTATTTCATTAAGTATGATGGAGGAAATAAAATTTTATATTGGTAGCTAGCTGGCACAGTGGATAGAGTACCAGGTCTGAAGTAAGGAAGACTCATCTTCTGAGTTCAAATCCAGCCTCAGACACTTAGATCTGGGTGACCACAGACCAGTCACTTTGCCCTGTCTGCTTCAGTTTCTTTATATGTAAAATGAACTGGTAAAGGAAATGGCACTCTATTATCTCTGCCAAGAAAACCCTAAATGAGCTGGAAAAGGAAATGGCACTCTAGTGTCTCTGCCAAGAAAACCCTAAATGGAGGGTCATAAAGAGTAAGACAGAACTGAAAATGACTGAACACCAACAAAAATAGTACCATAATGTGTAACCAAGATAAAATGGTGACTTCAAGTCACCTAAAGAAAAAAGAAAATTTCCCCCCAATAGCCATTTCCCTCTTCCCATTTCTTTAAATATGACAGAAAAACTGTCTATCAGAGCCCAGGAAGAATAATGAATTATTGACAGTCTCAGTTTTACTAGAAATGGAACCAAACACAAGAGGACTTTATCACCTCAGAAAGGACTGCCAAAATCTTTAACCGAAATGTTTAAATTAATGCCCCCCCCTCTATATATATGTATATACACACACACACACATAACTACTATCAATTCAGTCATTTATCAGTGGATTATCCATATTTACACATCTTAGAAAGGTAAGGGGGAATGGAAAGGGAAGAAATTGGAGTAAAAATTTGGTGGTGAACGGCATGAAAACAGTGGTGGTCTGAAAATAGAAACGATAACAGTTCTAGTTTCATTAGAGAGAAGGCAATCCCAAAGATAATTTAATCCATAGTGTAGTTTATGAGATATTTTATATGTATATATCCTTAATAACTAATAGTAACTAAACTCTAAATAGTAACTGAACACTCAACAAGGTCTGCATGTCAGCTAAGTCTTTCCAGATGATCAACAATCCATTTTAGCTCCTGAAAAGGTTAAAGAACATTTTTAGTTTCAAGTCTCTTCTAGAGTTGGGTGGTAAAGGTAAGACATTTCATAGAAATTGATTAAAAGGAGTGTAAATAACAATAGGTTATCCAAGTGTTAAGCATGTAAACAAAACATAAAAAATCACCAACTCCCATTTGTTTATTGCTCTGCAGGCTGCTTACAGTTTAGTTCTTGAGTCTCACCTACATTCTTCTTGCCTGACTTTTGTTAGAAAAGGTCAGATTTTGAGTAATTGGTCGAAGGCATAATTAAACCTAATTAACAAGTAATGCAAGCGAGACTGCACAATTATAGAAATGATTTTTAGAATGATAAACTACAGCAGAAAGTTGGAGGATTGGAGCTCCTCGGGCACAATTTCCCCCCCTTAAGGTTGTTTAAATTGTTCCTGCTAGAGATAGCCATGAAGAAGTTTGAGAATTATGCAGCCATCTGACTCTAAGGGTTTTCGAAGGCTCTTATTTCTCCCTGTAATTAACCTAACCCATGGACCCCTTTCCAACCTTTATAGATTGTCGAGTTCGTGTTGCAAATTACATCACAGAGGAGAAACTATTAGTCTAGGTAAATGAGCTTCCTGGATCAAAAAATCTACTCTTTGTTCCTGGATTTCTATTAAAAATTCTTTTTCTTTTTTAAAACGTTCAGAGTTGCTGCCAGAATCAAAGCCAGACAAAACATTTTTGCAAACTATTTAGGACAAAGGTGAATATGATAGAAGAAAATTGTATAATAGGATTTTTTAGAGATTCTTCTTTCTATACAATTATGGGATTTTAGATCTGGCAAAGGAAGGGAATTCAGTGGTCATTTAGCTCAACCCCCTTACTTTATAGATAAGGGCATGTGAGGCCTAGGGTGACTAAGATCCTCCCCTAATTCCTTGGCTAATTTCTGTGTATGTAATTCTCTAAAATAATGCCTTGTATCAAATAATTAAAATGTAGTAAGTTGGGTTTTTTTTGGGTAATTATTGGTTCCCACTGACCCAGTCCTTTTCATATTAATTTCCAATCTTCACTGCTATATTGAAACAGGTGAGTATAAAGTATCAGCTGTGGTCCCAATGTGTTTTGATTTGGGGGTGTTATGATAGACTTATAAGCAGCAAATATATGGGATATGAGATGATTTCCAGCATTTTTTTTGTTTAAAGTCAGAGGGGCAAGGGATCAGAAAATGCAATTTTGGGGAGAAATGGGAGCCAGACTGAGCTCCTATTGTCTCATTTCTACTTCTCATTCTCCCTGTGGGAGTGGGTGTTAAATTAAAGGAATGCATAAGGCATGGAATACCCATCTCATGTTCTTTGCATGCTAACGTGTAGAATTGATTACCAATTTCAATTGCCAAAATGGAAAACAAATATCTGCCAATGTTTTTCTTATTGTATAAAAGCTGTCCCTATTACTAAACTAACACCAGATTTCCCAAAACAAGTATGTCTTTTTCTCTTTGTATTGAAATAAAGAGATACCTTCAAGGTTGAGGGATAGACATTTTTTCAGAAAAAATTCTTTCGAATATGAGATAGCCATACTAGAATGTGATGACCTGGAAAAATGGAGAAACATAAAGTTAAATATTTATTATTTTAGATTATAGCTTCTTGGAGAGCCAGGATTGTCTTTGACTATTCTTGGTAACTGTAGTGCTTAGTAGAGTGCCTGGAACATTAGTAAGTGTTGAATAAATGCTAGTTGATTGACTGCATGGCATTTTTAAAGATCATCACACGCTAAAGACATATCTTCAAAGAATCATCGATTCCTGGAGGTGGAAGGGATCTCCAAAAGAATTTTACCAGTAGTTAAACAATAGTCTCCTCTCTAACAAATCAGATGAAGTCAGCCTTCCTTTAAGTATCTGACTCAAAATCTTATAAAAAAATGAATGTTGAAAAATATCTTTACATGTAATTGGAAAAAACACAAAATACAATTTATCAAAAAAAAGAATCAAAAGAAAATAAAACTATTCAAAGGCAAAAAGGTGGTACAAAAGTAAAAAAATATATATTTTTGGTATACTGAACCTATGGGAAAAAAGGAGTTAAATTCCTGTAACCACCAGAAAGTAGTACTCTTTCACTATAGATTACTAAAAACACACTTTTCTCCTTATAATTCCTTATAACAAAACGTTAATTCTGACAATATGCACTTATAACACAGTAACCATGAAAAAACCCATAAAATGCAGTTCACAAAATAAAATTGGTAACATGCAAGCTATTTTTCTTGATAGTAATTTCATAGAAATTTGAACTTTTGTGCTAACATCTCAATAAAAATTATTTCAAACGATATTCACTTGAAAATTGACTATATTCACGTGTGTATAAGTATGCATTTATGTATGTGTGCATGCACATGTCTATAATATACATATAACACATGCATACATACATACATGTCATATCCAGGTTCCCAAATGATTGTGCTATTAAAATTTATCACCAGGAAGAACAGTGAAGAACTTCTCTCAAATTGATTGGAATTTTGCCGTATATTATAATAATGAATTGTGTCCATAAATATAGGTATAATAATCTGTTTGGAATAGCTGTTGTGATATTTTATAATTCAACTGAACATGCTTTTAAGATTAATTTTTTATATTTTACCTTTAACACAATAACACTGGCCTCCTAGCTATTCCATGAACAAGATACTTCATTTCTCACTTCAGGGGATTTTTTTCTTGGGCATCTGTCCCCCATTCCTGGAATTCTCTCCCTCTTCTGCCCCAATTACTGACCTCTCTGGTTTCTTTTAAGTTTCAACTAAAATCCAGTCTTCATCAGAAAGCTTTCTCCAACTTCTTAATTCTAGTGTATTGCTTCTGTTAATTATTTCTTATTTATCCTGTTTTTGCCTTGCTTTGTATGTATTTCTTGGCATGTTGTCTCCCCCATTAGATTGTAAACTCCTAGAGGGCAGAGACCGTCTTTTGTCTCTTTTTTTAATCACCAGCACTTAGAACAGTACCTGGCTTATACATATTAAGAGTTTCATAAGGTTTTATTGATTGATTGATACCTGAAAATTTGTACTCTTATCAGTTAAATATTATCACAGTGACTGGTTTTAACTAGTAAGAAAGCTAACCCTATAAACTTCTGACCTTGTAATCACATCGCAACTGAACAGTAACAGAAAAAAATATATTTACTTGCTTATTTACCCTCTAGTTCTATTTAATGTAGTAACTCTATTAAGATAATTCATGTAGTGTTATTGGCCAGTAGTTTCAGTCATGCCTGACTTTTTGTGACACCATTTGGGGGTTTCTTGGCAAAGATACTGGAATAGTTTGCCATTTCTTTTTCTAGTTTGCTTTATAGATGAGGAAACTGAAGTAAAATGGGGTTAACTGATTCTTCCAGGCTATTGATTCTCTAAGGTCACATTTGAACTCAGGAAGATGAGTTTTCCTGACTCCAGGCCTGGCAGCCTATCCACTGTGTCACCTACCTGTCCAATTCATATAAATAGATATATAAAAATTATACCTAATTCATGTATAAACACACACCTATACACATGTATAACATTATGTATGTATGTGTGTGTTTATATGTGTGTGTATATATACATACGTAAGTATATATACACATATATCTATGTCTATAATGGGAAACCAGGTGGAACAATGGATAGAACACAGGGCCTGGAGTCAGGAAGACTCATCTTATTATGTGATCCTGGGAAGTCACTTTAATTCATTTGTCAAAGTTTCCTTATCTGTCAAATGAACTAGAAAAGGAAATGGCAAACTGTATCATTATCTTTTCTAGGAAAACCCCAAATGGGTTCATGAAAAGTCATTCTTGGATAAAAAGCAAATGATCTGATTTTATCCACACAGACATGTGTATGTCTCTGTGTGTGTGTGTATACACACACATACATATATACATATATAGACACACATATTTTCATATATATTTATATACATATTCAGAAGAGAAATTCAGATTTTGTTTCCTCACTTGTAAATAACATAGTTTGACTTGGGTAATTTTATTTCTCCCCTCTGATTCTCATGATATTGAAAATCAGTTGAAAGATATATTGAAGATATACTGTTGATTAAGGTGGAAAGAATAGTAAAAAATCTAAGAACATTTCCCACAAAATGTCCATATTCTGAGTCTTTTTCCTTAGCCACCAATTCCTGGCCCCTCTCTTTAAGATAAAAAACAGTAACCCAAAGACCAGAGCAAATCTGCTAATGCTGTATCATTTGTGGACAACTATGAAAGCTCTCGACCAACTCTTTGCTCCTCATCCATTTCTCCATATGTTAGAATGCCCATTGACTCTTTGGTGGATGAGATACGGGCCCAAGGCCTTTACATGTCATTTTGACAAGACATAATGTCCAATCTTGTTTGTGTATGCCTTTCCCTTCTTTCCCTGCCCTGCCTCACTACTGGTGGTCTGGTGGTGTGCAACACAGATGTTTCTTCCTTTCCAGTCCAAGCTTTATTTTTCAAGTGGCTTTGGAGAGCATATGTTTCCATGTGAATATGTTCCTTCCTTCTCCCAACACCTTCTTGCTCTACATAAACAATCTTCATCTGCCCTTCAGATCTGGGGAGCACAAGTCACTATCACAGATGTTGACTTCCCTTTTACCCAGCTTGCTTCTGGTGTACATGGGCCACAGACAATGGCTCTCTCCCTCCCTCCCTCCCTTTTCTGTTCCAAATGACTAGGAATGCAGATTTTTTTTTTCTCCTTTCAACTCAATTTCCTTCTGTGACCCCGGTATGTTTTCCAACCCCTTTCTTCTAAGTCTTTCTTTGTACTAGCTCTCCAGATGGGATCAAGGTTGATCTCTTCCTGCTCCCAGGTTCATTCCTCTCTACAACTTCTCTGTTTCTCAGAGAAAGAAGTGGCAAACTTCACACATTAAAGATTTTACGCCAGTGGCCGACTACTTTTTTGCTGGTTCCTTCACTAATACACATCTTGGAGGCTTAAAAAAAGCCTCTAGTGTTTCTCCTGTCTGTATTTGAACTTTTTCTGATGTTTCATGTTTCAAAATATCATAATCCAAATATCTTCCCATAATATTTTATATATTTGATATAGAACAAAACAATTTCTTTCCCTACCCTAAAAGGAGTAATCTACAACTACCACTTCTGCATGATTATTAAATAGGAGATTTGATTATGATTACTTTTTGAGTAATTATAGTACCTTAATATAACCCTTTATAGCACAAAGAATACATAGCTTTTCCCCTTATTTTTCTCATGCATTCCCATCTTCCCTGTAAGATAAGAAGCAAGATGATCACATTATGTTACTTTTTGTAATGATTGCATTACATTTTATAGTTAGGGATACTAAGAGCAGAGTCTCAGTAACTTCTTGTTTCATAGGCAGTGAAAATGTTGGAATTGAAATTGAGTGGTACCTGCCTCCATTTTCTTAGTGCGAAGTGCCTAGAGGAGAGTTCAATAATCAATGAATACTTGAAATTATGTGTTCTAACAAACTTAAGACTTATTCCATGAACTGAACTTGAGCATTGCACATTTCATACTGGTTCATTCTACAGAGAAATTTGGTGGAGGCCTCAGTGATTGGTATGTTAGGAGCCAATATGAGGAATTTATGTATCCCTTCTGTGAACCCATAGGCTCAGAGCAAGAAAGCAAAAATAAAAATAAAACTATTGACCCCTTTTCCATATTTGTTTTCCCAAAAGATCCTGTTTTCTTTTTGTTTTTTCTTTCTATTTCTGTTAGAAAATTTGGTGGAAATATATTATTTTTACCTCTTCAGATTAAGAGGAAGATATGGAACTGAAAAGGACCTAAGAGACTATTTAGTCCAATCTCTTTTTTTTACAGGTGTGTAAACTGAGGCTCAGGTAGATTTACTGCCTTGCCAGAGGTCACACAGGTGCTAAGCACCAGAAGCTGGCATTTGAACATAGGAAGAAGAAATTATGAGATGAGGTAGTATCCAAATAGCATAATTTCTGTGATGAATTCACTACTTATCAGATTTAGCATTAGCAACAGCAAGGGGGTTGAGGAAGAGAAAACTTCCTGGGATGGTCAATGCACATTGGGAGATACGGTTCTGAGATATTTGAGAGTGAGACTGAGATTAAATGGCAGCTCTACTAGGTCTTGTAACCCTCATAGGAATATGAATCCAATCCTTTGATCTGAGAACAATAGTTAATGTCCAGTTTTACTTAGTAACCTAGAATTGTGTTTCTGAGAAAACAGAACCCCTCTTGATTTTTACTGGAAATATGGTGTGTACAATTTTGATCTTTTTTGTGTGGTAGTTATGATATTGAGGACCTATGGGATGATGGAACCTGAGGGAAGCACCACAGTGGCACCCTAGTTAGGACTTCCTGTTCTGCCTCTTTATTTTCAGTAAATTTCTCTTTCATTTAAACCCTGCACTGGACATCCACCATAACAGTGGTGAACATCTTTGTTAGGTATGTATCTTGCTCCCCTATGCCTCATATGAGGATCATTGAACAGTCTTGGTGGTTATATCTAGTCTTATCTTTGTGGTGATAATATCTACCTAGGAATACTGAATTCTGCTCATCTCAATCTCTCTCTCTCACTCTCTCTCTCTCTCTCTCTCTCTCTCTCTCTGTCTCTCTCTATCTCCCCCCCATGTTGTCTCTGTCTCTTTGTTTCTCCCTCCTCTCCATCTTAACCAAACCTGTGACCAACCTATGATTTTGGCCAATGCTTTTACCAGAATTTTAATTTCAATTATGTCTATATAATCCTGCTCTAGCAGGGGTATCAAACATGCAATTCATAGGCTATATGAGGTCCACAACACTTTTGAGTGTGGTCAGATCAGATGAACATGTAATTGGGAAATGTTTAAGAAATTCAATAACAATACAATAAAACACAGATAATGTCAATTTGTGTTTTTCTAAGTCAACATAGAGTCCACTGGAATCCTTATGTAAGATTTAGTGGTGCCCTCACCATATTTCTGTTTGAGTTGATGCCTTTGATGTAGCATACACACTGTAAACAACTCACTTTCCTAAAGCAGATTTGCAACCACTCTCTAATTTATACTTTTAGAGAGCTACCTGGGACACTGAGAAGCCATGACATTGGCATGACCACTCAACATGTTTCAAAAGAGGGGTTTGAACTAGGATGTTCCTGATTCTGAGTCTAGCTCTCTCTTCACTGTGTCATGCTACCTCTTTATATAATATAGCATATAATATGTAGCATATAATAACATACACTGGAGATATCTTTTTCAAGGACAGTCTTGAAAGCATCCTTTTGCTCTACCAGCACAAAACATTTTTTAAAAATGATCAGAGAACGACAATCACTATATGATCTTGTGATCTGTAAACCTTTCATCTAATGGTAATTAAAAACTTGGTCTTTTCTTAGAGGATGGTATCTAATTAGCCTTCTGCACTTAGGAAGACTTGAGTTCAAATCCAGCCTCAGACACTTACTAGCTGTATGACCCTGGGCAAGTCACTTAACCTCTGTTTTCCTTAATCCACTAGGAAAAGGAAATGACAAAATACTCCAGCATCTTTGCTAAGAAAACCCCATATATTTTGTCAGGGTCAAGAAGAGTTGGACATAACTCAACAACTGTTTTTAGAAAATTGTGTACAAAAGGCTGCTTATCTTTTTTCTACTTTTTAAAAAATCAGTGATATCTTCAATATGTATGTAAGCCATATCTATAAATATTTTTAGGGAAGAGTGAGTAGACATGTGATTGTAATATTTTTGATGTTAGTTAACATTAATATAACACTTTAAAGATTAAAAAATAGTTTACATATGTTATTTCATTTGATCCTCCAACAAGACTGTGAAATAGGTGCTACTATTTTCTCTAATGTGCAGGTGAGGAAATAGGATAAGTGAATGACTTTCCCAGTATAATACAACTAGCAAATGTTTGAGCCAAGATTTGACATCAGGTCTTTCTTATACCAAGTCCAATGCCCTTTTCACTGTGATATCTAAGGAAAAAACTGTAGTCACACAGAGCTCGCATCCTAATGAGACTGTGGGTTGATCTGCCTGTAGACAAGGTCTTGGCTTCATTGAAAATCAATTTCTAGTTTTTAATAAAGGGAAAATACAATTTCATGGCAAGCAAACAAAATTTCATAGTGATGAAGAACAGGAAAATGGTGATGATGGGGAATACTTTAAAAGGACACAAGAAGAACCTGAAAAAGAAGAACATGCATGAAAACATTTGAAAACAGAAAATGGAACTGGAGAGAAGTCATTTGATACAAAAATTTTTATTCATTTTAAATAAATTTTAAGCTGTTTCATATTTAGGGGTCTTTAAAAAGAAAACCAAATTAAATCCACTTCAATATCTACTTATAATGGAAGAAAAAAAGAAAACATATCTATAGTTGTTTTGTAGATTAGTTGCCCCCTCCTTAAAGTCAAAATAAGAAATAATTGTTCAAAGTAGTGATATGCCTTCTCTTCTTAAATGTGCCTCATTTACCTGGAGTTAAAAATTGAAGTGGGGACAATGGGTAGGTAGCAAATGATGACAAAATCAATTATTTTTATAATCTTTTCAAAGAAGGTTAAGGCTTTGTGCCTTAATTTTTTAAATATATATTGATTCATAAAGTTGTATCTTGGATATTTCCAATTAGGACACATATAACCTATATCTTTTGTGTCAGTTAAATACTCTTTCCCACCTCCATCCCCCCAAATTGGTGCTGTTGAACTGTTGCAGTCCACTAAACTGAACATGATGCCAACATAGATTAAATATTAATTTGATAACCAAAGAATAAAGATGAATTATGTAGGGTTGATAGGGAAGGGCTTCCTGATGTAGGTGCTTACTCCCCAAAATCAGACTCTGAAGCAGATTATCAACAGTAATTATCTTTGCCAAATCAAATACATCATACAACATTTTGTGACCCATTTCATTTGGGGGTTTTCTTGGCAAACATACTAAAGTGATTTACCATTTGCTTCTCTAGCTCATTTTACAGATGAGGATACTGAGGCAAACATGGCTAACTGACTTAACCAGGGTCACACAGTTAATAAGTGTGTCAAGTGTCTGAGGTGGAATTCGAACTCAGATCCTCCTGACTCCAGGACCAGTGCTTTATTCACTGAGCCACTTAGCTGCCCCATTTTTTTAATAAACATCAGCTCATTACAGACTAAAAGCTTTTGCTGTTTACCTGTAATATTATATTTAACTTACAAATAATCTCCCTTTCCTTCCAACTTTTGTACATATCTTAATTCACTAAAGAATTCCCTGCCAAGTCCCATTAGTTCCTTTAGATATTTCTTAATTTTTCCCTATCAGAGTAATTTCCAATTCAGTTGTCAAAATTTAACTTCTCAGAGACTTCCATGCTTTTATTTTTTGGCCACATTCCCTTTTAGATTCTTTGGAAATAAATTATTTCTTTAAGTTTTTTAAACTCTATTTCCTTGTCCTTTCCAAAGCCAATAATCAGATTTGGGGTATGTACATAACACTTGCAGCTCCTTCTTCTTATGCTGTAATGATGGGAAGATGTTTCTTTAAAAGGTCTCAATTCAGTTCTTTTTAGAAACAGCCTTACACTTATTGCATGCAGCTAAGACTCAATTAGTTTGAATAATGAAACCCATGAAGTAGTAGTATTAATTGAATTTATACTTTTCAAAGTTATACTTATTTGTAAAACATGGTAAATGCTCTCAGTCCAGAAAACAGGCAATGAAAATTTTTGAAAATAAGTTTATATTTGCTTTTTAAAAATAGCAGCAAAAATAATAAAATGTATTTCTGGATTCAAGTTTATTACAAAGTAGCAGTTATAAAAGCAAAATTAAAAATGACCAAAAACTGTACCTAAGATAAGTCTACACCGATATAAAAACATATTGTCATTTAAAATATTTTAGCAGTATGAACAGAACTGCTGTTGTTTGTCCTTCATTCTCAAAGTGGACCATGACATCAAGAAGATGATGCCATGATTTGGATTGGATTTAAGTGAGCGAGGGCTGTGCAAGGTCACCAGCCTCACTTTCTTCTTTGGAGCCATTGGGGTCCAGTGGCAAGATATAGATCAGGACAACTGGAGATAGACAGAACTATCTTCATGCATATTTTGGTAGGTGTATAGAGCTTTATCCATATCTCCGTAAATTTTCATTCTTCTATTGTCACATAATGGACCAAATCTAGCTGGATGATTGGCACACTAAAAATGTTGTTTTTCTTTAGTCATTTTAATCATTCTTGACTTGGTGACTGAAATTGGGGTTTCTTGTCAAAGATACTGGAGTGGTTTGTAATTTCCTTCTCCAGTTAATTTTACAAATAAGGAAATTGAAACAAACAGGGTTAAGTGAGTTGCCTATGGTCATATAGCTAGTAAATGTTTGAGGCTGGATTTGAACTCATCTTCCTGATTCCAGGCTCAATGTTCTATTGTCTAGCTACCCCTATTATATAAAATGAGTATTGCTTTAAACTTTATTTTGTAGTCTTTGAAACATTTTTTCAAGGTTTGCTCTAAAATAACCTGATAAACTGTCGTTAGAAACAGATTTAACCACCAATGGTTTCTTATTTGACAACCAAAGGGTCTCAAGTGACAGATGGCTGTATCCTCCCAGAACCTAAGTACTTCAATACTCATAAATAATCATCAGTTTTAATTTGAAGTCTCCTATATTACTTCCTAATGAAAGTATTAGACAGGTCTTAGCCACTTTTGATCTAGGTTGTTTTTTTTCTTTCTTAGAAATCTAAATTCTGAAAGGCCTCATTTCCTAGAATAAGCCTGATTCATCCTCATTAAAACAATCATTGATAAGTATACTAAACTTCACATATTTTTCTCAGACATCAGGATTTTTAACTGCTATGTCCTCATTTTCACTGGCCACCTCTTCAGCAATTTTAACATCATGCAATTGAATTTGATTTTTAAAGCAATTGAATCAGCTAATGTTTGTAGTAAAACTTTCTTCAAAATCTATTTTTGCTCCTTTTACTTTCACTGCCTTAAATAACCTTGAAGCTTTTCCTTGAGTGGTTGCTCTGTAAGAAGAATGATTTTTTTAATTGCAATGTTCAATCTATGTTACTAAAAGATGTTTCATTTTTCTCTTTGTAGCATTTCTGTTCCTTATAGCTATTTGCAAAGGACAAAAAGTTGATAAAATTCTACCTCTTTTCTTTTATTTTTGCCTCTAGTCTTTTATAATATTCTGTACTATAGAGTCAGACATTCTGACATATTGTCTTATTTTAGAGTGACAGTGACTATGTTTATACTGTTGAATTGCATTTTTTGTTCTGATATAACAACTTTCTCCTTTTTTTACTTGACAGTGATTCCATCTGAAGTTTTTTTTTCTCTTTTCTTCTAAGATTTCCTTAAAAAAGGAAATTCTCAATATTCTCCATTTAACTTTTGTAACTTCAAATATTCAGGTATTATATTAATAGCATCATTTTCACTTTTGCCTTGGCAACCATGCACATTTGCAGCTGTGTAGAAGGGTAGAAATGACTGTCAGGATGTGCACAAGTTTGTGGGGCAGCTGGTATCCTAAGTGTAGCTTTACTGGTCTTGTTCACTCTATCATTGAAAGAGCTCACTGTGCATATTTTCATTGTTTACCTTTAAAACTCAAGTTTTGTGTTACAATTCTGCCCCCAAAGTGTAGTGCAAGTCCTTTGAGCTCTCAACGTAAGCATTCAAAGTCAATAATACAGCTTAGTGAGAAAGTAAAGGTGCTAGATAAACTTCATGCTGGGATCTCTGCAGCTGCTGTAAGGCTGTGAGTTTGGTGTTAATGAATTGATGATTCTTTATATCCACAAAAAGAGGAAAGTATTTGTGGTACTGTGGATTTCATGTGCTATGAAAAGTGAATGTTGCCTGAAATAACTTTTAATGGAGATGTTAGCACAAAAGGTCACACACACAAACTGTCAGGAATTACTAGTGAGAAAAATGTTTTGCATGTTACCAATTTTATTTTATGTACTGCATTTTATGGGCTATTTCATGGTTGTTGTATTAGGAAAAATGCACGAAAGAATTGTATTGTGTACAGAGAAGAATATGTTTTAGAAATCTCTTGTGAAAGATAGCAGTATTTCTGTGTGAGTGTGTGTATGTGGTTGCAAGAACCTAACCCCCTATTTCTCATATTCGTGTTTTTGACTTTTGTGTCATTTTTCTAGAAACATTACACCTGCAAAAATTGAGGACTGATTGTACCTTGATCATATGATGAACAGGAGGTCATCATATCTACGTATGACACCAGATAAATAAAAACTAATGACTTAGTGGTATGTTAAAACCTTCCAGTAGTTCACACCCATTGTAGTAATTGAATTTTGACTTGCATTACTTGTGACCTGATATTTTATAATTTGCACTATTTTGTATTATTTAAACTTAAAATAATCATAACCTAGTGTTACTTTCTGTGGTTCACAGCTATGGGACCATTTATTAGATCTCTACCTGCTTACTCTTATGCATAAACTTTCAGTGAAAATTGTTAGCTCTATTTTAGAGAAAAAAAAACAAACATATGCCTCTCTGAGTACTCAGATTTGCTGCAAACATGCAATGAAAATACAAAAGCTAAGTGAGGTGGCAATGCAATTTATTTTGGATGTGTAATGTTGTTGTGATCTATGCCCCCAGAATTATTTTAATGTTATGATTTGTTTGTATGCAAGCTATGGTATTGTCAGACATGTTTAAGTCAAGACTTCAATATTCTCAACTTCTGGCCAGAGTCATAATTAAAGTGAGGGGACTAGTGCTTTGGACAGGTGCCAGAGCCCTGAATTTGGAAGGTGATTAAAATTAAGGGCACTGACCACTTACAGCTGCATAAAAGCAACAAGGACTAAGAAATAATAATAGCTTGCATCCATATAGTGCTTACCCTGTGCCAGATACTGTGCTAAGGACTTTATAATTATTATCTCTTTTGATCCATACAGCAATCCTAGGAGGTAGGTGATGTTACTATCTCTATTTTATAGATGAGAAAACTGAGACAAACAGAGATTATGTGATTTTCCCTGGATCATATAGAGAGTGTTTGAAGTCCGATTTTAACTTGGATCTTCCTGACTCCAGGCCCAGTGTCCTATACATGGTGCTACCTAGCTCCTCCATTAATACTTAGATAGGAACAATAATGAGTTAAATTGTCAAATGGGAAACTGGCAATTTCATCTCCCACTCTCTAATTGAATAGTTTTACCACGTTTACCTTTATTCTTCTCCAAATACCTCCACACTAAACAAAGCATGGACTTTATTTTCTTTTCTCTGTGCATAGTTTGGGGTATTTATCGCAGATGTAGTCTGGTATGGTATTTCCACTATTTTGCCTTATTTAAACTTAAAAAAATCACAACCTAGTGATACTTCCTGTGGTTCGCAGCTAGGGGGCCATTTATTGGACTTCTACCTGCTTACTCTTATGCATAAACTTTCAATGAAAATTGTTGGTTCCATTTTAGAGAAAAAAATCATGTCTCTCTAAGTACTCAGATTTGCTGCAAACATGCAATGAAAATACAAAAACTAAATGAGATGGCAATGTGATTTATTTTGGATATGTAATGTTGTAAGAACTTTGGAGCTGATTGTGTGACATGGGATATACTTGCACAAGACCTCTCAGCATGGCGTGCCCACATCAGAGAAGGTGCTGTGTTCTATGATCAAAGCAGAATTGAAACAACTTGAAGGAAATGCAGGATGGTCAAATTAAGAGTATCCACCCTAAATGTTCACATGGACTATTTGTGCCCTACCTGTGGAAGAGCATTGGTGCATATTGGTCTTATCAGCCCCAGTCAGAAACAATGAAACTTGACTTTAGCTTAGTGATGTCATTTTGGTCATCTTTGAGAAGAAAGGACAACAACCAACCATGTTGTTGTATGGTGGAGTGTATGTGGAATAATGTATGTATGGTGGAATAAGTTGTAGAAAAAAAAAATCAGGAGACAATTCCAAACCCAGCATTGGTACTTATTACCTCTATGACCTTGGGCAATCAATTTATCTTTTTAGATGAGACATCAGTTTCTTTCTTTATACAATGAAAGTATATTCTACAGGACCTTTGAGGTCTATATCTATGATTCTATGACAGTCCTAGCTATAACTATGCTTCTAGGCATTTGCATGTATAATCTTGACAGTTCTTTTATTTTTTTTCAAATATTTATGTATTTATTTGTTCGTTCATTTATGTATTTATTTGTTTGTTCATTCGTTCATTTATTTATTCATTCATTTACTTATTCATTTATTTATTTATTTATTTATTCATTCATCCATTTATTTATCTATTTATTTATTCATCCATTCATCCATTTATTCACTCATTCATTCATTTATCTATTAATTAATTTATTTTTAAGCAATTGGGGTTAAGTAACTTGCTAAGGTTACACGGCCAGTTATTTCTGGGTAGGTGCTAAGTATCAGAGCTCGGATTCGATTCCTCAGGTCATCTCAACACTGGGGCTGGTGCTCTTACTTGCTGTGCTACCTGGCTGCCCCCGACAGTTATTTTAAAATACAAAAACCCCTCAGATTTAACTTTTGTCTTTTTTATTGGCTTAAGTCTATTTAGCTCCAATTATCTATAAAATTTATAGATAACATAAAACTAATATTCTAAGCTAATGTAAACTAATTTTCTTAAACTGGAATGATGTCACTCCTCGAGCACAACAAAGACAAGAAAGACATAAACCAACAGAGAAAACTTGATGATACTTCAAAAATTGTTTTTTAAGTGATTTTTTAAAGTTTCTCATGACTTTTTTCAGCTGTTTCCCCAAACTGTCTCTAAAACATTTCCCTGATTTGCAATGCAGAATGTTGTCAGAATATGAAGTGCTCTTATTTAGCACCATTTGCTTGCATACCTGTGATTGTTTGTGTGAGAAGAGATTTCCTTGGAACTTAATTCTAATAGGCTCATATTAACTTTCAATAAGAGGCTGCATAGACAGTGATGAAACATATTGTAGCAGAAGATGGAAAAATTAATCTGCCAGTTTGACCCAGTAAGCGACATGCATACTAAAACACTGATGTGAATTGAAAATAAAATAACCACACTTGACAGATATAATAGTTTAAGTGATTTCAAATTAACCACATCCCACTGACCGCAAGTGAAGAATGTGTTCCTTCTCCCGCAATGAAACATGCTCTAGGGACTCATTATACTGAGAGGAGTAAGTAAAACCGGAGTACAGTAATTGAGGTTGAGGAAGGAAGAATGACAGCCCCTTAATGATACTCAAACTTATACATAAAGATATCAAAAGCACTTAATACATTATTTTTCTCTTTCAGATCTTGAAATGTTATAGGCTTAAATCTATATTGCGTAGTAATTGCAACATATGATACAGCTATTGGGAATAATGAATCATGACAAAGATACATCAGTAGGCTCATGGCAACAGTGAATAACAAATAACTTTACACATAAAAATACCTTGAACGTTATCATCACCCTGTTATGTCTCTCCTGTTTCCTAAGGAAAACCTATTACAATTAGTTTCCAAGTTGCTCAAAATCCCTAAGTGATTTTTTGATAATAAGAGAATTATGGACAACACTTGGTTTTCCTTGAATCTTATTTAAAAAAAAATCACCTTGGGGCGGCCAGGTAGCACAGCGAGTAAGAGCACTGGTTCCAGTGTTGGGATGACCTGGAGATCAAATCCCGGGCTCAGACACTCAGCACCACACGCAGAAATAACTGGCCGTGTAACCTTGAGCAAGTTACTTAACCCCGATTGCTTAAAAAAAAATAAAAAAAACATCACCTCTGTTCTTGGGGGAATTATTGACATGCATGGAGAGATTTAGTTTTTGCAAATGAGAATATTATAAACTAGAATAAATTATGAAGCCAAATGGCATTTTAAAAAACCACTTGTAAATAGATAGCATTAGTGTAGTGTTACTAAACAGCTGATGAAGTCATAGATTATAGGTAACATTCTTGTTTAAGAAAAGTAGTCCAGTCTTCTTTCTAAGACACTCAGATATGTTAGATACTGTCATGTATGATTATGGTTGTTGTTTTGTTTTCAGTCACGCCCAACTCTTCGTGACCCCATTTGGGGTTTTCTTGGCAGAGATACTGGAGTGGTTTGACATTTCCTTCTCTAGCTCATTTTACAGATGAGGAAACTAGGCAAACAGGGTTAAGTGAATTGCTTAGGGTCACACATCTAGTAAGTATCTGAGGCTAGATTTGAACTTAGGAAGATGACTCTTCCAACTTCAGGCCTGGTACTCTATCCACTGAGCCACTTAACTGATCGTGAATTGTTAATCACTTAACCTCTCTAAGCACTAGGCAATTCTCTTAGACTATAAGAAATAAACAAGTTGCAATATGCATTTATGGAGAGAGTTCCCACTAGGGAACTTCCTACACTATTGAAAATCTTTGATGTATTGATATGCCATTATTTAAACCAGCAAGATCTGGTAGGTTCTTACATCTGAACCATTTCTCAAATGCGGATTATTCTTTTTGCTAGTTATAAAGGGACACATCTAGAAAATTTGCCCTTGCTACCCAAAGAATAGAATCTAATATTAATCATTTTTTTTCCTCAGACAACTGAGAAACACCTTTCCTTTGGGAATTATAATAACACTTCTTATTCTTACAATGCTTTATAATGTACAAAATGCTTGAATATGCATTTCCTTTATTTCATTTGAGTAAAAATTGTGATGCAAAAAGAGATATTATCAGTCTTGTTTTATAAAGGATATCAAAGATCAGAGAGTTTTTATAAAGGATAATGAAGACCAAAAAATTATACTTTAAGTTGGGACCTGAATTCATGCCTTATGATACCAAATTCAGTGTTCCATTGACTACACTATGAAATTAATAACTCCTCTTAGCTGGCTTATGACCATTTCACTATTGCCACTCTAGAGATCTCTCTCTCTCTTTTTAAAGAAATTACTTTAATGATGAAAAATACATACAATAATCCAGGCAGATTCATGGGTGAAATCTTTCAAGCATTCCAAGAACAAATACTCACTATGTACCATAGATTATTAATCAGTATAGAGAGAAAAGAAGATGAATACCTTTCAGTAAAACAATAATTATTTTAAAACCCATAAAAATAATGCTAAAAAGAAAATTATTTAGTAATATCCCTATATCATTATTGCTCAAACAATACAACAATTCATTAAAAAACAATGACTTATCCTGACCAAGCAATGCTTGTACCAGGTACAGAAGGTGTGTTAAACATCAGAAAAACTGTCAACACAATACAATATGTAAACAACAATAACAAAAGCTCAAAATTATATTAATGGATACAGGAAAAAACAATTAAAACCCAAATTTATTCATGGTAGCGCTGAAAAAAGTAGAAATAGTAGATTCTTCTTCAGCCTAGGTAAAAAACAAAGAAACAAGCCAAAAAAACCCAGTCTCTACTTTAGGCCAGTAGCCAGCACACATATATACACATTATGTGTGTGTGTGTATATATATATATATATATACATATATATAATATGTGTGTATGTATATACAAACACACGCATATGTACCCATGTAAATATTTATATGTATATATATGTTACATATACACACAGTTTATTTGGCATAATAGTAACTATAATAAGACAGGAAAATATATTAGAAGGGTAAAATTAAAAATGGTAAAAATAGTATTTGCTGATTTTCAACTATTTCAACCACAATATCAGTATAAACAATGAGTCCAGCCAGTTTACTGAATGCACGACTACTTTATAGAAATTACTTATATTACTATTTACAAGCAATAAAGATCAAGAAAACACCATAAAAGCTACAGTTGCTAATAACAACAAGGAACATAAAATGCTTAGAATTGGTCCTTATGTAATCTATCAAGGACAACTATAAGACTATGATGACTGAATTAAAAGACAACTTATATAAGACCAATGTTCATGGATAGGTCAGATTAATGTAATAAAAATGATAGTGCTTTCTAAATTGATTTACACAGTTAAGGTATGAACAGTCAAAGTCCCAAAGGGTTTGTTAATGAAATTGAAATAATTATGATGCTATTTATAACCAAAAATTAATGAACAAAAATAGTAAGGAGCACCCTGGGGAAAATATCTCATGAAGGTAGTTCATCTACATAACTCTTAAATATATTTTATGAAGTAGGCATAAACAAAATAATCTTGTACTGGGCCAAAAAAGAGATCAATGGAACAACATAGAGGTAAGAGAATTTATATGTGTGTATATAGATGATTAGCATTTTGCATACCTATAGAAGACAAAAAATGGGGGAAAAAAGTATCTTTAACAGATTTACTTGGGGAAATTGGTTGGCAACTTGGCAGAAAATGCATTTAGATGCATATTTCATATGATATACGCAAGGGAATTATATTTAGATGATAGCCATATTTATTTAAATTCATAGAATTTTACATATATGTGTGCATATATTATATGTGTCTGTCTATCTATCTATCTATCTATCTATCTATCTATCTATCATCTATCTATCTATCTATCTATCTATCTATCTATCTATCTATCTATCTATCTATCTATCCATCCACACATTCATAATATTACGTATCTGGCCTTAGACACTTACTAGCTATGGGACCCTGGACAAACCACAACCTCATTTGCCCCAATTTTCTCGTGTATAAAGTAAACTGGAGAAGGAAATGGCAAACCTCTCTATATCTTTGCCAAGAAAACCCCAAACAGGGTAACAAAATATTGGACACAACTGATGATGTCTGAACAATATAACATATATTACATATGAAACTATAATAAAAGGGAAAATGAAATAATCTATATCAATTTTGAAATGAATGTGATTTAATGAAATATTTTAACACCTTTCCTTTTTTAATATAATCATCTTTTCAAACTATATCCCATTCCTTTTGCCAAGCAGAGAACCATCGTTCATAACAAAAATATAGAAGAAAAAGCAGAGGGAGTGTTTCAGTAAAACTAACCAACACCTCAGTCAGTGTATTTTAGTGGAAAACATTGACTCTGAAGATAAAGAGTACTTGAGTTCAGATCCTGCCTCTGCTACTTACTAACTGTGACATTAAGGGAATTACCTTCCTTAATGAAGACTCTCTTTTGTTCTCAGCTTCTTTTTCTGTAAAAAGACTGAGCTGTACTAGATAGCTTCTGAATTCTCTTCCAGGTCTTGATATATGATCATAGGATTAATGAAATAAGGAATTATTTAGGCTCTTCTTCAGAGCCTAAACTTGGTCATAATTATGCAATATAGTTAAATCATGTTGTATGTCTCACTTGTGACATTTACTGACTATGTTATTTTGGGGAAAGTCATTTAATCTCTCAGTCTTGTCTTGTATTCTTGAACATATTTATCAATGACTTGGGTAAAGGGGGAGATGACATTAATATCACTTGTGGTCTTCAAGCAGAGACTCAGTGACCTTGTTTAAGTTGCTTTCCAACTGTGATCTCAGATTCTGTGAAAACTGAGGTATAAATCAGAGAAGACAGAACTTTTTTATTCTCCTCCTTAAAATTATATAAATATTCTATTAATAATTGTTATTATAACATTTATACATCAGTTACTATGTGACTGAGAGTATTAACATATAGTATCCCGTTTGGTCCTCACAACAACCCTATGGGGATGGTGCTATTATTATCCCCACTTTATACCTGAGGAAACTGAAGGAAGCAGAGATTAAGTGACTTGCCTAATGTCACACAGCTAATAAATGCCTGATGCTGAATTTTAAGTCAAGTCTTGCTAACTCCAAGCTGAGTATGCTTCTACTGCTCCAAGTTGTCTTGAAGAAACTTTAACCAAACTAAAAATTAAATGCAAGATGCATTCTGGACAATGGTAACTCCATTTATTTATTGACTATAAATCTGCTTATTGATAATGGTGGTGGCGATGGTGGTGGTGGTGGTTACAGTCAACATTCATTGAGTGCATTACTGTTGGCAAAGCTCAATTAAGCCTAACAATATGTGAACCATCCTTACTTTACAAATTAGGACTAAGGAGCCAAAAAAGTAGGCCTCAAACTAAGGCAGGTTTCAAGTCTGGAACATCAGCAGAAGTATTTTGTTTTTTATCTTTAAGTCTCTGTGATGTATACCTATGCCATAAAGCCAGTTTCATGTTGTATCTGAAAGAGGTTCAGTAGTTTATCTCAAATGAACAATCTCAAGAGGAAACAACCACTGCCTTTGCCACCGCTGCAACCACCACCAAACCAGACCTTGACATAACTCTTTTCTAGTTTTGTTTTTGCTTCACTTGGAGAAATCAATGTTTCTCTAACTGGAAACGAGAAGGCTCAGGAATTCAAATAAAATAACCTACTGGACAAGGTAAGCATGGCTAAGTGGCTTCTCGTTTCTAGATTGAAATAAGATGCAGTTAAAACTCATGAATGAGTTCACACCAGCTCTCTAATGCAAGCACACACTTCCATGTCACTGCCTGCCACCCTACAATAACAGAAAACATATGTATAATAGACTGAAGCATTACACGGGGCATTACAATTAGAAATGTGCTGAAGTGTTGGATTGGCTGTTTATTTATGGTCCATGAAAGTAAGATTCTATGGGCTCTCAGGAACAACTAAGTAATTCAAGGGAGTGAAATGAATATTTTGAAACCAGCAATCATGTTTTTAATGATTTCATTATCACTGAAGAACCCTTTTTCAGAAGAGCCAAAGAATTGGAAAATAACAACAAATATGGTATTAATAAGTGTTAAAAAGAGGCCTATTACCAGTTGGTTGAGAATCTCCATTGTAGGTAGGGTCAGTAATGACAGGGCATTTTGAATGGGACATTAAGTTTTTTCCAGGTCAACCTCATTTACAGAATTGGGTAAAAATTCTCATAATTGCCCCCAAATCAAGTCTCTGTAGGTTGCCTGACAGTAAATATATTTTACACAGTTGGATTTTTTAAAAAAGAAAAGCAGAAAAAAATTGGATTTTGCCCTATCATCAAAGAAATGATAAAGCCCTGAGGAGAAAAGATTCACAAAATGTTTCTAACATTAGGCAAGCTGCCCTACAAAAACCTCCATGCATGAGTGCAAATAATTGCAGTTGGTGAATTTGTACTTAATCTTCAGATTACAGGTAATTATATACACATTTAAATTAGTTTATTTTGCATGTTCAATTTCATATTCATGAAGATAATTTAATCCTTTGTATCTGATGAGTGGAAAAAAGTTAAAGTGGAATGTTAGAGCTGGGAGGGGCCTTAGAGATCATCCAATCCACCCCTTTGTTTTACAGATGAGGAGACAGAAGTTCCAATGGAGAAAGCAACTTGCCAATGTCACCCAGCTGCTCAACCACAGTTGTACAGATTGCTTGATGCCAGAATTGTATGCTATTTCCATTGCACTGCACTGCCATCATTAATCATGAAATCTCAAGGAAAATAGTATAGGTAAAGTGATTTTCAACAATAGCTAAAATTTACATAGCATTTACTATTCACCAGACACTTTGCATTTATTATCTTATTTGATCCTAACAACAGCCCTGGAAGGTAGGTGCTTTTATCATCCCCATTTTAAACTTTAAAGAAACTGAGTCAGACAGAGGTTAAGTGACTTAAGTGATTCTATAAAGTTTGGCCTCAATGTTAGAAAAATCTTGGCTCTATCTTGGTTCAAAATGTTGTCATTTTGGTTTGGGTAATCTTGGATTCATAAAAAAATACCTGCTTGTGACTCTTTAATATTGTCAAGCTACCATTCAACAAGGTTTTGTTAAATTCCTACTATTTATCAGGTACTATGCCAGACATTGGGGATATAAATATAAAGAATTAAATTATCCTTCTCCTTACAATTAGAATATAGGATATTCCTATTCAAGCTATCTCATTTTATTTCAAAATATTTCATATGCTCCTCTGTTACTCTTCTTTTTACCAAGAACAGGACCATTTAGCAGTCTAAGACAGGGATTTTTACAACTTCATTTTATTTCTTTTTGCTTTGCTCTCAAAGAATTGTAATCATGGCATGGGCTTTGTTTTCTGATACAGATGTTTCATATACATATATGTATATAAACACATATATACACATATGCATAAACACATATATACATACACTCACATATGTGCACATATACAATATACATGTAAATATATAATATTCTATTTTACACTTTAATGGATGAATTCATAAAATACATGACTATTACTGTAGCTTAAATATTATGAATAGTTTCTATTTCCTCTATTTTTATAAGGTATATCACTAAAGCCATATTCCTACTTGGAGACTTGAATGTTTTGTGTGTCAGTAGTGGTTGCTGGCTGAGTTTCAGAGAGGGTTTGGGTTTCCTCCAAAGTATTCTAAAGATATACAGGATTTCTGGTCATACCCTCGATTAAACATGCATCATTTGTACTGATTTTCCACATGATTATCTCAAATAGCCATGGAAGGGCACAAAGCTGTCAATCAATTCACAATGAATGGAGGTCAGTTTCACAATACTTCATACTAGAGAGGAGGACCAGGATATCTATTTATCTGTAAAGTGCCTTCCTGAAATATATAATCATCATGTTATTAGATTCTTGTTTTTAGAGACATCACTAAGGCTAGAGAGCCCTAGATTCATTGGTAAATACAACGCAAGAAGTAGTAACACTTATTCATTCTTCATCTTTTAAATGGATATTGTTGGGTTATTACTGTTGGATTTGTGTTTCATCAGAAAGACACATGACTGACTTGTAAAAAAATTAGAAAAATAATTGAAACTATGAAAAATATTAAATCCATCTAAATCAGAATGGTTCTATAAAGGTAAAATATGTATTAGAATCAGCTTCCAAAAATTATAGGATAAAATGCTAATAAGTGTTTGGTTGTTTTTTTTTTTTGTTTGTTTTTTAGAATTTTAGCTAAGAAATTTGTCATGATGTTCCTCAGATCACTGTTTTCTATCATCATATATGTATATGATAATATCTTGTGACTGAAGCTCTTGTTTATATGTTAGCTTTGGGTCATCTAGACATTATCTAAAGGTAAGTTTTATTGCTAGTAATGTGGATGTGAAAGTAATTAATGTTCTTTTATAGGGACAAAAGTGTTAGCCAGATATTCCAGCTGCTGGTAATATCACACAGTTCCAAGTACTTCTTTCACTTGTCTGTTTCACAATTTTTTCCTGGAGAATGGATAGGGATGAGGGGAAATTAAACTTTTTCTTCTGTAGGAATTTAACTGAGAAAGTAGCTAATAGCTTTAAATAAGCACTTGAATATATTTTGTAGGAAGAAAAACCCAAGGTATGTTGAAATATGAAATACATAAGCATAAAACAACTTGAATTATTCTCAATAGAATATCCCTTTAAATTTGCGTTTACAATTTCTTTAATCTATCAATGAATTTAAAATTATATTCAATATAATGTAGAAGTTTCTAGGCACATGAAAAGAGGTGGAAGGATGATACACAGAGGATGTAATGGAGTATGAAGCATGGGTTTTACTCTCATAGAATTGACTCTCTAATTGAAATCGTCAACTAGGTAGTATAAATACTAAATACAGTAAGCTTAGTTCAGAGGAAATACAAGGATAGGTACTAGACTTGTGATTTCATTGATATAGTCTGTAAGTCTCACTAAAGATGAGTGGAAATTATAGGACTTTTGAGTGTACATGACCGCAGCAGTTCTTATTTTTAAATTGCATTTTAAAAGTACACATGCCCACTATGTATAAGGATCTATGTTAGACATTATTAGACAAAAATAAAAACAGTCCCTTCTCTAAACAATATTGCATTTTATTGGGAGATGCACTGTGATCAAATAAGAATAAGGAAGGGTTTCCTTTGAAACAAGTCTTGAAAGAAGCTATGGCTTTCTGAGAGGTGGTGGTGAAGGGAGATTGTATCTCAAATATTGGGGGATCTGCTCAAAAACAAAGTGTTGGGAGATGGGGTGTTGATACTAGGGAACAGGGAACAGACTAATTAGTTAGAATAGTTTTTGTTGGGGCGGCTAGGTGGTGCAGTGAGTAAAGTACTGGCCCTGGAGTCAGGAGGACCTGAGTTCAGTTCCGGCCTCAGAAATTTAACATCCACACGAAAAAACTAACTGTGTAACCTTGGGCAAGTTACTTAACCACAATTGCCCTCCAAAAGGCAAAAAAATAGTTTTTGTGAAGTAAAGAAACACATGTTGAAATCTTGTTTGTTGTCAAATCGTAAAAGGTTTTGAATTTAAATTGATAAGCAGTAGGAAGATGAAGTTTCTTAAACAGTAATTTGAAATGGTTGGATCTGTGATGAGAAAATTATTTTGTTAGCATTCTGCAGGATGGATAGAATAAAAATTTCATTTTGGACGTGTTAAATTTAAGATGTCTAATAGCATTCAGTTTAAGATGTCCCCAAAGCAGTTGCAGATGCAAAACTAGAGATCAGAAGAGGTCAGGAAGATAGGACAGGCAGATTTGGAAATAATAAGCACAGAGATATTAATTAAAACCATATGAGCGGATGAAATGATTAAGTGAAATAGCATAGGGGAGCAGTGAAGAGGACCCTGGACAGAACCTTGTGAAACAATTACCGTTAGAAGATGTGACCTAATCCAGCAAAGGAGACTGAGGAGTGACCTGATAGGTAGGATAAAAACCTGAAGAGAATAATCCCATGAAAAGTTAGAGAGAAGTGTTTCAAGGAGAAGATGATGCTCAACAGTGTTACAAGTCAAGAAGAATTAGGATTGAGACAAGGCCAATGGATTTGGCAATTAGGAGGTCAATGTTAACTTGGCAGAGAGCAGTTTTAGTGGAATGATGAAATCAGACACTGAACTGGAAGGGGTTAGGAAGTGAGTCAAAGGATAGGAATTGGTGGCATCTATTATAAAAAACCTAGCAAAAAAGCATAGGAGATACAGGACAATATTAAACACAGAGTGACAGATCAAGTGAAGGTTTTTTTGAGAATGGGAGAGACATAGGCCTATTTATAAGAATTACAAAAGGAGACAATATCCAGTGAGAGACTGAAGATAAGTGATAGATTAGGGATGACAGAGGGGACAATGTGTTGGAGGAGGCGGGATGGAATGGAATTACTTGTGCAAGTAGAGAGGTGGGCCTTGGTAAAGAGAAAGGCCATCTCTTCATGTGGAATGGGGATAAAGGAGGGGAAAGTGGCAGAAATCGTTTGAGTGATATGAAGAAAGGAGTAGATAGAGCTCACAGTTAATGGACTCAATTTTTTTTTCTGTAAAATATAACATAAGATTCTCACTTGAGAAGGCTGAGAGAAGGGAGATTTAAGGGGCTTGAGGAGGGGGATGAGAAGGTTTGAGAGGGCCATTGCGGAGAGTAGGAATAGAGGTGTTGAAAGAGATTTAGAAAGATTTGGGGCCCATATAATATTGTGTACCTCAATCAGAAAGGTTATGTGACTTTCTTTACCTTTGTTAAACAGTATATGTACAGGAATGAATAGCTGCATGATGGGAGTAACCCAAGGGTGAGACTTGGCTGGACATAATTGGTGATATGAGAAAGGAGGTAGGGGTTCAAGGGAAGAGAGAAGTGTGGAGTTGAACTGGTTCACCAAAAAGTCAAGATGGAGAAAAAGGAGAGAGTGGCTAGGGCAGAGGAGAGAACTGGGGGATTGAGGAATTGGAGGTCATCTTGTGGAAGAGTACTGTTTGGTAAGGGAAGACAGAGGAAGAGGTAGAAAGTAAATAGATGATAAAATAAGGGGATTTGGGAATTCTTAAATATGGAAATGGCATATTTATAGATGATAAAAAACCAAGGGTATGACCATCTTTGTGTGTGTTTGAGATGGAGTGGAGAAGTATTTTGTATGAGTGGATAGGATGAAGAACCGAGAAGTTAGGGTGTTTGAGAAAGACTAAATATGCATGTTGAAGTCCCTTAGTATAAAGGGAGGAGTTGGAGAGTAGAGAAGAAAGACGTGAGCCATGTGCTCAATTCATTGAGGCAGGAAGAGGAATGACATGGGTGCCTGTAGATAGATAACAGTGACTAGGATTTTGGTTGGATGGTATAGATGAATAACATGAACCTCGAAAGAGGAAAGGCTACTGAATGATGGAAGTAAGGGGAGAAACTGCAAGTTGCAATGGGAAATAAAGAGTGAGTCAGTGAAGATAGAGTTAGTATTGGAAGAGGTGACCAAGGACTCTGTGTCGGCACAGAGGACACATTTTTCAGTGATTGCTGGAATATAGGAGTAGGAGATGAAATGATTGGATGATGCAAAGTTTGTTGCCTGTGTAATAGGCATTCTAGAAGATACAGTAGAAGTGAGTGGTGTTCGATTGGGACGTTGGGATGAGGGAGTTCAGGGGGATAGCAACAAAGAATTGAATGTTGGAGGATAGGCAGTGGGGTTTGGATGATGACTTTACAGGGTTTCAGTATTACTGGGGTGTGTAGGGTAAGATGAGGAATGAAAATGTTCATCCCTGAGTGAGTTGAAGGTGCCCTTCCCCCTTCCCGGATGAGGCTAGATATTAGGGAGAAGATGATGCAGTAGGTGATGTCAGAAAGTCAGACTCAGTCACTGCAAAATTCTCCTTACATCCTATTTTCTAATTCTGGAATCAAATTACTCAATCCTTTGTCATTCTTGCTAATAATTCTTGTGACCACCTTCCTTGGATATCCCCTTCTGTTGTCACCTGCTTACTTCATTGTATTGGTAGACACACTCAATTTCCTTTCTTGTCTCCTCAACTTCCTTCTTGACTTCTAGACTAGTCCTCCTCTTCTTCCAAGTCTGCTTTGCTGCCTGCTTTTTCTATAGTTCTTACCTTTATCCTCCTTCTTTGAAAGCTCAAATTTGTTTCCTATTTTTTCCTTTGATTTCCTGACCACATTTAAATTCCATTTTCCAGAATTCAACCTCTGGTTTGTTTGTTTTTAATCCCAAAATTCACATCTGTCTTCTCAATTCCTTTTCCTTCTCATTCTTATACTTCTTCTTTTTCAGTTTCACATCTTCCTGACTTATTCTTTCACAAATTTTCCCAAGCAGGCAGAGTGTGTGTGTGTGTGTGTGTGTGTATAGTGCTTAAAGACAGTTTGAGTTGAGATGGTCCAGGATGCTGAAATGATTCTTCAGAGGGCATTTGACAAGGGGCTCATAGGATCACAGATTTAAGATATAATGGATTTTGAAACCATCTAGTTCTAACCCCCTTAAGTTTACAGATGAGGAAACTAAAACTCAGGTAAAGTGATTTACCTAGGGTCATACAAACTGTAAATGGCAGAGCTGGAAATTGAACTCAGGTTCCATACTCCAAGTCAAAGTAAATTTCCACATTCTCCCCAGTATACCATGTTATTTTCTGAATTGATTAGAATATTGTTCTGATCTGGGCAACATCATGAATATAATTCATGCATGACTCAGTTTCTTATGTTCCTTAGCCACATAATGTACTATTTGCTCTGCCTGGGAGCTTTAGCCAAAGGTATTCCAGGCAAGGGATACTAGATCCCCTGGGATCATATCATTGCTCATGACAGATGTCAGAAGAATTGATTTAGAAGTGACTGAATCAGTATATATTTTCCCTAACTCCTGGAGGTGGTGGTGGGGGGAGGGTGGGGGAGATATATATTTTTCTTCTCATTAGAAAGCAGTTCCATTTTTGGATACTTTCTATTTGATGTCAAATTGAACCATAACCTGAATCACTATAATCTGGGAAAACATAATCAGTCAGTTCTACTGAAAGATTTCTTATTTGTTTGGGGAAGTATTCAGTGAAAATTTAAAGAAGTCTATAGACATTTACAAATTCTATTTACTGAGTATGTGCTGTATGTATGTCCTCAGTATGTACTCCGTTTATCTTTTCTTAGGAAAACTGGAAAAAAAAGAATCACAATGGCTTTCCCAGAAATTTTGGAAGGAAAATTGTTACCAATAATATTGTCAATCAAGGTCACAGCCACTTTTCGGTAACTGCTGAGGCTTAACAATAACTTGAATGCCAGTTTGGTTGGTTGTGTTTTTGTTGTCAACATGTAACCATTTTTGAGAATTTTATAGAAACTCTCACAAGAAGCAGATGTATAATTGGAAATGCCACTTATATACTGGGTAAATATTAAAGAACATCTTTCAGCATGGAGTTTCACTCAGTACAAAATATTCCCTCTGAGGCTGACTTGTTTCCTCCTTCAAAAAGATGGCAATGGAGTCAAGTTTTTAGATACTGTTATTGCTTCCCCTCAAAGTTGGGCTCAGGATATTGCTCTGAACTTTCACCAGTCTGTGTTGCCATGGGTGTGAGTGTTCCTTCACTGACAAAGATCCTAACCCCTCTATAACTTCCAGATAGCCTTTGAGAGTCACTGTGACTCAAACATCCATTATGCTCTGTTTAATCTTGTCAGAAGCCTCTCTGAACTTGGCTGGGCTGGTTCACAGATGGCAAGTACACAGACTAACATAGGGCCTTTACTTGATACCTTTCCAACTTGGTAGGACCCATAAGAGCTTGGGCTTAGTCAGTGGAATCTTGAAAAAAATCCAAGGTTACATTACTCATAGATAAAGAAGCAGAGGAGGACTTTAAGAGAGTATATTTTAATTTAGGTAACGATACTCTCATTTGAAAAGTGCAACCTTCCCAGAGTACCTTTGTCCCTCTTCATCTCCCATACACTCTTAGGATCATGTAAATTTCACTCTACTTATTTTTAGTTATTGCCCACAATATGTCTTTTAAATGAGGTTATGTGGCCTATTAGAATGATTGTTGGGTTTGGAATCTGAAGATTGGATCTAACCTCATCTGCTTCCTCAACAAGAGGGATAGGTCATATGACCCAAACTGGATTCTAGCTCTCCTGTGATCAGAAGATGACTGATTTTTCCACACAGTTCTGTTGTGATACTAAATATCCAGAAAAAAAAATTGACTTTATATTTCTTGGCAGAAGTTTTTCTAAAATGCTATTTTATTTGGGGTAAAAGCATTATAAATATATATTCTATATTGTATTACATTAAGTTTATAATATTATGTTATTTACTATATTATATTTTGGTGTGTAATATTACATTATATTAAGATATGCATACACATATATGTAAATCTATCTATTTATATGTCTATCTATCTATCTACCAACATTCAAGTCTATTTCATTATGTTAGTCAGTGACAGATGCTACATGCCTACCATGAAAAAGATTAAATAATGCTTTGTGCAATGTATAGGAAATAGCTAAATAATATTCAAAGCTTAGGCTTCATCAATTCCAAGCCGACTGCATGCCCACAGCCAATTATTGCACATTGTGGATATCAGCAGAGCTTGTGTGTCTTTCTGTATCCGTGCATATCTTTTTTGAAAACCTAATTTAGACCAACGCTTTATTATGTGGAAGGAAGAAGGGGAAAGGAATAGGGAGATTTCGTTTCACTCAACACCGATAGCGGTGGTTTTCAATACTCATTAATCTCTAGGCAGTTGCCCTTCTCTCACACACAAATGAAAGCTAACCACTCAGTAATGTTCAAAACATCACAATGAGCACGGCACGAGCCTCTCGTTCATCAGGGTTCTAATTTGTTCCTAGCATACCCTCATTATGAGACCTGGTCTAACAAGTGACCTTCTGCGCTGTTAGCACCATCATAAATGAAGCTTAGCCTGACCATACTATGCAAAGGATCATCAAAGTTTGGACATGGGAGGGACTTAAAGTTCATCTCACTCAGGCTTTCATTTTACAAATGAAGAAACTGAGACCCAGAGAGAGGGAATGACTTATAGAAAATAACAGCAAATAGACTACTAAAGACGAGAGTCAAATTCTCCCAATTCACAGCATGGGGTTCTTTCCAATACATTTCAATATGCAACTCATTAGCATACCAGTGACTATGGACTTCCCTCACTTACATAATTTGCTACATTTTCTGCTGACATTAGAAACCAGATTGTCTGTCCTCTGCTAAGAACTTTTAGTCATTTTCAGTCACTAGGTAATGTGAATTAAATCAAACAAATATTTACATTGCTCCTACTATGTGTAAAGTACTATGCTAAAGAATAAAAATAAAATACAGTCCCTGCCTTCAGGGTGCCTACAATTTAGTTGGCAAGTTGCATCATATACAAAACAATTTAATTCAATGAGCATTTATTAAATACCCACTCAGTAGAAGGCACTTTCCTAGGTGCCAAGGAAACAAAGACAAAGACAAAAACGTGTCCTTGTCCTCAAAAAGCTTATATTTTACTGGTGTGATACAGTACATGGATTCTAGAACTCGGGAAAGTCTTACAGGCATAGAAGATAAAATGGACAAAGGCATGTAGGTGGCATATTGGGGAAGAATACATAGATCATGTAGGTAAAGGATGGAGAATGCAGAATGGGAATACTGGGAAATCCACATGTGAAAATTTAAACAGTTGGCACAGTTAAATGTATTTTCTTTTAGGACTTTAGAGGAGATTAAGATATCTATGGACTTGGATACTCTAGGAGGCTTCAGAAAAGATACTAAATGAACTGGGAGATGACTTTACATTTGTGTTCAGATTTATTGTTTAAAAAGTTTTTTAATCACAACAATTGTGTGAGAGAGGTAGCTTTATTATTCTCCTCCCACCCCTTTCTGATGAAAAAAGCTGAGTGAAACAAACCCTTTTGGACATAGTTACGGTGGGACTTCGTTTTTCCTGACTGTACATATTTGTTACTTGGATTTCCTCTTTTCTTTCTTTCTCTTTTTTTAGGTGCTGAGGTGAGAGGGAGAGAAAATAAATACTTAATTGAGAATATAAAATTTAATTTAAAAAGAAGTTGCTGAGTTTGAAACAAGGTGAAGTGACTTGTCGACAATTACACAGTTGGAGTCAGACTTGGGAATTGAAACCCTTTCTAATACATCACCTGCCTGGGTAGAATACAGAAAGATGAAGAGTGGGAAGAGAATTTCAGGTGTGGATAATGACATGAACAAAGGCCCAGAGGTAAAAATAAAGATGATGCACTCAGAAGACATTCGTTTAATCACTTTGACTGGACTGGTGGCTGTGTGGTTAGGGTGTTTTAGGCGATATTTTGAGAATGGGGATGGGAATTTGGGATAACTCCTTGAATTTCCGATTGTTTAGACTTTATCCTATAGATATTAGGTGGCTGCTGAAATAGTCGTATAAGAAAAACAATGTGACAAAAGAGCAACCTTTTAAAATTATCTTTAGATTTTGCATTGCTTTCATTTTTGAATAGCTCCCTTTCTGCTGCTTACAAATAGTACTCCCCATTATAATAAAGAAGAAAAAAGAAAGGGAAAAACAGTTCAGAAAACTAAATGACATATTGACCAAGTTTGATAATATAAGAGATGTCCCCATACTCATAATCTCTCTCCCCTGAAAAGAAGAGGAGGTGTAGCTTTTCGTTTCTTCTCTGGAGTCAAACTTAGTCATTATAAAGAGGTGGTTGTTGTTCTTTATTGGTGTGTAACAGCAAGTACAAAACACAAAATATTATATGCAAAATCATACAAAAATGTAAACTCCTTGGGGGGAAATAGAAAGAACACTAATAACTAAGGGGATCAGGAAAAGGGTTTACGTAAAAGACGGTCCCTGAGCGTCATAGGGGGAACCTTAACATTGTGATAATCATGCTACATAACATTTTCCTTGTTGTGTGCTCACTTCATTCTGTATGAGTGACTGTAATTCTTCCTGTGCTTTTCTATACTCTTCATATTGATGGCTATTTATAGTAAACCCATATTCCACTATACTCAGCTGCCATGATTGGTTCAACCATTACCCATTTGGTGAATGTCTACTTTGTTTCCAGTTCTCTAATGCCACAAAACTCTTGCCATAAATATCTTGAAATTTCATGGTTCTAAGGAACTCCCTAGTGTTTTGCAACAGATAAGCCACTGTTTTTTTAATTTATAAAAATTATCTGGGGGCATGGAAAGGTTAAGTATTTTGCTTTGGGTCACACAGTTAACATGTTTTGGTTGTAACACTTGAACGCAGGTCTTCCTGACGCAAAAGTCAGCTCTCTATCTGATATATCATTCTAATGCATTTATTTTTGTTTGAGGGGGGGTAAGGAATTTTATAAAAGACAAAGGAATATTTTAGAAATATGAATTGATAGTGGAGGGGTAAAATTTCAAGGAAAAGATGAAGGGAGACCGATGTCTGGGTGACCAGTTAGGAGACTACATCAATATTTTACTTGTGAAGTGACAAATACTTGAATGGGAGTAGTGGCATTGGAAATGGAATGGATGCACCTGGGGTCATACAGAATCATCACCCAGAGGACTGGGCAACTGACTTGATATGAGGTGAGGAGAAGGGGAGAGTCAGATATGCTCCTTGAAACTTGGCCTTGAAGATGCAATGTAATAATGGTGTCGCTGATGGTGCCTATTGAAAGGTATTCAGGAGGTCCTCTCCCTTTGTGAGGTAGAAGATAAGTTCAGGCTTACACATGTTAAATTACAGCAGATAGAAGTATGGGTTTAAGAAGCATCTTCCTATAGGTTAATAGTTGAAGCCACAGATTGAATGAGCTCTGCCAAAAAAAGAACACAGACTAGAGAAAGAAGAACAGTGTCGGGGGACAGAACCTTAGGGAATAGTTCTTAATCCCTTAAAATGTGATTGAGCACTCTCTACAACCCATCTGGTAAAAAGGAATTTATTTCTAACCTTTGAGAGTTAACCTACTTTGATCAGATCATGGGCATACGGACCTATGTCTAACTCAGTTTTTCAGAATGACCAGAACAATTACATGTGTTAATGAGCATTTAAATATCTTTGAACATTAGAGATGATGAGTTTAGAAGAAGAAAGGGGGAGTTTTCTTTGAGGATTGGCAATGTATTTGCCAGAATGTGGAAGATTTTTCAGAAAGAAGAGTGGGGGTACAGGGAAGGGGACAAAAGCATAACACAGGTCCAGAAAAGAGGAGATGAAGGATATTAAGCAGGCTAACATAGAATAAAGAGTTTCAAAGCAGTATATATGATTAACTTTGCTACCATTAAGCTATAGGACTTTGCAAGGATCCAAGAGAAAAAAATTCAGGATTTCTCCTGTGCTCTCCCACTATGTGTGACCACTGTTCAATTTCATTTCAAGGTATCTAAAAAAAACTCAACCACCCTTCATAATAAGTCTTCTTAAGTTGATTTTTTTTCCTTTTCTAGAATATCTTAGTTCCCATGGTGAAAAAAAACCTGAAAGAAATTATCTTAACTTCAGAATGTTCTTAAAATATAGCTTTGTTCTAGGACTGAATATTTTCTATCTAAATGTGAATGAGGATTTTTTTGAAAAATAACAGGCAAATAATTATCTCTTTCTCTACTTTTATTTCTTGTTATCTTTTGACAGTTTTACTCCCTCCTTTATACTTTTAGGGATTCTAGTCTTAACAAGTCTTTGCACCAAATTGCTCAGTAAACTGCAATGTTGAATGGGGGGGAGATCATAATTTTGATTTCAAAAGGAATCTTTATTTCTTAAAACTAACTGGACTCCTTCAGGAAAAATCACTAGCATAGCAGATGATTCAATTTCTAGTTTACCTCAAAGGCCAGGGATCTCCTTTTCCCTCCTGAGAAATAAAGAATCAATATATTTTTAGTACCATGATGAGCATCTTTGTTCCAAGTAAAATAATATATCTGTATGAAAATATGCTGATACCTCAAGGATATTGTATGAGACAGATAATGGATGATAGATATGATTGAAAGATTATAGATGGATAGATATATAAATGGATGGATGGATATACATAGTAAATAAGGTAGAGGAGTAGAAAGATATAGAAATGTAAAATAACACATATCAGGGATCTCACAGATCTCAACTGGGATCTATGGTCTGCTTAGGATAATTATATGATCTTAAAGCCATTTTGAAGAGAAACAAAGATTGACTTCTCAGTGGTACTACTGGAAGTCACTGAGACTTTTAGAAGGGATTAGTGAATTCAAAACTATTTTTCCTAATAAAACTCTGACATTTTCATTTCTAATACCATTGATACCTATAGATATAACCTATATAAACAAAGCTCCTTGTTGGGGAGGAGTCTTCAATAATTCTTAAGAGGGTAAAGAGAAACTTGAGGACAAAAAAGATTGAGAAGCTATTGGTTACAATATTATAATTTCCTGCTCAGTAGGGTGCTCAAATAGGAGAATGTAAGCTCCTTGTGGGCATCAGTAATTGCTATTTTGTCTTTGAATCCCCAGCACTAACACATTGCATTACACAGTTAACATTTAACAGATGCATGTTGAATTGAATTGAATTAAATCTATTGTCAAAATAAACACAAAAACAACAGCACCCCATGGAGCTGAAAGGATAGCTGCAATTAATAAGAAGTTTGATAGTGGTTTCAAAGTTTTCACCCATAAAATGTTAAGCAATTTATAAAATTAGCTTAAGTTATAATCTGTCTTTATTACTTATACACATGGCAATGTTTCCTCTTGTTGAAACATGGAATGAATTAAAATTCTTTTTTCTTCTCTATTTTCTCCTATCATGAACCATTTATTTCACTGTAGCATAACTAGCATCATCCTAAAATCATAAACAATAAAAAATCTTATGGAATTATGGAAGTCTCCTTTCCTAGTACCCACAATTAACTGTAAGTGTTAAGGAAAACTGGAAATATTTTTGTTTTTGGTAGACTCATTAAACACTCCTGTTGCAATCTTCTGTCTTCCCTCCCAATGTCCTATGCTGGCATCTGTTTTGACTTTCTCTCCATTTGATACTTGGTGAAATAATTTTGTGCATTCTCCGCTGTCCTGGGTATGAAAAAGTAAATGCTGCATTACTCCAACTTAGGTAACCCTTAGGATAATTTTTTAAGCAGCAGGAACCAGGGCTATCTGGCTGAGTAGATAATGATATCAGCTGCTTCCTTCCAAAACAACAGGTGCTTGGGCATAAAAATGTATACCATCATACTGAGATGATGACATCAGTTCATACTTCAGCTTAATTATAAACTACCTCCATTAATCCTGAAATAATTAAACATTTTGTGTGTGCTGCAAGGTGAAATGTAAAGTTATAGGTTCCTGGCTATTAATCACTAGGTTAAAAAAGGGGGGGGGACTTCTCTATAATTTTGAATTATATGCACCACAAAAATGTAACATTCAAACAAAATTTTAGGATATTATGTTGTTTTTACCAGAGCAATAGGCAAGATATAAATGTTTTATTGGATTTTAAAACTTGCATTGATCTTGCTATGATATGTATATGCACACATACAATATGCATATATAAATATAAGTACATCATGAACACAAAATGTACTTCAGTTTAAAATAAACCTGAACCACATTAATTATGATTTCTTCTATTTTACGTATTTTTTCATATAAATGACCATTTTTTTCACATATTAGGAATGTTTCCTAAGTATATTTCAACAAAATAAAGATTTCATTATTGACTGAATATCTTTCCTGGAATCTAAAAATATGCTTTTGTCATAGAGTTTATTAAGAATGCACATTAAAGTATGGTGACACGTCTCCTATATTTTAAAAATCTGGGAAAAATTCTACACTGAAGTTATTTTGCTAATAGAATCACCATCTAAAATTAAATACAATTTGTAAAGTCTTTTAAAAGTGGTTTCCAGTCTTGCAGA
Organism: Petaurus breviceps papuanus; assembly: GCF_028583685.1. Taxonomy (NCBI): domain Eukaryota; kingdom Metazoa; phylum Chordata; class Mammalia; order Diprotodontia; family Petauridae; genus Petaurus; species Petaurus breviceps. The sequence goes on along the minus strand of NW_027186457.1, from coordinate 18,370,188 downwards.
AAGAAACAAGGTGAATAGAAGATTACATTATCTTCCCTTTACCTTTAAAATATAGTACTGACCTTCCTTAAAACAGATGTTAGTTTCATGAGCCAGATGTGTCTCAGCAAATTAGTTATAAGAACTACATTCAAGGACATAGCCATTTAAGAATTAATAAATTATGCATTTGTCATTTGTTACTGGTAAGGCTTAGGCTGACATCTTTGACATGAATGAAAGTGTCCCAGTTCACAGAAATAACATTAACAATTTAAGAGAAGAATTTTCTAGAAGTGAGGGGGAAAGAGCATAGCAGTTAGTAGGAATGCAGAGTTTAATCAATAAAAACTACTATCTTTGGTTTAAAATGAACTGATTAAAAAGTAAGTTCTGGGGAGTCGTATATTTATTTTAAAGCTATCTTAGCAACTATAAGTAGTTGTTCAGGCATTATCTGTCTTTTTCTTTTTCCTTTTTAAAAAAGGAAACAAGTCAAAACGCCCTTCTTTATTGGTAGGCACATCATGATAAATTCATGCAAGAATTTTATTCTTTATAAGTAAAACTCAGCCTGGAAATTTTCAGTGGATTTAGCTGTAACATTTGGATGACCATATGGAACTCTTAGTGGCGCCCCGGGACCACGCAGCTCTGAAATCTGATCACTATCTCCCCAGTGACAGCTGGGGCCTTTACACCATCAGAAAATTTTCAGACTTCTAATTTGTCATAACTACCTCCTGTGGAAAGGAAATATGTTATGTAGTTAGATACAAGAAATCTTAGTATACATAACTACAAATGGTTAATTCCTTTACTGGATTTTTGTAACTCACTAATGTAAAGTCCTCTCACCTCCAAATATCTCAAACATATAGATTATCTTGATAAATGATGTCCAAGACATTGTCTCCAATCCTTAATAAAATGATTTACATGAAAAATTTATGGAGAAGAGATCATCATAGAATTCAGCACCGAAATGTATATGACAGTTAGGTGTTTTGTCTTTTTTTAACTTCCAAAAGTCCACTCTGCTAATTATAGTGTTGGTCTGTTTCACTCTTATCTTTTGTAGGATGGTAGCCCCTTGAGTTTTCATGGGGTAGCTAGGTGGCACAGTAGATAGAATGCCAGGACTGAACTCAGGAAGACTCGAATTCAAATCAGACACTTCCTAACTGTGTGACCCTGAGCAAGCCATTAAACCTCTTTTGCCTCAGTTTCCTCATCTGTCAAAAGTGCTGGAGAAGGAAATGACAAACCACTCCAGTATCTGTGCCAAGAAAGTCCCAAATGAGGTCCCAAAGAGTTGGGCGCAGCTGAAGTGATTGGCCAACAACAACAAAGTTTCTTGAGAGCAGGGATGTTTTTTCTTTATTTTGGTCATTATATCATAGTACCCAGCACAGTGCCTGCATGCCAGGACCAGTGATTTGTCGATATAGAGAACTCCCAGGTAGGTTGCTTCCAATGCCAGTTGGCATGTCCTTTGCAACTGATAGTTTCAGAGGATTGCCTAGACTTCAAAATGAGCAAATCAATAAACATTTATGAAGTGTCTGCTATATGTCAAATGCTGTGCCAAGCGAAGGAGATTTAAAGGGCAAAAGACATAAGATAGTCCTTGACCACAAAGAGCTCACAGTCTGATGAAACTTGCCCAGAGTCAAAGAGCTACTTACTATGTGCAAGAGGCATGGCTTCAATCCAGATCCTATTGACTCCAGGGCTACCCCTTACACACACTTCATCTCATGTTGTGTACAGTATATGCTCAATAATTGTTTGTCAGACTGAATACCATTAAAATCCTACAAACTTTTACCAATAATATGATGCTGGAGTTCAACAGGCTTGATCTCTCAAGAGAGATCAAGTTGCAATCCGTTGCAATGCTACAGAGTATATATCTTCCTGTAAGCTCCACCCCCCATATCAAGATCTTTGAATCATATCTTCCTGTATAGTTAGTTTTCCAAGGTAGGATAGTTCCTTCCCTCCATTTTTACCTCTTAATTGTTGCAATGATTCCTAACAATCACAGGGAACCCTTTGTATTTTTCATCTCTGTTTTAGGACATTTGATGATTCATATTTTTATAGGTTCACAGCTTCTACCTCTCCTTCTATGGCCATTTCCCAATTCTTCATATCATTTGTTTTTTTTTCCCTAAACATAATGTGCCTGTCTGTTAAATGAAGAGATTGGACTGGATAATGTCTAAGATCCCTCTCAGCTCTAATGTGATTATCTTAAGTTTTGATCTCATAATATACCTGCATCTCAAACTTAACATAACCAAACCCAAACAAAAACAACAACTACCACCACCACCACTACTACTACTACCACTACTACTACTACTACTACTTCTCTCCTCTTCCTCCTCCCCTCCTCTTCCTGTTCTCTCTCTCTCTCTCTCTCTCTCTCTCTCTCTCTCTCCCTCCTATGCACAAGTTGCCATTTATGTCAATACTGTTGTGTCTCCTATCTATTAGATTTGAAGATGAAACTATGACTAATTTCAATTTATTTTGGAGCGGGGAAGGCTGGGCAATTGGGGTTAAGTGACTTGCCCAAGGTCATACGGCTAGTAAGTGTTGAAGTTTATGAGGAAAGATTTGAACTAAGGTCCTCCTGACTCCAGGGTCAGTGCTCTATTCACTGCACCTTCTAGCTGCCCGAAATTGTGAATAATTTCTAACTACTCTTTTCTTTTCCCTAACTGCTCTTAAACCCGACAATTCTCTTCCATCACTTTGCACATGAGAGCCCTGTGGTGGAAAGAATACAGAGATAGAAATTAGGAGATTTGAGTTACAGTTCTAGTTTTTCATTGATTAGCACATGAAGCTGAGAAAGACACTTCAGATCTTTGGGTTATAATTAGCTAATTATGGCTTACATTTATATAATGTCATACAATTGAAAAAACATCTGGATACATTATACCATTTGATGGGAGATTGTTAGGCTTGATTTTCTGCCTCTATTATTCCTGCCAGATCTTAAATTCTTTGATTTGTGTTCTAATTTCTCTATAACCCCATTGCAACTGTTAGTCTTGGCTCTGGGTGCTAGAATTGATAATTTCAACTCTCTTTTTTATGATGAAATCTCTGAAACCTTTATTCTTGAACCATTGAGTACTAAAAGCTGGAGCAAAGACTTTTTCCCATTTGACATCTCAGTGAAGTTTCTTCTTCCTCAGAATCTTCATTGACCTTTCATTATTCTCCTCATGACTAATTCTGGATGTAACCCCTCCCTCCAGCACATACATACATACTCATTATCCACCTTCTAACTTCATTCTTTTACTGTGTAGACATTTGCCTGCTCTAACTTTATGCATGCATGCCTGCTGAATTATAGTAATCCCTAAATTTGATATGGCAAATCAAGATTTGCAAAGCCTTTTCACATCTTATATCATTTCATGCTCACAGAAACCCTGTGGGGGGGTGTTATTATTATGTCCACTTTACAGATTAGGAAAATGAGGCTGAGAGAATTAATTGACTTGCCCTGGATCACACAACTGGTAATCATTTGTGGTAAGATTCAAACTCAGACCTTTCTGACTACAAATCCTGCCAACTATTCCATTTACTACCTACCTTCCCCTTATCAGGTGGTTAGCTCTTTGAGGGCAGATGCTTTGTCTTACTTTATTTTTGCTAAGCACAGAATACTGCTTTTGCTTATTTAGGGTCATGGCAAATGTTTGGGAAATTTAGATGAAGTGGTCTCCCACAAAGGGATGCTCCTTGTCCTTGCAGCTCAAATATTCTTCCTGTCTAAACAATTTATTTTTTCCTTTTTTAAAGGGCAAATGATTTTTGATAAATGAAATATATCATACTAGAATACATAATCCTATCCCATTCCATCCCATTTTATACCCTGCCATACCATATTGTAGAATAAGATGCTGTGTGACATTCTAAAAATATTTAACAAAACACCTACTGCATATAAAATACTACTTTAGACTCTAGGGAAGTTACATGGTTTTGATAAGAGAAAATCTCTGCTCTCAAGGAAGGAGGGGATAGTCTCATAGTATGGAAGGGAGAAAAGACCAAACCAGGTAACTATAATTAATCATTCTGATTTTAGTATTATAAAACAAAGCAAATGCAGGGTATAATGAAACATTTTTTTCTTTGTAGAGTCATGAATAAACACATACTTTTATTTTATCCATTTTAATTATTAAATTTGTTTTGAAAATGTGTTCTTTCAATTGTTGTCATTTGTATGAACTTTTTATGATTTGGATTGTGGGTTTACAAGAGTGCAGAGACTATCTATGAATTGGGGTCCTACTTGGGTACTCTGTGTGAGGTGAAGAATAAATTGATATCTTTCAAGTATAGTGAGAATAGTGGTGTCCATTATGACAAGGATGATTATAAATATGTGTAAACTGAGGCACAGATGAATCGGGTTACAGGGATAATCATCAATAATATTAATTCCAGGACATTCTTGTTACTATGTTATATTTTTACTCTAAGTAGAGGAAATTTGTCTTCCAAACAGAATAGTTTAATATATCTCCATCTTTTTGAAGTAAAAATATCCACAAATTCCCATAGGGCCCTGAAATTGAGTGTGAACCTTGGTGCTTTCCTTGATTATAACACATGAGGACAGAGTTTGGTTCCCACATTGTCATTCTGTAATGATATGGGATAAATCAAGCATACTCTATGTACAGTGATTAAAATGAGCTCCATTTACTGGTATATATTTCCTGGCTCCTGTCACTGCCAGGGTAATTGCTTCTGCCAAGGCTTTACATTCAATAACTCCATCAGTCAGTCCAAAGAAGTCATGTGATCTTTGGACATGGTGCCAAACCATGAAGAGTTGCTGAGGAGCCTGGGAGGTGGGAAAACTCATACAAATGAGCTCTTTGGCAGAATTCTGTTCCTTTCATAGGGACCCCTACATTTCAGAGAGCATAGGACATTTTGCTAGGAACATGTCCCAACTGTGCTTCGTTAGAGAAATCCCAGGATACTTCATCACCACTAACAGCTTAGTTTTGTTTGTGGTTAAAACTAAATTGTACTGAGTATATTCAACTTGGTAATCAGACATGCCACCAGGATGAGTTTGCAAAGTGATCATGTCTTCTCCAGTCAAACATGGACCTGTTTATATGCCATGAGCCTTTTAAAATTTTTCTCTTCACCCCCAAGACAACCAACATAACCAATATTCTCCACAGATCTCTTTAGTGTCTACACACACACACACACACACACACAATTTTCTTTATTAATATGGCACTTGTAGATAATTGTTTACTTTAATGGGGAAAAGTGAGGAGAATTCTTTGAAACAATAAATAAAATAATTTGCATATGTCTTTTAATGTATTTAGAGCACATAAAATTTCATAGTCTCACCTACCTCTGACATATCTATATATGTATATCTATCTATCATCTATCTATCTATCTATCTATCTATCTATCTATCTATCTATCTATCTATCTATCTATCTATCTGTCTATCTATCTATCTTCCTAAACTGATCTGACACATCTGTCATGAATAACTTAGTAAGAACAAAAACAAATTCAAACTAGTTCCACAGTTTTTTCTTTTGTAACTGATATCTTCCTTCCTTCCTTCCTTCCTTCCTTCCTTCCTTCCTTCCTTCCTTCCTTCCTTCCTTCCTTCCTTCCTTCCTTCCTTCCTTCCTTCCTTCCTCTTTCTCTTAGCTCCAACATCCCTAGGCCCTGAGTATCCTGAAGTCCCAGAGAGAAACCTGATGGTGCCTAATATATCATAGTACAAGCCACTATTTATATAAATAAATATATTCAGATATTAATATTTATATTATTTATGTAATTATTATATATTTATATGATCAATTCCCTTTATAAGGAGCAAACCTGGGAGGGCTGGAATAGTGTTTGCATTACCATATCTGTTAACTATTTATTCCAATTAATAGCTAAAAATGGGGAGGAATAAAACAAAACAAATCTCAGCCAAACCAATCTGTCTTAAAGTGAGAAAAGATGAGCTTAGTTGATTGGTTAAGGCTGAAACTGAATACAATGTTGACAATTTTTTTCAAAATATTAGGGAGCTTATGTATAATAACTCCCAATTATTTGGTATTTTGGTAGCTACTTGATATGGATACACTCTTTAGCAATGTAGAACTAAACCAAGTATGTATTTTTATCATCTTATTCTCATTGATTCCTTTCCATATATGGTGCTTACCCAACATGCTAGTGACCTTCTTCTAATTCTCTCTATATTGCACACATACCAACAGATGCACCTAATTCACAAAATGTATAGAACACAGAGGGACTAAGCACTATTTCATGTATTTAAATGTTGGTGCGAAGTTAAATTTAGTCATGTGAGAAAATTTGGCATTGACAATATTTCAAGAATTTGAAGGGATTTCATTTGGAAGAAGTATTAGATATTTCTTGCTTGACCCCAGTGGGAAGAACTTAGAGTAGTGGGAAAAAAGTGGCAAAGAGGCAGTCTAGCTAGATAGAGGGGAAAACCTCCTAATGATTAGAGCTGTCCATAAGTGAAATGGGCAAGCTCAGATGTTGGTCGATTCTTTTTCATTAGAAGTCTTCAAACAAAAGTGAGATGACCATTTAATAAAGCTGTTACCAAGGGGATTCTTGCTCAAATATTGGGTGAGTTAAATGACTTATGAGATCTATTTCTGCCTAGAGATTCTCTATTTTTTGTCTTCTAATGGTTCTTGAAATCATTAGGGATTTAAAATTGGAAAAGAATACATTAGACTGTATCTAGAGCAGCGCCCTCATTTTACAAGTAATAAAGGCATAAGTGTATTAAAAGGTTGCCCAACATCGCATAGGGGATAAAAGGTTGAATAAGGATTCAAATCTTTTTTCTCTAACTCAAAATACAGCCTACTTTCAGCCCTACCAAATTGCTATAGATGAGACTAAAACTTCTCTTCATCTTTTAATGAAACAAAGGATTTGACTCTTTTCCCATTCATTATAAAAATCTCCCAGCACCATTACCCATACACCCACCAAAATACACCTTATGACAGCCATATGAAAACCATTTCCCCATTAATATACTTTCTTACATTACATTGTAATATCAATGAATATTATTTGCATAATAATTTTCATTCATTGAGACCTTTCCTGTTGGAAAATGATAAATTAAATGGACATATTAGAGGTCACAGAGATGCTATTAAGTGGTAGACTTGAAAATTCTATGACCGAATTTATTTATTGATTTTTAACAGCCATAGAGGAGTTTTGGGTTGATTGTTCTTTTTCTAAGCTGCTGCCTCCTAGTGGGTCTGCTCAGCTCATTTACAAACTCTTACTGTTCTATTTACCAAAATTTGCTTATACAAGAGAGAATGAAAAAAAGCACTGACTGTGGAGTCAGAGGACTTGGGTTCAAATTCCATCTTTGACATTTAGTACTTGTCTCACTTTAGAAAAACTTTTAATCTCCTTGGTCATCGAGGTCCTCACCTATAAAACAAGATGTTTCAGCTAGATAATCTTTAAGGTCCCTTCCAGGACCCAATTAATGTCCTAAGTTTACTGAGAAATTTGTGGGCATGATGTAGAATCTCAAAGAGCATGTTTTCTGACATGAAAACCATTTCTCCTGAGCCTAGATAGCACCATATAAATGCGATCTATTATCAGTATGAAGGGCATTAGCCATAATGCTCTAATACTACAATGTACAACAATCAGAAATAGTTCCTGTCTTCCAGATTGTATTTCTTATGATTTTAAAAAGTTTATATTTTGAAAACCAACCACATAATCTTTGGCTGGGATATTGTATTGTTCCTTCATTTCCCTTGAAACATAGGATATAGGTTATGTTATAATATTTTGTGTAAATTATTTTGTCACTCCTACATAACCTCATGAATTATTTTATTACATTATCTGTCATTTTTCCCTTAATTCCCAAGTTCAACTTGTTATTGTTCCATCATTTGTTAGTCATGTCTGACTCTTAATGAACCTGTTTGGGGTTTTCTTGGCAAAGATACAAGAGTGGTTTGCCATTTCCTTCTCCAGCTCATTTTATATATGAGGAACTGAGGGAAAAAGGGATAAGTGGCTTGTCCAGGGTAACACAGTTAGTAAGCAAATGAAGCCATATTTGAACTCAGGAAGATGAGTCTTCCTGACTCCATACCTAGCAATCAATTTACTGTGCCATCTATCTGCCCAACCCTATTTTTTGTTATGAACTTAACAGTTATCAAAAAAAGTAACATCTCACTATACAAATAATATAAAAGAGCATTGCATATGAGACCATGTTGAAGTAGACATAGTTTTAAAGCTACACGTTCAATGTTACATGCTAGCAACAATTTCCCAAGGTTCTGTACTCCTCTGAATTTTCTCTTCTATTTTGTTCTGTGCATTTAAATGTTTTATTGATTTCTCTCTCCTCTTACTTCATTAATATATACCCCCTATCCTCCATTATGAACCAGTAGAAACTATTCCTTGTAAGAGATGAATGCAGTCAAATAAGATAAATCTGTATATTGCCTGAAAACGTATGTCTAATTGGGCATCTCCAGTCCCTTACCTCTTTGCCAAGAGGTAGAGAGCATGTTTCATCATCAGCCTTCTGAAATTGTTATTAGTCACTGCTTGGATTAGAATTCTGAAATCTTTCAAAGCCAATATGATAAAACACTTCATAAATTTATAGATTCAATGCCATACCAATCAGATTCTCTTTTAGAATCTATAAAGATTTAGAATCTTTATAGAAACAAATTGTTTCTATAAATTTCAAAGATATTACAAAACTAACAATGTTTTTACATTTATTCAATTAATTCCATGTAGTAATTGGGGTGCATACCACTAAGTGAACATTTTTTGAAATAGGCATTGGCAAAAATATAAAAGATAACAATTGAACAGTATCCCATTATTTCTCAAACTACTAACATAAACATGTTTGTATCTATACATATGCATATTTTTATATGATTTCCTACTCTCTAATAATCATGGTTCTTGGAATTAGTGACTGCACTTTCAGCTTGCAATGCCTCGTATATGAATGCTCAATTTTCTAATCTTTCTACCATATCAGGATAATTTAACTTTTTTTCCTTCTAATTTTCATTACTCTATTTCTTTGACATGTTGCCATTTCATGTCGGGGTTGGTGACTTGAGAGCATGAGAAAATGGTTCCTACAGGCTCTGCTAAATATGTCTCTCATTTATTCAGCTGGTGGGGTATGGAAAACAAGGAACCAGATTCAGCAATGTAGTCTTTGTAATTCAGAGATTGTTTGTGGTTCACTCTTGGAACGTGCTGAGCCCAGAAGCCTTGATCTCATTTTAATTTTTTTCATATAAATAGTTATGTTATAATTGAATTTTCTTACTAAAATATTTCCTTCAGTGCTATGAATAGGACTGGAAAAGTTCAAATATCCATAAACATCAACATCCCTAAATTACTTTTAAGTAATTTGAAGAACTCTTGTTTAAGTGTTGTCATTCTGGGTAACTAGAAAATAAGAACTATATTTTGTCTTTCTCTTGGGAACCAAGACAAAGAATCCAAATATTATATTTCAGAACTCCCCTTGATTTAAGAAACTTCTCTTCAATGCAATGATTTTGTACTTTGTGAAAAGGTCAGTTCTAACATCTTTGAATGTTGAAATTTGCTACTGTAAAGTTTCCTTCAGTGCTCAGGATCATTGAGAATGTTCAGAATCAAATCAGACTCATTTATTACTGGGGAGGGAGGAGGTGAGCAGAGATCAAGGCAGGAAAAGAGGCTCTTCTCCAAAATTCTCACAATGTCAGCTTCTGCTCCACAAGCCCCTGGTGCCACACAACATCCTTAAATTCACTACACAGGCTCATATACCCACATAAATGTAATAGAGGCTGGGTGTCTGGAAACTATTAGTGAGATATTTGGAATTCTTCTAAAAATGCCATTCCCTGGCTATAGCTTCTGAAAAGGATATGAAGTTAAGATTGCGAAATTTCAGCACTTAGCTGATTAATCTTAGGGATGTCTGTTGTTCACACCTGCTCTCTAGGCATATTTTTCTCTTCGTTTTGGGGAGTTGGAAACTAACTGAAGTATGGAGGAAACTTTACCCTTAGATTTCATACAAAAAATTCCATCTTATGTAACCACTGTTCCAATGAGCTGGTTTCTTGCCATAACCCTTACTAGCTCCTCCTTCTCATGTAAGCCAGGGTCAGGGGTGAGATTTATAATAAAATCTGTATTCATGATGACCACAAAATAGGAATTCTAATAATCTTCTATTACCAGTTTGTTTTTTTTCCTCTATCATTGAAGTTCCTGCTATTTTTGCTGGTAATTTCTTTAAACAAACTGACAGATAAAAAATCTCTCTCTCTCTCTCTCTCTCTCTCTCTCTCTCTCTCTCTCTCTCTGTGCACAGGTGTGTGTGAGAGAGAGAGAAAGAGAGAGAATTTTGTGTGCTTTGTAAATGTAAAATATTGTGTAAATGTGAGTTTTTATTATAATTGGTGGGTTATATTTTCATTATTTGCTACAAAATGAACCCTAAATGACACCTTTAAATCTTTTGATCCCATTTTAAAAAGTCTTAGCTGGTTGTTCAGGTATAGAATCCATTTGGTTTTAGAATAATAATGCAAAACATGTTAAAAACATTTTCCTTTGATCCTCACAATATTTGTCAAGTACCTACTAGGGATGAGGCATCATGCTAAGTTTTTAGGATACAAAAACACAAATGAAGAAATCCCTGTTCTCGAGGAACTTGTGTTCTTCATGGAGAGAAAACATGTACAGTAGTTGTATATACAATTTACAACATGTATGAAATTGTAAAGATAAGTATGCAAAACATATGGAAGATAAATACCAAATTATTTGCAGGAAAAGCACTAGCAGTTATGGGTTGGGGCAGGAAAAGCTTTATGTCTCTTGAGCTAAGTTTTGACAGAAACTGTGGATTCTAAATTTTCCAGGTGAGGAGGGAGTGTATTTCACACTCTGGAGAACAGAAAATGTCAAGTGTAGGTGAAATGGATTGCCCATTCACACCACTATTAACAGTGGGACATCGGATTTGAATGCCTTTCTCACCTGATTCTAGGTCTACTTGTTTTTTCACTATGCCACACCACCTACATCCTTAAGGGCTAGATTTGCTACTTTTTTCAGTCACCTCTAGACTTTGTAAAATGGAGTCATTTCATACAGTAAACTTCCTGGTTCCTTTAAATTTTATCTAAGCATTTGGAGTGTAGATTACCTTGACCTTACATCCCAAGATCATGATTCCTCAGGAAAAGACAATTTTAAACAAATGTGAGAGAATTTCCCCATTGTTGCAAATGAGAAAATTTGATTAATGGCTCTCCTTGTCATGTCTCTTTCAGGGATGATCACATTCTCACTATGTGTTGTTATACAGAGACCTCTAAGGTTGAGTTTTGGTGTGGAGAGTTAATGAAAAGGAAGGGTGAAAACACCGATGTCCTAGGCATTACCCCATTTCTCTCGTGGAAGGTAATTACTCTAGTATCTTGACTGCAGTCCTGGGGGAGGGGGACATTTCTTTTGCATTCCACATGGCAAAGAAAATCTCATGCAGATGTTTGAGTAGCCTCTGGCTTTCACGCAGGAAATAAGAATCATAAAATGTTAGAGCTGGAAGGTACCTTAGAGATCATCCAGTTTGACTGTCTTATTTTTCAGATGTGCCTATCTGCAATTTATGTAATGTGCTTTGTAACTGCAACATTGCAAACTGAGCTCCAGAGTGGTAAAGTGATTTGTTTTGAAATCTCTACAGATAGAACATTGAGTCTACTCTTGACCTTTAAGTGAGCTTTAAACAGAAGTATGAAGAGTAGTAAAAGTCTAATTAAGACATACTTAAAGGTCAGGCCTAATCTTAGAACCTATACGAGGTTCTCTTTACCATATAAACTCTTATCTGAGATTGTTGGCATCGTGTTCAACTCTTTGAAGTATGGTATTTATCTCTTCCTTATTAAGTGGAACCATATTTGCCCTTCAGTGGGCCCCAGACATACTTCTCAGGATCTTCACTCTCATATGTCAGCACAGTCAAAGAGTGTCTTGGTATCCCACCAGCTGTCACATGGCTCTTTATGTCACAACAGAGGGTTTTAGTAGCTTTCTTTTTACCCCTTGAACAAACAGCTACATGATGACATAAATACATTTTTAAGTGTTTCCATCTCTAGATTTATAACTAATTCATTTTGTGATTAAAATAGATAAAATTTCATTTCATTTTCAGCTGACTTTTGGTACATACTTTTCTGTCTCTGTGATCTCTTTGATGTGAGCACACCTTCTACCAGAGCTTATCACAATCCATATACACACACACGTATGTAGGTCTATATGTGTATGTATATGTCTGTGTGTGCATATATTTATAGGTATATGCATATATGTATATGTGTGTATATCTATATCTATACATACCTTCTCATCTCGTGAAATTCTTGACTATGTTTCTCCATAAATCCACTATCAAGGATTTCCCAATCATTTTGATGACTTTTCTTTGCTTCTTTTAAAATTCTATGGACACCATTGAATAGTGGAATTGGACCTTACTTGTATAACTGCAGCCCAGTGTAGGAACTATCTTTTTTTGGTAATCCACTCACCATTGGTACTTGAAGATGGTGTTTACTTTCCTGAAAAGGGTTAGGATATTGTGTCCAGTCCCCTATGAAGTATTTATACCACCTACACTCCATGCTACAATTAAATTCATGCTACAAACCCTTCTTTATCTATGTTTAAATCACCTTTGTGATATGTACACAATTTTCGACGATTCCTACGTTTTTGCTTTGCTCTGCAGAACTGACTGTATGAAGTTTTCAGTGATGCAGACACATTTTGTCAGTGTGGAATTACAAAGAAGAAACAGTATAAAGGATGATACCAATGAGAGCAAAAGAAGGTGGGGTGGTCACATGGTGAGAATGAGGAATGATTAAGAAAGATCTCACGTTTTTAAAATCTCAAGAGAATAATATGAAGTTGCCTCAAATATTGCGTGATTGTTTTGTGGAAACTATGTGAAAGCACAGGGATAATAGTCACATAGGATGAAAATCCTTGGCTGGGTAGTGATCTGCATTCTCTAGAAAAGACTCACATTGAGCACTGGAACACTAGATGGAATGATCAATAATGCCTGGCTAAATGAAAGTCTGCTTACGTCATATCACATCATTGCAATTTTTAGTATCTTGTCTTACCATTTAATTAACTGGCTCGGGGATGATGTGCAAACTGGTTTCAGTTTCCTATGCAATGTCAGTATCCAGTGCATAGTTCACTGCCACATGCAAGTGGCGATCATCAGGTAGCAAACCTCTTTTGGTCCTACTCCTGATCTTATACAAACGCCAAAGTTACCATCAACTGTCCTAAAGCAGACTTGGCTCTCACCAAGCAAGAAATTACCTGATTTCTACAAAGATCCATTTGTAGAGATAGTGTGAATATTACTTTAAAATATAAAATCATTCATTATTAAATTTAGAGGTAGGAAGCAAGCCCTTTGAAGTAATCCCTAGTTACCACCCCCCCCCCTTAATTTTTGCTGGTTTGATCGCAAGAGAAAATTATTTAAGTTATTACTATGGCTTTCTGCATTGCTCATAATTCAAACAAACTCATGTTTTACCAATGCCATCATTTAACTTACATGCAAAGTAAAAGCAAACAAACAAAAATTAGAGTTCTGAGCACTCAAAATAGAATTATTATGAGATAGACAGAAATCAGATCCTTTTAACCTAAGTGATGATTCCATCTTCCAAAGAAATTTGGAAGTCCCTTTAGAACTTGTAGTGACCAGTAACAGAGGAGTAAGTGGGGCAAGTTAGGGCCACCTGCAAAGTTGGCTGATGACCTGAAGGTGCTCTTGATGTGTGGGAGAGAGTGGGGGGGGTAGATCTTCCCTTAAGTCTTGTTTGCCAGCTGGAGATTAGTTTGCCTTATGTTCATCTGTCTGGGATGTGACAGCTAATTCATTTTCCCTTCAAAAGAAACAATAACTTTGGTGCAAGACTTAAAGCACTGTCCCTAAGTCTTCCCATTGCAGTCTTGCTAAATGGTGGGTTTTTATCCCCCTCTCTGAAAATATAAAGCAATAAAGTTTCTAAACCAAGATTTCTCTCAAAACATTTATTCTTAATGTATTTGAAGGTGGGTAGTTCAAAGAACTGGTAATGAAGGCCTCAGTTTTTAGACTCATGCATAAGATAGGGTGATTCTGAAGCAGATACCATTAGCATTTTCTGGCATACAACTCAAATAATAGTTCATGGTAAGTGGGATTCAAATAATTTCTGCATGAGTTATCTGCTAGAGGTATCACATCGAGAAGGCCTAGCTCATTCAAACTCCTATATAGACAAAGTGAAAATGAGGGGGCAGTCTATGCCATAGAATTGATTAGTTCTTACCTGAACCTAGCAATGGGCTCCAAATATTACAATATTGATTTCCTTGATTCTGTTAGTGTAACACAGAAACAAAATAGCAGGCATTCTAATTTCAATCACATTTTTTTTGCTGAATGATTTAACTGAATTCTTAAAATTTTACAGGATGGGGAAAATAATTTATTTCATTTGACACCTCCCTACCTTTTTGGTTAAATGTTGGATGATTCTGTCACTGATTTATCTCTGAACCTGAAAAAATAGCTTATCATGACCCTCTGGCAATTTCTAAGGTGAAATTTCAGATACTGGTTGTGAGTCTATTTTTTATTTTTTATAATTATAATTATAAAACTATAAATAAAAAATTACATTTTAATTTCTACAACACCATTTTGATGTTCTATATATTTTGAAGGGCCTGGACTTATTATTTCATAATGGTAGAGGACTTCCTCTGTAGAAAATCACTTTTTTGATGCAGATTTGGCAAGGCAAAAGTTGTCTGAGGCAATCAGAGTTTAAATGACCTCACCATGACACTATATGTGGCATGTGTTTGAGGCAAGACTTGAACTTGGATCTTCCTTCACTCAAGGTATGCTTTCTATTCACATGTTAAGTTTTCCTTCCCAGTGGCATGTTTGAACTCGCAATTGCCTTCCATATGATACTATAACTTGTTGACAGAAATTTTTTTTTCAATTACATTAGTACCAGGAAATGATTTCCAGACAAAGAATGTGAAGAATATGTTTAGTTTACACTGAGAAACCACCTGGAAATACAGACTCGATTTTAGAACAAACATGAAGTGTGTTCCAGGTGAACAGCTCCACACAGAAGACAAGCAGGTGCACCCTACGCAGAGGACATTTGATGATTTGTTCTTTGATATTGCAGATTTCAAAGCTGGACTGCTTGGATGAGAAGAGCTGTTCTACTCATTAAACCTAGAGAAATTAATAGATCATTATCATTCACAGTCTGTACAAAGCTTTCTTTCCCACAGCCCCAGGCTTGCTTTGTGAGCTTTGATGGGCAAGGGTCCAATGCATGCATAGCGAACTTTGACTTCCTCTAAAATCTCCATGAGCAAGTTAAGCCCTAATTCAAAGCCCAGGTTGTTGTGTTTGGTTCCTCCAGCAAAATGACAATGACCTCTGATATTAGTGAACAGAATCTTCAGAAACCAAGTGAAGTCCAAGGGATGGGTGTTTCAGACAAAGACCAGTGGCTAAATGATCAGCCATGAGCCTAGCCAGATGGGCTGTGTTTGATTTCCTCTGCATTTGGAACCTATGAAACCACAGCTCAGAAGCTAGATTTATAATGAAAATCAAACTAAAAAAAGCTTTCACTAATTAAGCAACTCAGCTGCCTCCAGAGGTGCAGTGTCACTGTCTGAAATCAGAAGTCACCTCACTCATTAACCAGTTAAAGACTCACAAAAGTCACTGCCTCTTGCTGAACTTCTATAACTCTGTGCTTTTCATGTAGAGCATTTGCATGAACTGAGGCCTTTGGCTTCAAAAGAGTGATGATTTCTATTCCTCTCACATGCCTTTTTTTCCCTTCCAGTGTATAAAACTCCCACTGATTTCAAAGGTTCTGCAGAGGAAATAAATATTTCTACTCCCAAATCTAGTATTGTAGCATTTTTGAATGGGGATGAAGGGCATGTTAGGTACTGAACAGTCTTTTTCTCCAGCGGCTCAACCTGCATTTTTCTTTCATTTTTTAAAAAAGTGAGTTTTATTGATGTTTTTATATCACTTCATTTCTCAAAATAACACATCCCTACTTGAACTCTCACTTTAAAGAAGAAAATCAGCTAGAGAAGAAACAACCAATAGAGTGATTATCTGACAAGGTATGTGACAGTCTGCCATTCTATTTCTCTGTTGTCTGACAAGAGGAGGGAGATAGGTATTTTTCACTATCTGTAATTAATTTTCCCCCTTATTCAGAGTATTGCTTTCTATTAATGATCTTTTCATTTACATAGTTGTAGTTATTATCCATATTGTTCATCTGGTTCTGATTATGTCATTCCACATCTGTTCATAAAAATCTTCCATTGCTTCTCCAAATTTCTCATATTTACAATTAGCACGCAATAATATTCCATTGCATATTTATGCCACATTTTTGCTCAGCTATCACCATATCAGTGAACTTAGTTTCTATGTGTGACTACACAAAGTTCTGCTGTGAATATATAGGCACATCAGAATTTTGCTTCTGGCTTTGAACTTCTTGCAGTAATATGCTCAGTAGTGAAAACATTGGGATCAAGGATGTAAATAGTTTAGTTTATTTATTTATTTTTAAAGCAATCAGGGTTAAGTAACTTGCTCAAGGTTACACGGCCAGGTGTTTCAGGGTGGGTGCGAAGTGTCTGAGCCTGGATTCGATCCCTAGGTCATCCTGACACTGGAGCCAGTGCTCTTACTCGCTGTGCTACCTGGCCACCTCTAGTTTATTTTCTTGCACAATTTCTTTCTTGGGTCTTACCCTGAGTCATTTATGTTCTTGTATCTATCAAACACTAGGTCAATCTTTTTTATTCCTTTTGATCCTTGTTTATCTAATCTGCTCCACTTGAATTTTTAATCATGTAGTACCTTCTATAAAGGCTTTTCCCACCTATTTCCCCCAGTTGGCAGTACTATCCTCTGTAAATGTATTGAGGATCACTTCTTAATAATATAGTTTGTGTTTTGGAAATGCCATGATCCCCTCATTTCACATTTTAAAAATTATTTCTCTTCAGATTCTAGAGCTTATTCTTCTCCAGATGAATTGTCATTATTTTTGTTCAGTTCTATAAATATAATATTGGTAATCTCAAAGATACACAGACATACACTCATGTATATATATATATATACATATATGTGGATGTAGATGCATATACATACATACATATATCCCAAAATCTGTTAATTAATTTAACTACTATATTCACTTTTTTCATATTTCCATGACACAACCATGACTACTGAATCATTTATTTATCTTATGGGAGTTACATAGTCATAGAGTTATACAGTGGGAGCACAATATTTCGCTGTGTTTACTTGTGCCTACTTTTGTTATCTGAGGAAGTTTGGCATTCTATTTTATAAAGAAATGCACGGGGGCAGCTATGTGGCACAGTGAATAGAGAACTGGCCCTGGAGTCAGGAAGACCTGAGTTCAAATTCGACCTCAGACATTTGACACACTTATTATCTGTGTGACCTTGGGCAAGTCACTTAACCCCAACTGCCCTCCAAAAAGCAGAAAATAAATGCATGGTTAAAAGAATCTCATCCTGTTTTAGAAAAGGAACTTGGAACTATTGCTTGAAAAAAAGTGTTTCCACATTCCAAAGGACACTCCATTTATGATTTCTGGTTTATTCATTTTTCAAGAAATAAAAATTAAGTATATTGTCTTCCTTACCTATGAATTTGTTTTAGAAAGAAAATATAAAAAAATACACAAAGCAAATATTAATTTGATTTGTAGTACGAGGGCATCAGATTAATTGAGTTCTAAATTTCCAGATCTAAATCTATGACCAAGTAGCATCTCCAGAAAGACTTTTCCCACCCATTTCCCCCAGTTGGTAGCACTGTCCTCTCTAAAGTTACCTTCCATATATTGTGCATCTGTCTTGAATGTTCTGATTAATATATGCCGTTGTCCTCCTTGAGAACAGGGACTGTTTCCACTTTTAGTTATATCACCAGTGCATAACACTGTACATAGCACATAGTCATGATATAAATTGATTGGATGTGTGGTGATATCAATAGTCCAAGCAACGCACATATCAAATAATCACTATGTCAAACTGTCTTATCTAAGATTTACTAATTATTGTATATTGTAATATGAAGTGGATTCATTAGCGATAATGTTTATAACACAAATGAAGAAATAATGTTTCTTCCCTCCTTGTTTTATTATTCCTCCCCTTTCCTCTCCATATCCTCTCATCTCTCCAGGAATTGATGAAAACAAGGATGTGGTGTCAGACCTAATCCTTCTGACTGGATTTTTTTCTCTTCTACTGTTGCCCTTAATTGACCTCTCCCTAGGTTCACAAGCTCTGTGAATATTATTATTTGTGTTTCAAATAGTAAGCTTATTCACTGGGCCAGTTTCATCAACTTCAGCCCAACTTCAAACCTTGATATTGTGGTATTGAACGAGAGTGATACTGTTGGCTCTTGCAGTAATTTATCCCTTATGTCTAAGTTTACTTCTTGGTAAAAACAGATTTATGAGAACTCTCACTACTTTCATTTTACAAGGTTTTTTCTCCCCTCTTTCATCCTCCAGACCAATTTTATTTCTCAATCTTCACTCATGCTAATAAGTTATATTATAAGAATAAGATACAATCTTTCTGAAATAAATGTATCTGAACATATCCATTAATTATTAAACTGAATATAGGTCCTTATAAAATAGGCCAATAATGAAGAGATTAGATTAGGTGAACTCTAGGGTCCTTTCTAACTCCATGTCCTGGGCGCTCAAGGATCTTTGATTATTAGTATTCCCTCTACTTTTAGAAATTGCTGATAGCTTTCAGACTTGGAGAGCTGTCTGAGGCTCAGAAAGGTTAAGTGACTTTCTTCTGATATCTCAAAGTTGATAAGTATCAAAGGCAGGATTTAAATCAGGTGTCCCTGATTCTAAATCAAGTGATTTATTTACTATACCACAATGCTTCTCAAGATAATAAAGACAATACCTCTTTATGTCAAATGACCCAACATTAGTGATACTCAGCATCATAGTATAGAAGAGGGAATGAAAAAGCCTCATTTTAGGGTGTAACGATGGTTTTCTCTATTATATACTGTTCTGTTATCACCATTAGGTTTATCATAACCTCTCAATTATCCATACAAACAAAGGAATGATTCAACCCTCAATACTCAATCACATTGCCTCTACCTGCCTATAACCTTTCATTGCTACCATTCAGTCAATGAATATTCTCAAGCCAGCTTCTAGACCACTAATGCCTCTGCTCCCATGGCCCAGAACCAGGATATTGAGATTCACTAATGAATAAGAATGGTAGGTCAGTGAGTAACCCAGGGGAAGGACCCTGTGCTAAGCTGAAAAGCAGTGATTCCTTCTATAAGAGGTGAAGTTGCATCTTTAATTTCTATTTGGCAAATAGAAAGGTCAGGTACCAAAAATCTGAAATGCAGTGCAGATTGATTTACAATGTATGTAGGAAAGTAGTCATATTGGTCAACATATATAGGGTTATCATTTGAACTGTTTTAGTAACTTATTTGTAGGCAATATATTATACTTTTCATAGATGATATGGCAGCTACTACAGTAAATGTTGCATTTGTTTTAATAGCACATTTATAAAACACTTTGAGGTTTATAAATCTGAACAATCCTGAGAGATAAGTAGTGTGAATATGGTAAATTTTATTTCATGGATGAAATGTGTAGTTCAAAAGTTAAGTGGCTCACAGGACTTCCAAATCTAAGGCTCTTTTGTCCTAGCCTAGAACTTGCTACCTTTCTTAAATCATCACATTATAATAATACTTTGAATTTCCTTGTGTTAAAGAATAGATGGCTTTTACTCAAACTTATTTAATGAAAAGTCCCCCTCTTTCTAAATCTAACACAAAAAAGCTCTGGTAGACATTTCTTCCTTGGGGATTATTCACTTTTCTATGAATTTTCTCTGAATATTCTTGTTTTTCTTCTAAAGATTTTGACTATGAAATCTCCTTTGAATTAAAATAGTCTTAAATTCATAGTCTCAAGGAATCCCATAAAACTAGACAAGATTATCAATTCCTTCAACTTATGATAACTAGTCATTACTCAGAACCCATTTTGAGCACATGTTCAAACACTTCTACCCTTAAAAGAGTACCCTTAGTTTTTTAATTGAAAAATTCATTAGGAACATATATTTAATAATATATTAATCACTTACAAAAGAGTTGGCAAAACACTATACATCCAGTGTGTTTTCAAGAATATATATATATATATATATATATATATATATATATATATATATATATTTATTTATTTTTAAGCAATAGAGGTTAAGTAACTTGCTCAAGGTTACATGGCCAGTTATTTCTGGGTGTGGTGCTGAGTGTCTGAGCCTGGGATTCAATCTCCAGGTCATCCCAACACTGGAGCCGGTGTTCTTACTCACTGAGCCACCTGGCCGCCCCTAAGAATATATATATTTTAATGAATACTTTTTACTTCCACACCTGCTGAAAATTTTCACAAACCTAAGATTAGGAATATGAAAAGGAAAATTGACTGTAAAGATTTTATAGACATATAGATAGAGAATCAGAAAGAAAAACAAATGTACTTCAACATATGAAAGACACTTTAAATTGCTTCTTTTTTGCTTTTTTTTTTTTTGGAGGGGGTAGGGCAGGGCAATTGGGGTTAAGTGACTTGCCCGAGGTCACACAGCTAGTAAGTGTTAAGTGTCTGAAGTTGGATTTGAACTCAGATTCTCCTGACTACAGTGTCAGTGCTCTATTCACTGTGCCACCTAGCCACTCCAAGCAAAGACACTTGACTGCAAAATCTGTTACCTTGAAATGAGAGTGGGTTTTTCAATTCAGGAATTTGGGATAAAATAACATTTTATTTTTTTGTTTGTTTGTTTTTGGAGGGGGGAAAGTAGGGCAGTTGGGGTTAAGTGATTTGTCCAACATCACATGGCTAGTCTTGTGTTAAGTGTCTGAAACCGGATTTGAACTCAGGTCCTCCTGATTCCAGGGCCGGTGCTGTATTTACTGTGCCACCTAGCCACCCGATAAAATAACATTTTAAAGCGATATTTCAAAAATTTGGGGGTTCAGACAAAGTAGGACCGAGAAAAAAATTCAAGTCAATGTGGATAATTTTAAAAAAATCTCTTTTACATATTGAGAATGACCAAGTCTATTATATGTCACAGCTTCATTCTCCCATTGATGGAACAACAGAAAAAGGATTGATAAAGGGTAGATAGGTAGATAGATGACTTTTCAGTGCCTATTATGTATTGGGCACTGTACTGATCACTGGAAATACAAATAAATACAAATAAAACAAGTCAGTTCTCTGCCCTCAAGGAGCTTATAATGAGAAAGGACAATAACCAAAACAGATCCAGAAAAGGGTGGGGAGTTATTTCTCTATCAGCATTTATGAAGATGGCCAGAAAGTGTCATGGTTACTGGTTCTGGAACAAAAGGAAGTGAAAGGACACCTATAAGAGCCCACCATATAAAAATGGGGCTTTTAAGGCTTGGAAGGAACCTTATGGGCTAGTGATTCTAAACTTTTCATTTTGAAGATGAGAAAATTTAATGGTTAGGGAAGTTTTGTGTGTCTACAATAGTAATACATCTAATTAATGGAGGGGATGGAATTAGAAAATACATCTCAACTCTCAATCCTATATTCTTTCCATTTATCTTCTCAGAAAATATCTTGTGTGAGAAGACCAGGGTCTCAGGAGGGTGATGGACCTCAAGATCATGCCATATGAGAATTGTTTAGAGGAGGTATAGTTGGTTAGCCAAGAAAATAGAAGATGCAGGTAAGGGCAGGATAATTACCTGTGCATAAGGATTAGAAGGACTTTTACACAGAAGAGAGAGTAGAGTTACTTTGGTTGGACCTTAAGGCCAGAGCAAGAAACAATTTGTGGATGCTGCAAAGAGGAAAATTAAGTCTTGATGCAAGGAAAAACTACCTAATAATTAGAACTTTCCAGAAGTACAATAAGTTTATTTTGGAGGTGGTGGCTTCCTTTTGTTGGAGGTCTTCAGACAAAGTTTGGACAGCCACTGGTTAGTAAAGTATTCTTTTTAAAAGAAGAAATACTTGTAAAACATTTAACATAGTGCCTGGCACCTAGTATTCTCTGTATAAATTCTTGTTACCTTCCCTTTTCCTCTCCCCTCACTTCTTGTTCACATACAGGTTCAGTTCAAATTAATTCAATAGTTGTCATTTGTCCATTCTGTGTAGAACCCTGTGCTAGATGCTAGGTATACAAAGGTAAAAATGAAATTGTCCCTGTCTCCAAGAATCTTACATTGGCTAGATGTCTTACATTGATGCTCACACACACACACACACACATCTCATTGCACTAGTCACGAGTGGAAAAATGCTACTCTGTAGCATTATCTATAAATATAAAGTATTGTTATTTGGTCTGAGCAGTAAGGAGATTGAAAGAAGAAATTTAGCACTCAGAAATAAAATATTTTACAAGAAAAGCAAAAGAGAAAGTCCAGTAAAAAATGGCACTCTTCCAGATAAACAGGGAGCTAGTCAAAGTGATGCTTGACAAACACATAAAATATATAAAAATAAAAGCACCAAATTGGTCTCTACAATTAAATATTTGTTCTCAAGTAAACTTGAAATAGAAATGGAATGAATGAAAAGAACTTTTAGGAAAGTTTACATATAGGTTATAATGTAAATGAGAAGCTGTGGGATTGAATAGCTCCACCATGGCAAATGAATATGGTCAAGGAATTATCGATTATCTACTAGTAAACATGCAAGAGCCAAACCAGAGTATGCTGGTAAATATTTAACAACTAGCTTTCTGAAAAAAAATATACCCATGCCATACCTTTTTGTTTAATCTGCATTATTAACATTTTCCACATCACTTTCTAAATACTAGAAATCAAGAAAACAAAACCAAAAAATCAAACCCTGATTTGTAGTGCTTGGAAATTTCTGAGACATAAATGCTCAGTCAGAAAATTTAACAACCAACTTTAGCAAAGCAGCTCAAGCAGACTTCAGCATAACCTTGCCAAACAGACTTTCACATGAGAGGATTTTATTACTGCAAAACAACTCTGAGTTAACCCTAACTCTAGAAAACAATTGCATGTAGAACTACAGAAACTCACAAGGAATAAGCACTAACAGGGCCTAAAAAGGAATAAAAATGAAGATTTTACCAAAGTACTTCCAGTATATTGAATGCCCATCCCCTCTTCTAGTAGTTTAACAGTGTACCTCTAATGAGTTGAGGGCTGTAGAAACACGAAGTGACTGAAAATCAGTGGTAATGATGACATGACCAAAGGACTCTTCTTCTACTCTACTCAGAAATCAACATTATTTTCCTTCTAAATTTCCTACTTAAAAAAAAGCATGAATAATAAGTGGTGAGGAAATTTGAAGATGTCACTTTCTTCCGTAGATTTCATTTCATTTCTTTAGAGTGGAGACAAGGAGAATTCAAAGCTGCTGTCATATACAAAAGCCAAGTTTTGAACAAATATTAGTAAACAATTTCTGCTCTTAGTAATCTAACCAACTTGAGTTAGTTTGCTGATTCTTTCTGGCTGCTGTAGCAGCAAGCACCCCAAGCGTCCTCAGGGTTTGCAGCTACCACAGGTTCTTGGATCTGCTTTGTTAAAGGAAAGCAACTCAAAATGGGTTAACAAGCTTACTTTAATCAGTCAGACATATATCGTTTACCTTGTTCAGGAAAAAAGGTCAGCTCCCTGAACCTCAAAGTATACAGGCATAATTATCAAGACAGAAACATCAAGTAGACAGATTTCCAAACTGTCCAACCATTACATCCATACCAGTCAACATCTGGGTTTCCACATTCTGGGTTTTTCAAAGCCGGGGGACTCTCAACAACGGCTTCCCAGAATTCAGATCAAATCACAGAACACTTCTCAAAGTGAGTCCCAAAAACAAAGCTACACATCAGGGCTTATATAGCCTTCTCCTGGCTCAGAGAATGTAACAACCTTATTGACCCACTGGCCAATCAAAAAGTATCTACTGAAAAACAGCCTCCCTCCCCAGGCTTCTGGTGCACTTTAGCCTAGGGGCAGGGAAGATCTTTAAAATTTACATTCGCATTACAGCTGCCAACAGGAAAAGACCCCTACATAATGATTACTGCTCCCCTGTGAATTTACAGATAGGATACATCTCCCTGGCCGTAGATTGTATTGAAAGACTTCAAAAATTCATGCATCCGTTTTCTGATTTTTCCTTTGAAGCCTAGAAAGTCATGGAATAATTTATTGAAGGGCAAGGGCCACAGGTAGCCACACTGTCATGACCAAGAGCACTGGACTTGGAGTTAGAGGCAGTGGATTCATATCCTGCCTCTGGAACTGACTGCTTGTGTAACTTTGTATGATGAATTAAGCTCTTTGGGAGTCAGCTTTCCTGTTTTTAAAATGAAGGTGTTTGCTCTACATGATCTTCCATTTTCTTTCAATTTTTTTAAAGTTAAAACTTAAAAGTAGCTTACAATCAAATCCAGAAAACTGATATTAGAAACATCAATGCTATTAAATTAACTTACAAAATTCCATGACTAATGTTGTGTTTTGAACTTCCCTGTCTCTGTAGCACCTCTTTTTGGTGGAGCTCTTATTTTTTTCCTATATTTTAATCCTTTTAATTCCTGCTTCTGCTTTCACAGCTCAGTCTGGCGGCCCTTCTGTGTACCAGCCTCCTGATCTGAGCCCTGCAACGGCTTGAACTAGCTTTCTGTCTGTTGGTTTGTGTGTGGCTGAAATATTCAGAAGATTGTTGCTGCACTAAATCACTGTAAGCTCATTGAGAGACTTTACTGGTCTGGAACTACTGAACTGCCAGCTCCTACTTTGGTCTGGGCTTCCTGCCCTAGTTATTCCAATGCAGCTTTGACAGTGGACTAAAGAGTAGAATTAAGACACTGCAGGCTTTGACAGCAGCCTAAAGGGTAGAACTGAATCACTACTTTGCTCCTGGGATCGATGAACTTGTTTTGTTTCTGGAACTTGTTCCTTTTTCAGTCTGAAGCTAGGCCCTGCTCTTCACTGTTTCTTTCTGCCTTGGTTTTCTGACCTGGAACTGTGGAGTGGGGGACAAGACTTCCAGGTCCCTTGGGACCTCTTTCTACCCTGGTCTTTCCTGCCCTGACACTCTCCCTTGACCCCTTTCATGCCCCAGAGTACTAGAATGTCACATGTTGAGTGCACTCTTGACCAGACCTTTCCCCAGTTTACACAAACCTTTTTGTCTAAGCCTCTCTGGGTGGAAAAATGACTCACTGACTTCTCTTGATTTTTCTGATTAGAATTCAAAATGGTACATTTTCTAGGTTCTTATGGAACCGGAAGAGTGGCAAGCTAGGTTAAAACAATTCCTCCCCCTCTGCTGTCTTGTCTCCACTCCTGCTGCCTCTTTCAACAAACAAGTAAATTGCTCATATATAAAAAAGGTAAATTGCTGATGCACCAATAGGGGTGGTCCTTAGAAGATCTTCTAAGCTCTCTACTAGTTCCAAGGCCACACTATTCATTATGATTTGGACTTTCTGAAAATAATAGAAATATTATTTGATATCCATATCCATGTGGCATTTATATACAAATAAAATTAAATAAACATTTAAAATTACAGTTAAGGTTGATATAAAATTTCCTTGGTATTATAAAAAAATAATATGTACATAAACAATAAATCCAGGCTCTGACTATGGGGATTCTCCCCAAATTCCAATCACAACCTTTCTCTAATTCTTCATTAACTTGAGCCTGTTTTTCTTAAGTTTTATTTATTTTATTTTTGATTTTTGGAATAAAAAAAGCATTTATAAAACCTAGTATGATTTTTTAAAAAGATAATTGCCAATGAATTTCCAAATCAATTATTTGGCATCTTAAGCAATAATTTATTCATGGTAGCACGTGGAAATGTCAGAGATTGGATTTTAAATCCAGATTTTTCTCCCTCCAAGCCCAATATGATGTCTACTATCTACTCCATACCCAAGAAGCTATCATACTTCCCACCTGGATGCCCAGTGGAACTTCACCATTGCCTGCAGAAATTCATCTTCCCTTAAGATCAAATCAACTCTGAAAGTGACACTTCCTTGTACTTCCCCTACTTCTTAGATCACTCCTTACTTCTGATTGGAGATCTAGCATGGAGGGTAGACTTTACAAGCTCCTCCCAGATCTTCTATTTAAGGGGAGGGCCAAGGCAGACAGCCATCAAATCTTACTTGGCCGCATGAGTTAATCAATCATTCCTCCCATCCCTTTCCCAACTTCTTTTATGTGTTGTCTCCCCCATCAGATTGTAAGCAACTTGAGGACAAAGACTGTCTTTTGCCTTTTTTTTTTTTGTTTTGCCAACACTTGGCAGAGTGCCTGACACTTAATCAATGTTCATTGATTGATTTTGCTTCATTTAGTTAAACATATAATTAGAATGTGAAGAATTAGATCATGTGATTTCATTGAAACAAGATACTCTAAGTTCAGTGGCCTCCCCCTACCAGAAAAGCGAAGGCACTGTCTTTGCAATTTGTCATTTCGCAGAGTTGCCTGAATCAGGGTTAAAGGACTTGTTTAGAGCAACATAGCCAGTGTTTCTCAGTCTTCTTGACTTTGAGGCTGGCTCTTTATCCACTTTGTATCTCTACGATACTGCCTTTCCAAAATTTTATTTTACAAATATTACCAAAATGCTTCATTTTCCTCAACAACAACAACAACAAATCCTACTCCCGATGCATTGTTTAAAATCCTAGGCCAGAAAGTGTGTTAGATTGTGCAGGCTACACCTATTAGTCAGGCCTAAAGCCTTCACTTGAAGAAATCATTCCTATTCATTTCTAATTAGAGTAATGCATCTGAAAATGTTTTCCTTGCTAACCAACCACAAGGAGCTGAAACACTCCCTTCTGGGAAAGTGAGCAGATGGTGTCTCTTCATTTACTTATCCCATACTGGCAGGGTGGAAGCAATGATTTCATAGTTCTTTTCCATTTCTTCTGCCTAGGATTTGGATAGGTGTCTAGTCTGTGGTCAAGACTTCTTCAGCAATGACATGTCCAGTCCCTTTTGTCTGATGGTACTTTGATCCTGACCCATTAGAATCGATGCTTTGCTTGGATACCTCTCACCACAGACCTATTTTCCTTGGCAGGGGCCTTCTTTTCTCCTGGTTGGAAGAATCTGGCCAGTAATGAGGCGGTAACTCCTGCCTGAGCAGCAGGAGTTTCCAGGGTTCCTTTCTTTCATTAACTTTCTTGGGCTGTAGCCACAGCAGTGAGACTTTGGGAGTTGAGGGTTCAGCCTCCAGCACAAGTCATTTTCTCACATGGACTCACATGGCCCCACTGGTCCTGTTGCCCCTTCACCCTCTTCTTTCCCCTTTTTAATAGTTTAAAAATATTTTTATTTCTAAAACTCTCTAAAGCTTCCATGGGATGGTTAATCCGCACCATTACTTTTTGCTTAGGTACTATTTAATGACGGGCCTTTTCCTTTAGCTTTAGAGATGCCCTGGGGGTATATTGGAGAGACCACTGAATCCAAACCCAGGAGGCTTGGATTAGAATTCCAGTGATGATATTTGTTAAATATGTGACCCTGGACAAACCACTGAACTTCTTCTCTGACAAAGCATTTTCCTCATACCAGGCTTGTGGATTAAATTGTATAAGTATCACTGTACCTGCTTTCTCAATAAGGAAACTTAGGGTCAGAGAAGAAGCATCTAGGTGTCACGGTGTATGGAGTTTTTAGCCTAAGATCAGGAAGATTTGTGTTCAGATCTGACCTCAGATACTAACTCTATCACCCTGGGAAAGTCATTTCATCCTCTGTCTGCTTTGCTATCCTCAGCTATAAAATGGGGAAAATAATAGCACTTACCTCCCAAGATTGTTATGAATATCAAATTATATAAAATTTGTAAAGCACCTGGAACATGTTAGGTTCTTAATGCTTGTTTCCTTTTTTATAGAAATGGGATTTGTTAATCTTGGCTGGGATTTTTTAAAGATATGAATACCTTCTTTCTTACAATTGTAACCAGAGGTCCCTAAGTACAAGATAAGAGAGGCAAATCTTTTTTATTGTTGTTGTTCTCAAGAAATAAAAACCTAATGGCGACCTGTATCTTTCCTTTCTCCTTTCTGCTTTGATGTCTGAGTCCAGTGTTTTTCACTTGATACCTCAGGAAAGGAAAAGATGGCCTCTATTCTCTGATCACTCTGTAGATGTATTGGTGGTATATATGACTGCAATGATAGGGGCTGCTGAAGAGATGTCTTTTAAATGTGAACTCATAAGTTAATGGTTCCATGCTTTAAGAACTACCCAAAGGCAACAGCAAAGAGTTAATTTAGTGATGAACATTTAGATTTCTTTTTCATAAATAGAAAAAGTCAACTAACCCTTCATTGCTATGCTCTTTCTTTGGGGGTGGTAGGGGACGGATGGTTAGGGAATTAGATACCATCCATTTCAGTTTATTTTAATTGTCTGATCCTTTTCATTAGCATCAGTCAACATTGACACTGAGACAAAGAGATGTTGATCAGCAATGGCATTTATATGTGTTCATCACTTAATACTAATCAACTAGGAATGACTAGAGCTAGGTAGAAATGGTAGAAATGACAGAGGCAAATTTAGGATCGATATAAAGAAAAAAAATTACTATGTAAAAGCTTTTGACTGTGTGGATCATGATAAGATGCAGCCAGTTCTCAAGGAGATGGGAATACCAGATCATCTTCCTTGTCATCCTGAGCAATGGGTGTGAGGGTCAAGAAGCATCAGTTGGAACTCAACATAGAATGACTAATTGGCTTAAGATTGGGGAAGGAGTACACAAAATTGTATATTGTCACCCTATTTATTTAACTTGTATGCAGAGTACATCACGTGAAATTCCAGGCTTGGTTAATCAAAAGTCAGACTTTAGGTTGCTGGGAGAAATATTAATAATCTCCGGTAATTCTGATGATACTACCCCAATAGCAGAAACTGAAGGATTAAGAAGCCTCTTGGTAAGGGTGGAAAAGGAGAATGTAAAAGCTGGCTTGAAGCTTGACAAAAATAACAACGACAATCCTAAGACTGGTTCTGTCACTTCCTGGCAATTAGAGGGAGAAGAGGAACGAGTGTCAGATTTTATATTCTTGGGTTCAAAGGTCACGGCAGATGGCTGGCTACCACAGCCCAGACACTTTTTCTTTGGAAAGAAAGCTGTGGCAAATCTGGGTAGCATACTAAGAAGCAGAGATATCACCTTACCTACAAAGAGTCAAAGCTATGGTTTTCCCAGTAGAAACATATAGCTGTGAGAATTGTACTATAAGGAAAGCAGAGTGCTGCATAATTTCTGCTTTTGAATTGTGGTGCTGGAGACTTTTGAGAGTCACTTGGAAGGAAATAAAGTCAGTCAATTCTTAAAGAAATTAATTCAGACCATTCATTTGGAAGAACAAATACTGAAGCTGAAGCTTAAATACTTCAGTCACATAATAAGTTGGGACTCCCGGGAAAAGACCCTGAAGATTGAAGGCAAAAGGAAAAGGTAGAGGACGAGGTGGACAGATAGTGTCATGCAAACAATAAATATAAACTTGGACAGACTTCAGTAGATAGTGGATGCTAGAAGGGCCTGGTGTGCTATAGTTCATGGGATCATGAAAAGTTGGACACGCATGAATGATTGTACAATAACCAATCTAAAGGTGGAAAAGGCTGACCTTGGAAGTAATGGCTTCCTTCTCTGTCAGGCTTCATCATCATCATCATCAAGTAAAAAATGAATAGCAACTTGTCAGGTATATTATAGAAAGAATTCTCATTAGATACAGGTTGAACAAAATGGTGTCTAAGACCCCTTCCTATTCTGAGACTGTTATTCTGTGAGATACATTTCATTTCAACTAACTTGCTCTCCCCCAAATACATACTATCTTAAGTACATTTCCTAAATATTACTAACTCTCTGTCCTCAAATGATATCCTAATCTATTGTGCACTCATTTTTACTTGATAATCTAAAGTTCTGCAATCAAACACATTATCCCCAATCTGAAAAAAAATATTTTACCCCTCATTGTTTCAAGAAGGTAACCCTAGGTGACTAAATACTATGGCAACAGAGAGTGATCTCTACCAGGTGTGACAAAGATAGAAAAGCTTTGAGTACAGGTTCAACAATGGGCTATCTCTGAAAACAAGATAAGGTCAGAGTAATGACCAGAGAGCTAGACAGAAGATGAAAAAAAGTCTATAGTCCACAGCCATCAAATCATTTAGGAAGCTGAGAAAAGATGCTGCTCTATGTCACTGTAGTATCCACATCAGAGGAATAACATATATATATATATATATATATACATATATATATATATTTAAATTTTAGAGAGGGGAATGGCAGGGCAGTTGGAGTTAAGTGACTTGCCCAAGGTCACATGGCTAGTAAGTGTTAAGTGTCTGAGGTCAGATTTGAACTCAGGTCCTTCTGACTCCAGGGCCAGTGCTATATTCACTGCACCATCTAGGCTCCCTGGAATCATAAATCTTTTGAAGCATTTAAGATACTGAAATATCTGAGGCTAATTGAAAAACATGGGATATAGTCCTGAAGTCATCAGAACATAGAATGTTATAGATAGAATCAACTGTATCTCCCATTAATTCTTATTTCTATATGATGCCTACTAATGTCCAGTGTACTATTAGTACTGAATAGTTATTTTCCAATATTCTTTGGTTGTGGTATATAGGCAATACAGGGGAATTACCACAATAGCAGGTATTTTCTCAAAAGGTGCCATTCTGTGTTTCATTTTACGTTATCGTTTGTCTTTAATTGGGCAGATTTTGCTTTGTTTTGATTCTATAGCTAAAAATCTGTAATGCTTGTATTTGTAGACCCCCCCCATTTTACTTCATACAGTGCTAGTCATATGCTTTTAGTTGTCTCGAAAAAACTAGAATGTACCTTCCTGAAAGTGTTACCTTTTATCCTTTGATATTTGATAATAAAAGCAAAATGCCAACCAAATCAAGACAATTCAGTTATTCTTAGACACTGTGGGGATTTCATACAAATCCAGGAAATGAATGAAGAAGGAGAGCAGATTACAAAAATAAGGAAATAGGGAAAATAGAAAGTTTCAAACTTTTTTATCTCTCTGTAAATGATCTAGGTACTGCTTTTATGAGGATTTGGGTTGGAATTGCATCCAATCATTTTTTTTTACCTGAACATATTATAGTCAGTATAAAGATAGAAGAAGAGAAACATATAAAAATAATTCTTCTAAGATTGCAAAACAAAATTTCCAAATATAAGAAATAAATACTGCTAAAAATAGCAATGATGTAATTAATCCAATATATCTTTCAGGAATTAAACTCGACTACATAAGTTAATGGATTTAAAACAATAAAATTCATTTATGAAGCCAATGTGTAGAGAAAAAAAGTTGTACTCTGGGATGGTAGAAAAGATGAGGGTTTTATTCCTGCTTTTGCCAAGTATGTCATCTTAAATATGCCATATATCTTTTTCACCTTTATTTTATTTATTTAGATTTGCAAATTAGTCTCACTTCTTTAGAGGTCTCTGTAACAAAATAACCAGTTAGAAAACTAATACTACAGTGACTTCATCTTAAAGTGTATGCATTATTTCATGTATATAGGTCCCCTACATCTATTTTTAATTAATACAAATCTGTTTTCCTCTTCCCACTCCCCACTACCTCTGGGACAAAAAGAAAGAGAAACAAATTTCTTGCAATCAATATATATCGTCAAGAATAAAAAAAAATATCTCAGTAGATGTATGCAAATCTATCTCTCACTTTGAAACATAAATCTATCACCTCTATATAATGAATTGCATGTTTCATCACTTGTCCTCATTATAGACTTCAAAATTGTTTGTTTTTAATAGTATAATTGTTAGTGTATAAATCATTTTCCTGATTCTACTTTTTTCACTTTTTGTCATTTTATAAAAATCATAAAAAATGTTCATTTCTAAAATATTGATGTTATTATATAGATTCTTCTTTTGGTTCTGTTCATATCATTCTGTCTCATTTCATATGTCTTTTTGAAATCATCTGTTTCTTCATTTCTTATCGCACAAAAGTAATCCATCCTATTCATTAACTGCAACTTATTTAGCCATTGCTCAATTGTTGAACATGCCTTTAGTTTCTATGGTTTTGCCATCACAAAAAATAACTTCCATAAATATAGATTTTTGTACAAAAAGAATCTGTTCCTATCTCTTTGTTCTCTTGAGTACTTCTTCATCTGCAATGCAATCTTAGCCTACATTAAAAGAGGCTGTCACAAAATAGATATCTAGGATTAAGAAAGTTGTAGTTCCACATTGCATTTTGCTCTGGTCAGAACACACTTTAGAGAAATATGGCAATTTCAGGTATTATATTCTAGTCAGAGCATTGGTGAGTTAAATAGCATCAAGCAGAAGACAACCAAAATGGAGAGGGATCTTCACATTCTTACCAAAAGATGATCTATTGAATGGACTGAGGATCTTTAACCTGGAAAAGAGAAGAGAAGGTGATATGCTAAATCAGTCAATCAGCATTTATTAAGTATCAGTGTGTTAGGTTTTGTTCAGCTTTTTTTTTTTTTGAGCAATTGGGGTTAAGTAACAAGCTCAAGGTTACATGGCCAGTTATTTTTTGTGTGGGTGTTAAGTATCTGAGCCCGGAACAGATCCCAGGTCTCCTGACTCTGGGGATGGTGCTCTTACTCACTGCACCACCTGGCCACCCCTGTTAAACTGTTTTTAGTCATGTCTGACTCTTCGTGATTCCATTTGGGATTTTCTTGGCAGTGATACTGGAGTGGTTTGCCATGTCATTCTCCAGCTTATTTGACAAATAAAGAAACTTAAGCCTTGCCCAGGGTCACATAGCTAGTTAAGTGTCTGAGGTCAGATTTGAGCTAAGAGAGATGAGTCTTTTAATGGTGGGGGAATTTGAAGATCTTTCCTGTCCCTTAATGGGCCTCACTTGGAGCCCAACCAGAGAAGCTTGCTTAGGGGAGGCTTGTTTCCCAGGAAGGCCCACACCTTTCGTTACTTTGTAATTACGCAGTGGGTCATGAATATTGTGGTGTGTTCTGACCCTGAAAAAGGGTGTATATATATATATATATATATATATATATATATATATATATATATAT
>NW_027186457.1:18297755-18331614 GCF_028583685.1 Petaurus breviceps papuanus | reverse complement strand
CTAAAGACCCTCCTATCTCCAACTACTCAATTTTAGAAATAGAGATGTTTGGTTACTTTTGTTCATGATATGGGTTAGGAATTACTTTAATTGTACCAGTAAAAATCCAGCCTCTAATGTTTTTTCCAGTAATAATGTTTGGTTGTGAGAGTTGGAGTATAAGGGAATCTGAGCATCACAGAATTGACACTTTTAAATTGTGGTGTTGGAGAACTCTTTCGAAAGTCCCTTGGATAGAAAGAAGATAAAATCATTCAATACTTAAAAGATGGGAAAGATAGAAAGCAAGAAAAGAATGGAATGTGGCAAAAGATGAGATGGATAGTGTCATGGAAGCAATGAAGATGATCTTGGACA
This sequence comes from Petaurus breviceps papuanus, assembly GCF_028583685.1. Taxonomy (NCBI): domain Eukaryota; kingdom Metazoa; phylum Chordata; class Mammalia; order Diprotodontia; family Petauridae; genus Petaurus; species Petaurus breviceps. The sequence continues at coordinate 18,331,257 of NW_027186457.1, read as the reverse complement.
GAATTCAAGAGATAGTGGAGGGTAGGAGGACTTAGTGTGCTATGATCCATAGGGTCACAAAGAGTTGGACTCAACTGAATAAATGAACAACAGCAACAAAGCCCACACCATGCAGTAATATAAAACCTGCTTCTAATTTTAGTTTGGGGCAGCTAGACAATACAGTGGAGACTGCCAGATCTGGTGTCAGAGAGATTTATCTTCCTGAGTTCAAATCTAGCCTCAAACATTTACTATCTGTGTGACCCTGGGCAAGTCAGTCTACTCTGCCTCAGTTTCCTCATCTGACAAATGAACTGGAGAAGGAAATAGCAAACCAATCCAAAATCTTTGCCAAGAAAACCCAAATGGGGTCACAAAGAGATGGCCATGACTGCAACCAACTGAACAGCATAAATTTTAGTTTTGCCCACAGTTATCTAATTGTCCAAGTTTTAAGAGAACCCTTGAGATGAAAAGGCAATTTCCCTGGAAATAAATTCTACATGACTATATGTTAGCAGCAAATATTGGTAGCTACTGGAAAGAGAAAACAAATGGAAAGAGCCATCCAAAGGGAATAACTTATTTTGCTTAGACCAATATGCTTTTTTTTGGGGGGGGGTATTTGATAACTTTTATTTTATTTATTTAAATTTATTTTATTTATTTATTTAAATAAAATGTGTTATTTTATTTATTTGGGGAACTCACAACAGGAAAATTTCTTTAACTATTGAATATAAGCAATTTATTGATAACACAGTATTAGAGAGTTGCCTAGGGAACCTAAGAGATTTGCTCAAGGTTACACAGGCAATATGTATCATAGCTAGGACTTAAACTCAGGCCTTCCCAACTGTAAGATTTCAGCTTTTGCCAAGATGATTTTTAATGATATACTAGAGAATCAATGAGTGAGTGAGTGAATGAATAAAATGCATTTATTATGAGCAACGTACAAAGTTCTGTGCTAAGAACTCAGAATACAAATAGAGAAGGAAGATAGTTGATGCTTTTGAGGAGCTCATGTTCTACCGTGGGATGACATCACATAATGGAGACCTTAACTCCAAGTCAAATGGAAAGTCTCCTTGGTCCTTCACATGCAGCAACAAGACAGATAGTAATGCATCTTTTTAATTGAAATCTCCATGAATAAAAAAAAAATCATATTAATTTTTAAAATTGAGCCATTTCACTCTGCTAAAGATTTTGGTGGCAAAAATTGTATTTTTCTGGGTCTTCAGAGGAAGTGTAAAAGCTATTAGAGGTAGGGAACTGGAAAAAATGGATTCCACTCTTTCTTCTGCCCTCCAAGTGAAAAAAAGATTTTCTTTTGATTTTAGACTACATTTTATGTAGTCAATTAAATGCAGAGTTTCATTCATTCTTTTCCTACTTTGTTAGTTGAATGGAAGGTAAGAGCAGAGAACAATTTATTAAGGGGATGAAATTAATATGTGCTGATTTTAACCAAGCTTATTTCAATAGAAAATTATACCTAAAACAAAAATTTCACGAGTATTCACCCCTTTGTTGGGATGTCTGCTACAGTCAACTCTTAATTATCTATGGTGATGCCTGGGAGTCTAAGTCAGCGATACAATGATAGACACAAAGGCCTGCCATTAATTCTAAAATAGGAATGTCATTTTCAGATAATATAGGGTTGACAGAGCAGTTGATTTGGGCTAAGAATCTCACAATTGCTGATGATCTACAAATCAGTACTAACTGAGGTAAGATGATAAACAAAACAAGTTATATGGTCCAAAGCACGAATCCCAATGCAGAATCTCTGAGTTATAGGCAAAACTTCTATTTTAAGATGGAATAGGAAGATTAAAAATGAGATTTTTGCAATTTGTAGGTTTTTTCTAATAGAAAGAGTAGCTATTTTTCATTGATTAATTTGAAGGAGATTAGGAAAATTTGTATGGTCATGACTTCTCCCTTCCCTCACAACTCCCCCCCCCCCAAGTTGGAAGGATATTTTGAGATTTTTTGCTGTAGCTATATTTCCTGCCCAATCTCTGAAGCCTCATAACCTGTTCCAGCTTCTCTCTGTCTCTCTGCCTTTCTTTTCACCCTTTTACTTCCCTTCCCTCTTACTTCTTTCTCATATTCTACCCAGCCTCATTAACTTCAAAGAGTAAGGTCCAATAGCTAGTCAGTCACAAAGAAAAAGAAAGGAAAATGTCAACCCATTAGTATATCTTTCTCATTATACAGTAGATTAGATATTACTGTTTTGACTTCTTGGTCTCATGAGAAAGACTCCGCAAAGAAAGACTACAACAAAACATTCATTAGTATGACATATGGCAAAAATAATGGAAGTGGGACCCAACAAACCCATTCAGGTTAAAATCTTGAAACTGTAATTGTAACATAATTGCGTAGTCTTATTGTCAAGCAGTTACAGCATGAGACTAATAGGATGCCAAGGGAAATGCTGATAAGTACTTGAGAGCCTTAATTTTCCCCCAAATTTTATTCACCAACTTATTCAATGAACAGGGCTCTATTCTAAAGTTGCTATTCATGCACAAGTTACTGAGTAACACGGGTCTCAAAGACAGTCATCAAACAGAGCTTGCTGAGAGGACTTGGAGTGGGTACTCAGAAGAGAAAACCAAAGTGCCAAATTTCTGTGATGGTTCTCTCAAAACAGAGTAGATTCCACTCCTTATCTCTATGTTCCAGTCCAGGTTTTGCCACTGAAGTTACCCATTCTGTGGGCACAAAAATATATGACTTAATTAGCCAGAATTTGAGTGATACCTTTACAGAATATTCTTGGGAATTTGTGTGAATCTTTCAGAAGGATTGTTCAAGTTAATGTTGAAGTTGTATGGAGATATTTTCCTTACTCTATTAGGGGTGGCTAGGTGGCGCAGTGAATAGAGCACCGTCCCTGGAGTTCAAATCTAGCCTCAGACACTTAATACTTAGTAGTCATGTGACTTTGGGCAAGTCATTTAACCCCAATTGCCTGCCTTCCCCCATCCAAAGAGAAAAAAAAAAGATTTACTCTATTAATATAAATTTTATTATTATTTTATTGAGACTTCATTTTTATAGGAAGTTTCTGGTGTGAGCATTGCAGCTGAAAAAGATTCACAGCTTATCCATCATTTATACTCTTAAGGTGTCAACTGGGGTAAAGATAAAGTTAAATTGTTTCCCTTTAGTCACACATGTACACAGTGATACACACAGCAAAGATAAGACTTGAACCCAGATCTTATTATAGACTATGCTACCTCTCAAACATATAATATTAAATGTATATTTTCCATTTCTATATCAGCATATTGTTTTATATGTTAGTAACATATCAGCATATTATATTATTCATTAGTAACATGTCAGTATATCAGCAAATCAATATCAAAGTTTGAGAGCACAATAATAAATATATTTGAATAAAAAAAGACACAAGTAAAATAAAATGATTATAATTTTTAGTGATATGATTATACCTGAGTTGGATTCCTTCTTCCTACTCTCCATGTCCTTATTTTGCTTATGAAGTTTTGTGTAGTCTTTTCATATTGGAACATATATAAAACAAAGAGACATAGAGTTGGAGTTAAGTAGAGAAAATTTATTTGTTAAAAGCTGTCAGTAATTTAATCAGCCACCATTTATTAAGTGCCTACTATTTGCCAGGAATTGTACAAATCACTGGGGAATGCAATAAAAGGCAAAAACGGGGCCCATTCTTCAGGAGTTCCCAGTCTAATGGAGGACAATATGCAAACAATTACATACAAAAAAAGATATATGTATATATATACACACACACACATACATACATACATACATATTAATGTATGTATATAGGATAAATGTGGGGTTTCCTCAGAGGAAAGGCACTAAGATAAAGGAGGGCTAGAAAAGGCTACTTGCAAGAAAATTGTGTATTATATTTCAGGGTGGTCCACTGGACTCAGAATTAGGTGAAATCTATGTTCAAATCTTGGTTTAGCATTTTGTAGTTGTATGACCATGGACAATTTATTCATTTAGTTTCTATAATTATTAGTTCCCTCGATTGTAAAAATAGGGATAATAATACCTAGAGTAATTACCTCAGAAGATTATTTAGATAAAATGAGAATGTATGGAAAATAATTAGAAAACTTTAAAGTCATGTACATTTCCATTGCCATTCTCTTTACCAGAGAAACACCATTACCACTGAAACTAGAAGACTGGGGTTCAAGTCCTACTTCTGATCTTCCTGACTGTGAACTAAGTCATCTCTCACTGCTCCCAGGCATCTCTCAAAGATTATAAATTGTGGGAAGGTGTTAATCCACATTGGTAGGGGAAATTCCTCCTGAACAACTCTCAACAAAGATGAAATCACAGGTCTAGTGTTTTTTTTTTAATTACACAATATTTAATAAGGATAATTATTCTTGGTTGAGATAGAGTAAGGCAGATTACATTTCTCTTCTCATCTTAGTAAAAAAATTCTAGAATATATTTCTAACATATAGTTTATTTTATATAGAGACTTATTATTAATAAAAGCTGCCAATACAACTTGGTAACAATTGCCTTTTCCCTCACACCTACCTAGTCTAGAAAAGTCAACATATCACTTGGTAAAGGAAAATAATGAAATTCTTCCTGGATCAGTTCTTTGTTCTAGAAATTCCTTGACAGGGTGATTGATTGATTTCTTAATCTCCTCACTCTAAAAGTCCATAATAAGTATTATTATTTTTTTCAATATTAGGTTAGGTGTTCATTACTTAATGTTTTATTTATGATGTGATTTCCCATTAATTATTATATAATTTCCTATACTTTCATCCCTCAAAATATTTGTTCATGTCATTACCTATATGTCCTTGTTGATTTTATTCTCATCCTACTAGATCCAACTCAAATGACCTTTTCTTAATGGTCTTCCTTGATTCCTGAGTCCCTTGCCCAGACCCTCTTCCTTATATACTTCCCTTATGCACTTATATTGTGAAGTGAGGGTGTCACAGTATATTGAAATACATCTATTTGCATACATGTCATAGCTTACTCTTCTAGACTGTAACTTTCTTGAGAGTAGAAACCAGATCTTATACCCTCAACTAGGTGTTCAAGTTACTAGAGTGCTGGACATAGAATCAGGAACACCTGAGTCTGAATTCTGCCTCACACACTTAAAAGTCACGTGACCCTGGGTAAGTCCCTTAAACTCAGATTCCTCATCTGCCAAACAAGGATAACACTAGTACAGGGATATTATAAGGGTCAAATGAGATGATATATGTAAATCAGAATACATCAAGGTTAATTATTGTTGTTGCTATTATTGTTGATTATTGTTTGTCCTTGTGACTCCCCTGACACATAACACAATCCTCTGCACATAGCCGATAGTTAATAAATATTTTTGTACGAATAAATAAGAGAATAACAATGCCTCACATTTTATAAAGCATTTTAGTCTACAAAGCACCTTTTCATTTGATCTTCACAAAATTCCAGCTTTGAATTAGATAAGAAAGACCTTATCACAACCAGTTTATAGTGTATAATATTGAGGAGCAGAGAGTCTCTATGAGTTGCCTAAAATTATATGGCTAATCAGTGGTAATGTTGGATCTAGAGCTGAGGTTTTCTGAATTGAAGGGCAGTGCCATTGAACTATGATGCTCTGGTCTAACCACACACATTGTAAAAATTCTAGAGAATATTGCCTCTGAGTCAAAGCTTTCTGCTTCTTTCATAATCAGAGAAAAGGAAAAATCATTGAAGCTGTGATATGGGAAATAGAACTCACATAGGGCTTTATAGGCCAAATTTGAATTGCACCCTTAAGTGAATTACTAGATTGTGTAGAACAATTTAGAACTTTTATAATATGCTTCCTACCCCCAATTTTACTCCATTAAGTTAGTCACTATAGTCTACTGAAGGCATTGAAGCTTCTAAGTAGTCTCCAAGGGTCATTCCCTTTAGAGAGCAGTATAATCATTTCATTAGCATCAGCATGAACTGCTAAACTTTTGCCAGAAAGAGATCATGAGCCACTAAGAGAGCAGAAACCTAAAATTAGGATGAAAATTGTTAAATAGAGGATTTTTTCAATCATAAAATGATGGAATACTTTCAGAGACATTGCTTTATAAAAGTCTCAGTAACCCTTCCATAGAAAGCAAAAGCCTAGAAGAGCCATGAACTCAATTATAAATCTAAAAGAGAATGATTTAGAAAATATTTTTTTCCATCATTTCGGTCATTGAGAACCTAATGGCTAAGGAAGTACTTTCTTTGGGTCTAGTGGGACATTTGCTTTTGTTCCTTCAGTCAATGGCTTTTATTGGTCCTGAGGAACACAATCCTATCTTCTATAGACCAGCTGGAATTAACTATCTTTTCAGAGAAAACATTATACTTAGCGTGCCTCAATTTTTTTCTTTCCATAAAGACAAACAGTCCAATACAAATTATTAACCACTCAAACTTTATAAAATGTTGTCAAATAATAATAAGAAGAAACAACAGAGGCACAGATAGATTGAAGTCCAAATCTACATTATTTAAACGTCTGAAATATGATCTTACATGGAGATACTGTTCTTACTTCTCAAGCTATCATTTAGCACTTACTAAAAATGGTGTTTCAAGTTTAAAACAACAGTACATTCATTTCACAGAAACATAATTTTCCTCTGCCTACTCTAAGAAATTCTACTTCTAATGAAAGTCAGTGAAGTATGGGACCTTTGTAATTCATGACTCTGAAAATCCTCACTATCCAAGGTTTAGAGATGTTTTGAGTAAACCTAGTTCCACAAAAATGGTTTGAGTCCCCATCCTAGACTTTCTCTTCTAACAGATAAGGCAATAAGTACACGAGGATAATGGTATCATTTTTAATTAAGAGAGAATAGTAAAGGTTATAATATTGGAAAAGTAAGTATTAGAATCATTCTCTTTCCCCTTCCCCCTACAGAGTAAGGGGTATTGTGTTCCACAGATTCTGATGCTAGTCTGTTTCCGCATTGAGATATATGAATGTGAAACTGGCTAAGTAAGTAATCAATGGAAAAGAAATTGACTTGCTAATCCAACTTGCCTCTTTAAAAAAAAAAATAAGTAAGATCACAGTATATCCCCACCCTCCTGGGAAGGGAGGTTGAATCTGGCTCCTAAATGTATATTGGCTACTGAGGCATTTTGAGATAAGTAGTATTTTCTGCTTTTGCAAGAAGCATAATCACTGACACCTTGGAAGGTGGCTATGAAATTGGATGGGTTTGGAAGAGTTGATCAAGAATTTCCATTTTCTGGAAGGACAAGGGTCTGACTGCACTGTTCTTCATTGTCTTCTTAGATTGCTCATAATATAGGATTGACTCATGGCTAAGATAACTATTGTTTTCTACTCCTCTGTAAATCTCGTCCTGCCATCTGCTAGAGTTGAGATTTCTTTCTGGAACTTCTTCAACAAAAGAAGTGCTAGTCTTGCCAACATGCCTGGGGGATAATCAACATAGTTTCAGGTGATTATTAGTAAGAACCACAGACATTCCTAACTGTACACAAAAGCCTACTCAAGTGGTTGTCAAAACTTTTTTTTTTACTTCACTGTGCCCAATCCCAAAGGGAAAGTCCTCCTCCATAGCGACATAGTTTATTTAGGAAAAATGAATACCTTTGACTCTTTTCATGCCCTCTCACAGCTAGGACAATGTAGATTACCTGAAAGACTGAATAAATTTTAAGAGGCTCATAGGAACCCTGAAGAATATGGGCAAAGCAGAACTCCTGCCTGAACTTTGTTCCACATTGACATTTCTGTAGCAAAGCCTCTTTGCTCTTTATATTAATCTGCGAAAGAGGCAGGAGAGATAGCATATTTTAGAATATCTTTTCCAAGTGCCCTCTGGGTATTTAGGATCAATTTGAGAAGCACAAGGAATTTAAATTCAAACCTTGACTCATATTAGCTCTGTGGCTCTCAGTAACCTAACTGATATCTCTTTCATTATGTATTAATTGGAAGTAACACTGCTTGTGCTACCCATCTGACAGATTCATGGATTGAGGTATGGAATAATCAGGGAAGCTTAACAGTGGAAATCACACTCTTAGAGAAAGAAAAGGATCTCGACTGATGGAGATATGGAGGGAGTACGCTCCAGGCAAAGAGGATGGCCTATGAGAATGTAAGGACATCTCAAGTCAGTATGTGCAAAGCAATGTTGTAGGAACCATGGAGAATTTAAAGAAATATATTCTGATCTCTTAGAATTCAGTTGGCAACAAGACCTGTATGTATATAGCAATGCCACATACCCTAATTGTGACTTTAATCCAAGATTCTGCCTAGGACCCACTTCTCTCTCTATATATACTATTTCACCTGGTAACCTCCTCAGCTTGCACACGTTTAGCTAATATCTCTATGAAGCTGACTCACTATCTATGTAGCCAGCACCAGCCTCTGCCGAACCTCAGTATAATATCACCAGTTATCTATTAGACATTTCAGACCCAAAGACATCTCAAATGTCCCAAACTGAACTCATTACATAAACCTGCTCCTCTTCCAAATTTCCGTATTTCTGTCAAGGTACCACCATCCTTCCAGTTTCTCAGGTCCACGACTTCAGCATTATCCTGTATTCCTTACTTTTACTCACATATTCAGTCACTCATGAAATCCCCCTGTTTCTACCTCTATGCCATCTCTCTCACATGGCCTCTTTTCTCCATTCACATAGCTACCGCCTAATTAAGACCTTTATAAGCTTTTACCTACATTACGACAACAAACTTCTAATTGCTCTCCCTGGCTCAAGTTTCTTACTACTACAATACATGCTTTTCTTGACAAAGATTCTGGATGGTTTGCCATTTCCTTCTCCATCCATGGTTAATTTCTTTTTTTGGGTGGGGGGGGGTTTCCTCTTCCTCTTTTTTTTAAATTAAATTTTATGTTTATTTTTAGTTTACAACATTTATTTCCACAAGATTTTGAGTTACACATTTTCTCCCCATTTTTCCCCTGCCCACCACCCCAAAACAGCGATCCAACTGTACACCCCCTCCCCCAATCTGCTGTGAATGCTTGAAAGTCGTCTATTCCATTGAATGACCATATTTTCCCCTGAAAAATTATACTCATTTTAGCTGAGTAGGTGATTCTTGGTTTTAATCCTAGCTCCTTTGACCTGAAGAATATCATATTCCAAGCCTTTCAACCCCTCAATGTAGATGCTGTCAGATCTTGTGTTATCCTGATTGTGTTTCCACAATACTCAAATTGTTTCTTCCTGACTTCTTGTAATATTTTCTCCTTGATTTGGGAACTCTGGTATTTGGCTATAATATTCTTAGGAGTTTTCTTTTTGGGATCTTTTTCAAGAGTTAATCAGTGAATTCTTTCATTTTCTTTTTTGCCCTCTAGTTCTAAAATATCAGGGCAATTTTCCTTGAGGATTTCCTGAAAGATGATTTCTAGGCTCTTTTTTTGATCATGGCTTTCAGGTAGTCGAATAATTTTTTAATGATCTCTTCTGGATCTACTTTCCAAGTCAGTGGTTTTTCCAATGAGATATTTCACATAATCTCCTATTTTTTAATTTGTTTGGATCTGTGTTATAATATCTTGATTTCTCATAAAGTCATGAGCTTCCATTTACTCTAATCTAATTTTGAAGGAATTATTCTCTTCGGTGAGCTTTTGAAATTACTTTTCCATCTGGCCAATTCAGCTTTTTAAGGCATTGTTCTTGTCATTGGCTTTTCGGGCCTCTTTTGCCATTTGAGTTAATCTATTTTTCAAGGTGTTATTTTCTTCAACATATTTTTGGATAGCCTTTAGCAGGCTGTTGACTTGCTTTTCATGATTTTGTTGCATCATTCTCATTTCTCTTCCCAATTTTTCCTCTACTTCTCATACTTGATTTTCAAAATCTTTCTTGAGCTCCTCCATGTTCTGTAACCAATTCATAATTTTTCTTGGAAGCTTTTGATGCAGGAGTTTTGACTTTGTTGACTTCTTCTGGTTCCACATTTTGATCCTTTTTGAACCCAAAAAAGGATTTTGTGGCCTGAGTGTGCTTCCTCTGCTTGCTCCTCTTGCCAATTACTTGACTTCTGAGCCCTTTGCCATGGTAGAACTCTGTTTCCAGAGTGGAGAGAGCTTTGTCCCAAATCACTGGGGTTTTCACAGTTGCCAGAGCTATGAGGAGGGCACCCTCTCTACAGCCACCACAAGCTCTGGCACATTGGCCACACACCCCAGGACCACCACCCAAGACTGTGACCCAGATCCAAGCAGGTCAAAGCAAAAGCAATTACCCTATGAATGGTTGCTTGGTCCCTGTATGATCTGCAGGCCAGGAGCACCAGAGGCAGCCATGCAGCAGCAGTTGTAGCCAAGGTCCTCTGCCACCTCTGCCATTGGGGCAGGGGCCAGGTCATGCTCTTCTATCCCTCAGTTCCAACAGTGTTCCTGACTGACCTTTGACTTTCTCTTTGGCATTTATGGATTTATGGGTTGAGAAGTCTTGAAACTGCCACAGCTGCTGGTAATTCACTCTCCTGAAGTCTGCTCTGACTGGTCTGGGCCGCTAGTCAGGGAACCCTAAGTCTGGGCCCAGGAAGCTCATGCCGGATTGTGCTGGGCTCCCAGCACCCTGCAATGGACCCTTCCTGCTGGCCTGTCAGGCTGACTTCAACAGGAGATTTGTTTCTTGCTGTCAGTTTGTGGGTTCTGTAGGTCTAAAATTCATTTAGAGTTATTTTTTTCCACTGGTATTGGAAGTGGTTGGAGCAGGAGCTGTTGCAAATTCCTGCTATTACTCCACCATCTTGGCTCCACCTCAAATTAATTTTTGAAGAAGAAAACATTACCCTTTGGGAAAGGCCTTCAATAGGACATAGCAGTTGAACTGAGTCATGAAAGAAGATAGGAATTTTAAGATGGGGAGCAGGAAATTAATTGCAAACCAGGAGCCAAGGTTTTCAAAGGCAGAGATGGAAGATGAAATGTCAGGTGCCAGGAATATAAAGGAGGTCAGTTGGGCTGGAACTTAGAGGGCCTGAAGGAGAGTAATGTGCCTGTAAATCATATTTGGTAAAATGTGGCAAAGAGGCCTTGTGCCAGAGAGGCCATGGAGATGGCCTTGAAATGGGAAAGATCTGTGTTCAAGTCTCTCTACTGTATACTGGCTGAGTGACCCTGAGTAAGTCATTTAACTTTTGTGTTCTGGGCAACATTCTGAGATTATGAATCGCCGGGAAGGTAACGATGTGCCTTAATGAAGGGAGTTTCCTAACTAGAAATTGTCTGTAGTCGTGAATTGATCGATTCAGCCTCTATTTTTGTCTCTTTCCCTAATATATAGGTGTCTACTTATACCCAGAACACGCCTCTTTTGATCACCCTTATTCTTTAGGGATACAGTTTTTAATAATTTGCAACCCAGACATTATTTCACATTATTGTGAAAATTTTAATAATAACAATTAACATTTCTGTGTCACTATGTATCAAGAACTGTGCTGTATAATTATTGTCTCATTTAATCTTCACAACAACCCTGGGAGGTAGGTGCTATCATTATCTTCATTTTATAGATGAAGCAACTGAGGCAAAAAAAGATTAAGTGACTTTCCCAGGGTCACATAGCTAGTAAATGTCTGCGATTGGATTAGAACTCAGATCTTCTTGAATCCAGCTCCAGAGCTTTATCCACTAAATCCCTTTGCTGTGCTTCCAAGCTTCAACTTGTCTGTCATCTGATTGTTGTGGAAGTTTAGAAATCACAACATGCTCATTCTTTCTCTTGAAGGTGGTACTGAAATGTCCTTGTTCATCCACAGAAGATTTAGCCCAGAAGCCAAACTTATATCACTGTGAACTGAAAAGGTTTGTACCTCAAACATTCATCATGTATTTACAACCAAAAGTCTCTCAGATGCAACTATCTCCAGTTTTCACCCTGAGACAGGAGTAGGGACTTATCATGTTGTCCTGTGACGACTACTTCCCCTTCCTCTTCTTTTTTCCCATTCAATAGAATGCATACTCTTTGAAGACAGAGACTTTTGAAATTGTGTTCGTGGGCCCTGCCTGGCATATAATAGGTGACTAATAAACCACATGGGAGATAATCACCATACTTCCTCCATGTCTTTTGTACATCTTGGATTATAGTATAAGTTTTATTTTTCCATCCATCACCTCTTATTCTCTCTTCTTAATGGGTCCACCTCTCTTCATGATTATACATTTCCTCTATAATGTACCTTATACCACTTTTTTTTTGGAACAGGGGAGGTAGGGCAATTGGACTTAAGTGACTTGCCCAAGGTCACATGGATAGATTTTGTGTGTGTGTGTTTGTGTGTGTATCTGTGCCTGTGTCTGTATCTGTGTAAGTATCTGAAACCAGATTTGAACTCAGGTCTTCCTGACTTCAGGGCTGGTGTTCCATTCACTGTGCCACTTAGCTACCCCCCTTAAACTACTTCTTGCAAGTAGGTTAGAATTGAAAATATGCTGCAGCTTCCTTGCATGTGCCATAATCTCTGATATTTCTGATGTTACTAATGCTTTGGAAGTTGTGGTGTTCCAATATTTGCAACTATACCATATCACTGGGAACATATATGTTCAAAATGTGGATTTTATAAAAAGTGCTACATGATTGTCTATCTAAGCCACTGTCCATCATCGGTACTGCAGGTTAGCTCATGGAATTGGTGTGAACTAGTCTGGATCAGTCTACCTACATTGGAATCATCTGAACCAGAGGTGTCAAACACATGATCCCACAGTTCTCTCAAGTATGGCCCTAATTAGATTAAAATGTCATTGGGAAATATTTAGCCAAATAAACAAGAATGTAATAGACATAGATAATGTTAAAACATGGTTTTGATATCTAGTCCAAAACCTCTCATCCTACCAATGAAAAAGCAGCAGGTTTAGGAGCTGACCAAGTACATGGCAGAGCCAAAATTTCACCCCAGGCTTTCTGACTCCAAACCCCATTTTCCTTCATTATAATCTACAATAATGCATTTCTTCACACAGGTTATTATATAATCCTCCCAAGGATGTCTGTATCCTCAGCATGTAGAACAGTGCCTAGAATATAGTCAGTGCTCAATAAATAATTTTTTGAGTGAATGACCAGGTGAGGTAGGCTGTGCAATTATTAGAGTTCTCCTTTTTATTCCTTGGTAGACAGTAAGTGGTAAAGCCAGGCACTATGGTTTTATACTTATATCACAGCATCTAGCACTTACCAGTTATTAATAGACATTTCTTTTATTGGTAACTCTTCGCAAGTGACATCCTGCCTATGAGTTTCCACACAGCCATCCTTCCCTTCCTGACATGTTCTTCCTCCTCATCTCTCCTTCTTGGAACCCCTAGTTTCCTTGAACCTTCAGTTCAAATTCTAGTTTCAATTCTTTTGTGAATTTCCTTCCCCCCCAAAAAAATACTACACATTTAATTTGTACATATTTTGTGTATGCTTAAATGTGTGTTTGTTGCTTTCCCAATAAAATTAAGCGTCTTGATGGCAGGGAAAATTTTATTTTTTTTACTTTAGTCTCATTGCCTGGCAATATGACTGGAATATACTAACTTATTAAAGAATGCTTGTGGTTAATTGGCTGACTAATTTAACTTTACAAGTAAGGGGGGACAATTTCCAAAGCACAAATTTATGAATTTTAGCTACTTTTTAAAATCAAAAGCTCTTTCCCCTGAATATGTGACTTTCAAAGATTTTCAACAGTTATCAAATAAAATTTTTCATTTATTGGAGGACCAAGTTTCTTCCCATGGGGATACATTGCTAATTTAATCATGCAAATCAATAGGATAATACAATTTAATTAACAGAAACATGTTTAGCAGATGATTTTTCAGGAATACATTTGGTGAAGTCAAGTGTATCTGTAGTTAAAAGGAATGGAGAGGTTGACTTGAGGCTCTGAGGATGTTTTCAGTTCTAACATTTTATGATTTGCGTAAGGTAATTTACATGCCATTTAAGAAGGACATTTTTCTCATTAAAAATGTATAGAAAGCTTATAACCCCTGGTAAAACAGTGTTTGGAAAGAGTAGGTGTGTTAAATTATATATGGTCACTTAGGGAATTGTTCAAGAAAATACTAATCGTGATGCTTTAAGCCCATAGGTATTCTGGTAAGTCCATCCATCATGTTAGAACAGTTGTTACTAATAAAGTCTTATTCCCAACTACAAAGAGCTTTGAAAGCACTTTCCACTTGGATTACTGTATTATCTTACAGATTCCGTTGTTGGTTTAGGGAATTGGAAATGAATGTCAGAGCTAGAGCCGTGAAACCCAGCATCACATCTCTCATTCTGAGTGAGTAGCACTACGAGAAGAAAAAAAAATCATATTACACGCATGGACATGAGCTGAGCTACTGAAACTCAATTAGAGACACTTAGAAAAGGAGGTGTGTAGGGAAAACAGGCTGGGATAGGGATTACTTTGTAGCATCAGTGGTGTTGTTTTGTGTTGAATGGCTGTGACTCAGACGGGTACATTTTGCGTTCACTCCATTTTGTCTCTTACCAAGATTTTATGCTCTTTTTCGGGAGGGTAGGGGTACGCTGAATACTTCTTATACACACCCTACAACTATCTAGCATAGTGCCTCTGTACACAGTGGGCACTCAATAAATACTCTACAAGAATATCTGGGAAGCACGGCTGCTACTTAGTGCAGAAAGGACTGCTTTGAGCTTGTCGTGTTTATATGGATGTTGGCTTACTAAATCCTGAAAAACCAATAGATGCCAGTATTTTCAGATAGCTAAAACTAAGTGGCAACAACAACTGCAGTCACATGAGTCCAGCGCCACCTGTTATGAGCATATGGCTGCAGGTTATTTCGTTACTCTTGGAGGGAAAGCCTTGCTTTGCAAAAAAATGCACCTCAATTCCCTTCCTCTTAAGAGCAGCTGCAGCAACAGAGTACCACGTTTGCCCTGTGATTCCTCTCAGGAAGAAGCAGAGGTCATTTCCAGAGAAAGCTGGAGGGTTCAGAAAAGAGCGATCTTACAGAGAAGGAGAAAAAGTCAAATCAATTATTTTTATTCAGAGTATTTCAAAGGAATGTTGGTTTCTGGTAATAGGCTTCCTTATACTCATCTCATATTTGTGTGTGTGTGTGTGTGTGTGTATATATGCAGAGAGAGATGGAGACAGAAAGACAGAGAGAGACAGAGACAGATTGAGGTCTATATATCTGTGTGTGATGTACATGTATGTGTAAATGTACATGTGTATGTGCATATGTATACATATATACAAACACAATGTACATATATACATAAGTGTACTTAGGCACACGTGTACACACATACATATATACATACACACAAATATCCATAGCATATACATACAAATGTGCACATATGCCTATAAATATACTGACATACACATATGCATATATATGCATACATACATACACACATTTATTTTGAAAATTCTAAAGTATGAATTTCTCAATGAAGATGGGCCTTCATAGACAGGTGTCTCAATTGCAGAATCTTTGTGCCCCGAAATGACCATACTGATAACACAATGATATTTCACTTGGCTCTCAGGAAAGGGAATAGTTAAACACCTCAACATGCACAAACAGGGTCTTTTGGACTCCAAGTTGTAGCAGCAAGCACCCTAGCATACTCAAGATGGCTGCTAGCACGGGTTCTTAGATCTTTTCTAAAGGAAAACAACTCAAAATGGGTAAACAATCTTGCCATAATCAAACATGTCATTTACCTAGTTCAGGGGAAAAAAGGTCAGCACCCTGAACTTCAGAGAATACAAACAGTAATTACAAACAGATGAAAAATACAGAAGGAGAAACAGATCAGCAGACAGGCTTTCAGCTGTCTGATGATTACATCCATTCCTAGTCAGTTACCAGAACGGGAAGCACCAACATCTGGGTTTTCAAAGCCGGGGGCTCAACGGCTTCCCAGAGTCTCATCTGGTCAAATCACACAACTCTTCTCAAAGTGAGCCCCAAAACAAAACCTCACATCAGGGTATATATAGCATTCTCCTGGCTCAGAGAATGTCACAACTCTCTTGACCCACTGCCCAATCACAAAGTAACAAGGTGTGGGGGATTCCTGGAAAACAAGCCTCCTACCATAGGCTTCGGGTGACAACATTCAGCCTATTAGGGGGCAGAGTATATTTTAAAATCAGGGAAGGTTCTTAGAGTCACTTAAGACTATCAAAGGGCTTAAGGGCAAGGAAGATGTTCAGATTCCCATTCCTATAACACAAGTTGTCACTCTTCTTCTCAGTTTAAGCTATGCCTCCCTCTGTCCTATGGCACAGTGAGTAGCCAAGATCTTTATGAGCAGATATCTATTCCTTCAGTCCCATGATCTACACTTTAGTCATGAAGTTTCTGATGTGAAGAAGCTGATGCCATTGGTGTTTTTCTTGAGAGGGTGTAGGAATTAGGTAGGATGATGAGGAGATGAACTTGAAATTGAATGGAATTTCCTGTGTTTGTTATATGTGATTACTGCTTCCTCTTTTGCTATGTACTTACTAATCTAAATAAAGTGAATGTTTTTAAATGATGACTTTGAGTGAAGATGATAAATGAAGCAATTTATTGAGTAGGAAAAGAAGGGACATTTAAGTAGGCTGTAACATTGGGGTCAATTCAGAGCAATTGATTATATTATATGGGACAAAAATCCAGGAACTTACCAGTGATGTCATGAATGACAGCCACATTCTGTCCTGCCTGCTTATAGAAGAATATCACTCAAAGCAACCATTAATTATTATAAATAGGTGATGGGAAATGGTATTAAATAACAATAATTGCCTTAAAGGTCAACTTTTTTTTGAATAAAATAACCAAAGGGGAAATAGGTAACAAGTTATTGTGACATAATAATGCCAATAAAATTAGTAACACATAAAAAACACACACTTAAGGTCTTATGATTGGTAGCTTTAACTCCTACTTAAAGAATCTGTCCTTGTTTCATTTTTCAAAAACAATTATAAAATCCCTGCTTCATATTTTAATTAAGGATTTCCTGTTTCTTTTCATCCCCAAAGAATCCCTAGTTAGGAATCATTACATAAATTCAAATAAGGAGCCATTCAACAAATATCTCAGAGTTCCCTGCCTAACTCAAGTGTTCAACTAATTTCTGTTGCATGGATAAATCTTATTTTATGGTCTAATGCTCCAAAGTAGTCTTTGAACAGCTATGCTGCCATTTTATAATTATTGTAGGTGTAAAGGCAAGCACAAGCAGCTTTCTGGAGGACTGCTGTTATGAACAGCTTTCAAGATTCTGATTACACAGTATAGTGAAGTCTCTATTTGTTCAGTAACAAATTAAGGCAAAATATTCACAGAAATCAAAGTACAGAACTCACAACATTATGCCATAACAACTTATCACTAAAATGGTCACATAGTTTTCACCAAAGTGATCACATAGTTTTAAGCAAAAGATAACATTCATTTAGTAACACAGTCATTTACTAAGTCCTTAATTCAATCATCCTTAAGGAGGCAAACCTCCTTAATTGACACAAAATACAAAGGTCAAAGTCCTCCACCCCTAGGTCACAATGTCTTGATCTCTTCAATCAAAAACTCCTCTTTTTCTTAATTGGAGAAGTCCTTAACTCAATCATCCTAATATAAAGGTCAGAGTTCTGTACCCCTAGGCCACAGTGAGTCATGGATTTTCTCAGTTTGCGTTAAATACCCAAGGAGAGGTTTTTTCATCTTGACTCAAGGTAGGCTCTCAGCTTCCATGGTTCCTCGTCCATAGTCCCAGCTCCTGCCTGAATCTATCCAACTGCCACCTGGGTTCAAACCAGACAACTCTCAGTTCCTTATCCAGCTTCTTATGTAGTTCCTGTTCCATATTGAAGCTCACAGTCCACCTGAAGTCCTTCACAGTTTCTGTTCCTGGAAAGACAAAGCTTAAGAAAGCCACAATAACATTCGTTCACATTGCTGGCATCCTCATAAATTCTCTTTCTGCCTGTGAAATCAACTCAAATCCACCAACAAGGTCTGAGAACTCAAAACAAAGCATCAGTATAGACCCTGGATCTCTGAAATCATCAGCAAGATGCTCCTCCAGGATTTCTGTAAACATACAACAATAAAACCCTCTTTCAGGGCTTCTGAACCAGCAGCAAGATCCCAGGGCTTCTGTAACAACAGCACTGTCCTCTATTAGCAGACAAATCTGACAAAGTAACATCAAAACATACAGATAAATGACCAACACCACAGCTATGCCTCCTCCAAATTCTCCTCTCTTCTCATTTCTTGGTTCTTCTCAATTCTCAGTTCGGTCCTCAGTTCTCATTTCTCTTCTCAGTTCTAAGTTCAGTTCTTAGTTATCTTCTCTCTCCAGCAGTAGCAGACCAGCCTCCAGATGTGCACTCCCAGAAGTTCTGGACTTTTTCAGCTTGGGCTTTTCCTTATACATTGTATTAGCTCCTCCCTGTTCTTCCTCTTCCTGTTATGGCAACAAGTCCATCCCACTGTGGGATTCACTAGTTCTGGATCTTAATACTTGACCTGAAACTAAGTACTAAGTACCTGTTTGATTGCAGATACAAGGGGCAGGAAAGATCTTCAAATTCCATTACTATTACAATAGGCCACAAAAGATTCAGTTAAGAAAGCTTAGATTGCTCAGTGCAAGCCCTCATCATTTCCATAAAGACCATGCAAGTTCAGGTTTCACTTGGAAAGGGTGGGAATAGGTCCCCTTCAGGAGTGTCCATCCTCGCCTAGTCATACTAGCCATTTTCTTAAAATTCATTTTTAAGTTATTTGCTTGAAACTCTGAACCCTTTCCTTATAGAAGCATTTTATACATAGTAGTTAGATTTTTAAGTCAATCCAAAATCTACTTAAGGTACATATCAATAATTGGACTATTTAAATTCTGAGACCTGGGACCATGAGGAGAGATGAGATAGAAGAGAAAAAAATCTATTGTGGTATGTATTAGAGATAGTGATCTCAACCGAATTTTGTTCAAACTTTTTTTTTGGATTTTCCCAACATTTCTGGTCAAATAAGGAGTCCTTCCCAAGTAGTTTATGTTCTTGTATTGATTGAATCTTGGGCTATTGGGTTAAATTTTTTTAATCTCAGTAAGCTTGACTGTTTCAATGATCTACTTAAGAAAAATAAGTATCAAACTTTTTTGATAATTTTAGTTTCAATTTGATGTCTGGAAGTTCTATCCCCATCTTCATTCTTCTTTCTCCTCCCTCCCCCATTATTTCCCTTGAGATTCTAGACCTTTTGTTTCCCAGAAAGTAATTTATTATTTTATATAGATCTATTAATTTGCTCCTTTGATAGTTTGATTGATTTGACATTAAATATATCACTAATGAATAGGGATGCAAAATTTTAAAATTAATCCCTTCCAAAAAGATATAATTATACTCATGCAAAATTTTGGTATAGTCACTGCCTTTTATATTCTCAAATCTCCTATTGTTTTTTTTTCTGAAATCTTTTGACACACAGTGTCCTTTTGTTATATTTGATGCAGCAGCCATTCCAGACCTGTTAAATCCTTCACACTGCCTAATGCTCCAAAATTTCTTAGCTTCCCTCTTCTTCCATAGAAGGTCCCATTTTCCTATAGTAGCTGGCTTAATGAGTCCTTAGGGAAAATACGATACCTTTTTATCTTGTGTGAACACACCAAGAGTTGTGTTCTTTTCTATGTATGCCTTTCTTATAATCCCACTTTTCAGAATCATTATGACTCTACCAAGCTCAGATCAGGGCCACTTCTTCCCCAAACCTTTCCTGATACCCCTAGTTCTTAGTCCCTTCTCTGTCTGTCTTAACTTTCACTTGTATCATTACTTACCTGTGTCCAAGTTGTAATATCCAAGTAGTGGATGAATGCACCTTATCAGCAGAATAATTCTACTCCTTGGTGACTTTAACACTTAGCACAGAATCTTTCACATACTAGATAGTTCGTACAATGTTTCCATCAAATTTAATTTTGAGAAATTTGGGTGCTACATTCTGGAGTAGAACAGCAATAAAATATCAATATTTTATGTAGACCCAGCATGGCAATTAGGACATTTTTATAGGTTAAAAATGTATTACATATGTATAAATTAAATAGATATGCATTTATAAATGTAACATAAATAACATATAAATGCAATATAAAAAATGTTACACATTTTAATCCTTAAAATGTCTTTAAAAAGTTAACGGATGATGTATGTGTATAAATATATGCATGCATAACATATACACACATGTGTGTATATGGAAGGGACAAGTATGCTATATTGAAAAGAATGAAATTGAACATGGCAAGAAAAAAGAGGCTTCTCCTTAAATATATCTTTTTAAAAGCATTTTAAGACAATGGAGTTATCATTTCAGAGTTGTCATATCAGTTCCATTGGAAAAATCAGTTTTGAAACTACCTTTCATGAAATTAAAAAAAAAAACATTTTTATATCTTTTCTCCTTCCTGTTCCTTCCCACGAAGAAAAGAAAGACATTTTTTCTCCTCTTTTCTTGTGAAATCTGGCTCTTATTTCAGGCTCTTTTTTTCATTGAAGGACTGTTTTGCTTTAGGTATTTCAATATCTACATTAGTAAACTTAATTGGTCACAACAGGTGTAGCTTCATTGAATGATCTCATCTTTCCATCTGGAATTGTTTAAGAGAAATCTTCACATTTTCTTTAGTTTCCTAGACACACTTTAGTGTAACAGAGATTTGAGTATTGCCTGGCATTCTGGGATTTGTAGTTCAGAAGAGCAAGTGTTCCTTCTCAGTCTTGAGAAGAAATATGGACTATTATGACCTTTGAACCAGTAACCAGATTTAAGTCACTTCTGGAAGTTTTGCAAAAGAGATACATGGTCTTCAAGAAGGCAAAGGACAGAACTGGGATGGCAGGGATTGAACAGCAGCAGCAGTGATGAAGTGATATCCTTAGTCCATGTCTCCCTATCCCTAGAATTTAAAAGCTGAATTGTAATGGCAACTATGGAGAAAACTATGAGAGGAGGGGGAGAGGGGGGAAGGAAGAGGGAAAGGGGAAGAGAGAGAGAAATTAAGTTGCAACAGAGAAGAAAGGGAGTGATTACAAAGTATTGTCAGGTTGCTTTGGGCATCTAGAAATAAAAAATTTTCAACTGAATCTGCTGGTGGCAATTATTTCTTCAGTGATTGGGAGAAGTATTTCTATGCCTGTTCAGTTATATGCACTCTTACGTACTCTTTTCATTTCTTTATCTAAGTGGTTCCCTGTGTCCTGATTTTGTTCCATATGTAAAAATACCCACAATCAATCATGAAACCTTACAATAAATGTATAGGCCTTGCCAAGAAAGGGAAGTGCAGGAAACACCTATGGGTTAGATGGAAATACAGAAAATTTGAATTAGTACTGGGAGCTAAACTTGTGTCAAAATGTTGGACATTTTCTTAACTATTGATATTTTTTTTGAAATTATATGAACTCCATAAATTAGCATAGAAACAGATTATGTGGAGCTGAGGACCATTATTTTGGCCATAGCCTGGAAGTGAGCTAAGTATTAAAATAGGATGTTACTAATTGCATTTCCAGTCTCCAGTGTGGAGGACAGAGGGAAGAAGAAAAGAGAAAGTGATATCAAAGAAGTCACACTACACCTCTTACCTCACATGGTGGGGGGGTCTAAGTGGATTGAGCTCTGCCCCTTTATGAAAAGCAGGAGAGGGATATAAAGGACCAAGTATCAAATGAACTACTCCACCCCCTACACTGATACCTAGCAGTATTACAGCAGCTTTTTGTGCACAAAGGCAAATTAGAAACAAAACAAACCAAAACAAAAAATAAATAAACAAATCAAACACAACCAAACAAACAAAAACCACTAATCTTTCTGAGAATTTCTAGTGTCCTATGAAGTCTGCTAGAATTTCACCTTCCTTTTCCTAACCATTTTTTCTTGAATAGATTAGACAGAAGTACCAGTTTCAGGCTAGTTTTCCCATCAATAATTCAAAACATAAACTCTTCCTAAAGAGAGCCTAACATTTATCAAGTTTGATTGGAACTTCCTTCCTAAATCACTGTAATAGGGCAGATCCCAAAGAATAATGAAAGGTAATGGTATGGACCAATGGAGCAGGGGAATTAGAATACAAAGTACAATATATATGCCCCCAATAATTCTAATGTAAAATTCACAAAGGGAAAAACCATATCTATTTATTTTGTATTCAATTTTGATGTAAGACAATTTCATAAGATGTACATTCCTCTCTGCAGAATGCAAGCTTCTTGAAGACAAAAAGTACTTAATTTTTGTCTTCATATCTTTGGAATTTTAGCACTATGCTTACTACATAAAAAGTACTTAATAAATGTTCAGTGAATTTATTTAAATTTAAGAAATAGCTTAAAATTAATGATGGGGGAAGATTTTCACATACAATCTTATTATTAAGGAAATACTTAAGATGAAAAAGTTAAAATAAGGAATAAATTATGGAGTTCAATGGAATTTTTAAAAATTAGATCTGGAAGTCGGATAGAAGTCAATGAAATAAGGCAAAAACATGTCATTTTCAAAAATGCATAATTACACACAAAAAATCATGTCTTTAGTTTATAAGAAATTCTAGCTAAATAAAGATTTTATACACTACATTTTGACTCATATTTCAACATTAGAATTAAAATTATCTAAAAAATTAGATGAAGGAAACTTCATGTGGAAGCAACATCAAAAAAAACCCCACATTTATGATCATATAAGAAAGATATTGACTCAGGATCTAGGGAACTTGGTTCAAATTCCTCATTTGATTGTTTGTCACCTTATACAAGTTGTTGAATCATTTTCAGTCTCAGTTTCTTTATCTGTAAAATGAGGAGATTCAATTAAATTACCTTTAAATCCATTCCAACTGTAGATCTAGGATGCTGTGAAAGAGGAAAATTTAAAGGCAATAATAACTTACATTAAAGATGACCATATAGAGACTACATGTCAAAACCTGTGGAATACAGCCAAAGCAATATTCATAAGCTTATTTACGATATTAAATGCAGGTATAATAAGAAACAGAGGGAAAAAATAATGAATCTTGAACTTAAATAACCAGGAAAAGAAATAAAACACAAAAGGCAAAAAAAAGTAAGATACAATGAATAGAATAGATATCAATAAATACAATCGAAAATAAGGGGGAAAATAGAAACTACAAATAAATACAAAAGAAGTTTCTTAAAGTGATAAACAAAATAAACATTCAGAAAAGCTGGAAAAAATAAAAGCATATTGCAAACCAAAGGAAAAAAAAAGCTCATGACAACAAAAGAAAATTTTAATTAATTTAAATATATTTTTAAAATTCAACATTATTTTAAAATATTTTTTAAAAATTATGAGTACATATATGAATTAATCTAAGAATATAAAAGAAGTTTATATAAAATACGAATTGTCATATAGACGATTTCAAAATAGTGAAAGTATAAAAAACATCAGTTACCTAGGAGTCAAATATGGTTTTTGATTCTCATGTTAAAGAGAAAGGGAAAAATGATATGAACATCTATCTATCTATCTATCTATCTATCTATCTATCTATCTATCTATCTATCTATCTATCTGTCTGTCTGTCCGTCCGTCCATCTTTCTGTCTGTTCATCCGTCCATCTGTCCGTCTGTCTAATCTGTCATTCTACATATACACATATATAGAATAGTATTGAATTGACCCCAAAATGCTGAAGAACATTTTCACTAATAGAATACAACAATATATCAGAAAAATTATCTGACATAACCAAGTAAGAGTTTAAACTAGATTACAGGGATGACTTTTCATTAGGAAAATGTGCAGGATGATTATATGAATGTGACAAAAATAGAGATTATATAATCAAAACATTATCTATTGAGAAAGTTTTTGATAAAAAACATAAATTCTTCAATGGTAAATATATTTTAAAACATAGGAAGAGATGAATCTTTCCTTCATATGCTAAAAACAGATGTAAAACAAAGATACGTCTACTTCACTTCAAATGTCATGATTACATGCTTTAAAAAATAGTAAAAAAAAAATAACATAATAAAAATTTACCCTTAATGGAGGCAATAAATGGACTTCATTTATGGAGCCTTGCTCCTATGCCTGGAGGTATAATGGTGGTCACTCTGGGCTCTATGCCAAAGTAACGATCTCTGCTTAATTCTATCATGATGGAAGAATTTCCATATGATCTCAACAAGAACAGTCTCCATTCTAAGTACTAACTTGACTAGTTATAGAGAGGTTTATCAATAAAAGACTTAGAAATCAGCTATCAGACATTGTAGATAACCAATGAGCTTGGTCCAGAATTGAAAAGAAAAATATGCAGAAATAGTACAGTTCTTATAAAGACCTCTAGTTTAAATCTGTACCAAAATTAATCTTTTTAACATCATTATTCATTTGTAGATGGTGCATGATTGTATATCGTGACCACTGGTCTCCAAAGCATAAAATTGTGAGTCACTGAAAGTACAATGGAGAAGTAGATGGTGACTGCAACATATTATTAAAGAAGAAATGGACAAGAATAGTGACATAGGGGATTTCATTGCACAAATATCTGAGTGAAAAAGAAGGTGGCCTTGTTGCTAAGAGAAAGGCAATGCATTGGTATGTAGTATTTCAAAATAAAGAAATATAAAGGAAACTTTCCAGTATAAGGATACTCCTAAGTGAAATACATCTCAGGCTGATTTAAAGAGTTCATAAAATACCAAGAAAAATAGCAAAAAACAAAACAAAACAAAACAATTTCATAGAAAAAAAATAAGTTACAAATGACAGAGCTATAAATAAAAACTATTCTTCATTTTTAAAATAGGGAATAATCTATCTGTTTAATAATTGAAAAATGGATGATCATGATATTATGAAAATAACAAATAATAAGGAGGGAAATATAGAGAGACATATGAAATTATATAAAGTAATGTCAGCAAAGTGTTATATCTGTTTAGTAACTCTGTAGGGATGTAGTTGTCTCCCAGTAAGGAGATTTCTTTTCACAATAAAGATTTACTACTAATATTGCTGCTGCTGCTGCTATTACTACTACTTCCACATAAAATTTATGCAGCATTTACTATGTGCCAGACTCTATGGTAAACTCTTTATAATTAATATCTTATTTGATCCTCAAAACAATCCAAAATATTTTTGTTGTTGCTGTTCTGTTGTTTCAGTTATATCCAGCTCTTCATGACCCTGTTAGGGGTTTTCTTGGCAAAGGTATTAGAGTGGTTTGCCATTTCCCTTTACAGATGAGGAAACTAAGGAAAACAGAGACTAAGTGATATCCACAGTCACATTACTAGTGTGTTGAGGCTGGATTTGAATTCAGATTTTCCTGATTCCAGGTCCAGTATGACACTTAGCTTCCAGATTACAACTTTGCAATTTAAAATATTGAATTTGATGGTTAAGGTGTTCATTCAAGTTCATGCAGTCATAAGGAACGAATCATAGATATGTATGTGTGCTTTTGTTCCTATGTGTGTGTATAGAAACATACTATAGGACAAGAATATTTGAACTTCAGATTTAGTGCAAAGGACACAACAAATGAATTTTTGTTTAGTTGCTATTAATTTTCTTTGCTCTACTTTGTTAAATGGTAAACGTTTTATGTGAAATCCTATGCATTATTTTATACATTAATCTAATTTTTTAATGTTATTAAGTTTATAAATTAAAATCATTCTTAGAAATCTTCATGATCCTTCAAGACTCAGTTCAACTCCCAATATTTCTTTGAAACTTTTCTGTGCCTTATAACAATTGGCATCTAAATATATTCAATTACTCCATATTGTCCATAAAATAAAAATGTAAACTCCTTTGGGTAGGTTTTTCACTTCTTCACAAGTTGGCCCCAATCCCTTTTTGGCTGTGTCACTCTCTCTTCTGCACTTTATTTTCCTCTTCTCACCCCCCCCACCCCTGCTTTTAGCCTCAGTGTCTTTACATTGGTTGTCCTACATGCTTTGAATAGACTCTCACCTCTACATCATGGAATCTCTTTTGGTTCATCATTCAACTCAACAAGAGCTAATTTTAAAACTTTTCCCAACCTTTCTATTCTAATTACCTCCCTCTCTACCTAGTATTTAACTAACATATACATTTTTCAATTTATATATAAATAATATGTACAAATCCAATCCATTCTGATAAATATTAAACACCTAGTATGTGCCAGGCAATATGCTAAGTGATGAGGATACAATTAATATATATATATATCATATTTTCATACATTATATACACATTATATATATATGTATGTATGTGTGTGTATACACACATACACATATACCTGCACAGACATTTCTTGCTTTAAATAAAATTCATTGAAATTCAACTTTACCTAAAGAATTCATAAAGAAATATGCATTCCGAAAAACATCTATGTTAAATTGACTGTACGATACTGTTCTCTCTTGGCTCTTACCCCTCCTTAACTTGGCTCTCTTTGGTTTCTCAAGCCCTGACCCAAGGAAAAAAAACCTTCAAGTAAAAGCCCCACCCTGTGTGTCTGTCTTCTGTCAGTCAAAGTTGTCCCTGGTCTCTATATATACCTGAACCATGTACTTCCTCATCCTTCCATAGGTGCCTTCCTGCTCCCCTCCCTCCCTTACCCACATATGGGAGCAAGTAAAAAAAAAGTTGCTTTGCATAAAAGTCTGTGGAATGGTTCACTTATGCAGTTAATGTCTATGTCTGTCTTTATGTCTCTATCTTCTCCTCTTAGACTGTAAGCTCCTTGTTTCATCTTTTTATATTTGTATCCCCAGGGCTTAGAAGAATGCTAGACCGACAGTTGATACTTACTATACATTTGTTAACTGAGTGATATATAATTATGTATGGGTTGATTGATTAATTGAAGCTCCTACAGTACTTATTGTCTAAGAGCCTTACTGGAAATGTAAAATCTCCTACCTTAAGGAACTGAATGTGCGCAAAGAACACTGTCTCAAATAAAGTTATGTGTGGTCCCAAAAAGGAATGATATATCACCAAACTTCTGCTTCATCCTGAACATTTCACTTTTCCCCACACAGTCTCCCTGAAAAATCAGTTAGTGTATTCAATGTTGTCTTTCTCATTTGCAATCTAGTGAACATTTAACAAGGCTTACTGTGTGCCAAGCCTACTGTGTATTCTGTGCTGGGGATACAAAGACAAAATGAAGCTGTTCTTCATTCTTAAGGAGGACCCACTCTACTAGAGAGACCCAACTAGGACAAAGGTAAATACAAAATAATACCAAGCAATTCCAAATGGAAAGAGCTTTAATGTGTTGGGATGGGGAAAATCAGGAAAAAAACATCATGCACAATTTAGCATCTTTGTTATTTTGCAGAATGCTAGGGACTGAGTGAGGTGTGCACTCCAGAAAGGAAGAATGGTCGTCTGTGCAGAAAGAGGAGGGAGTATTGTTCTTATGATTTGTATTAGAATATAAATATATTAATTGAAGCGAGTAATGCCAACTCAAGGCAACTTGCATCTCACTTAACCATCAAATACAGATTTCATTTGTACTTCAGAATAACTAAAAGCTTTTTTTTTCTTAACTTTATGTCAAAATGAATATCCTGCTAATTCTATGATTGACAATGAAATCCCATTTGTAAATGGATTCTATGGCTCAGTATGTATAAACCCCCTAGATTGGTGCATAATGCTCAGGTTTTGCCAGAACCTCAAATCAATGTTAAGGATGACCTTTATATTATATTCACAGTAACACCAGTGATGTCATACAATCTATCTACTGGGCTACCCAAATAATGCCTGGAGAAAGAATAGTAATACCTACCTATGTCCTCCTACTGTGCATCAGAATGGACAACATTAAAGTCTAATCTACAAACAGATCCTCCATGAATGGAAAAGAGACTGATTGGCTGGGAAAATATCAATTTTTCCCTATTAAAATATATTCTATATTGAGTGAATAGAAAGGGAATGAAATGTCTGTGGTGTGTGTTTCTGCCATTCTAACAAAGCATTTCAATTTGCAAAAGTTTAAGACATTTGTTTTTTTTTAAAGTGCTTGTATTTAATTACTTCTGATTAAGTGTATATTCTTAGTAAACTTGTTTAACTTTATTCTCCCACTTTGAACCAAACTTTAAAAAAAATATTGTTTTCATGCTAAAAGGCAACTTGATTTAATGTGATTTTATTAGTATTATTATCCCCATTATTATTACTCATGCAAATATTTGCATTAAAGAAGAATCCATGCATGTGTTTAAATGTTCCCTAACATTGCCCTTCTGATAGGTTGGTGGCCTGAGGCTGAGCAATTAGGCTTTTCAGTTTGCTTGACCATGGGTGGAGACTGTTACTGCCAGGTCATTGGGCTCCAACCAGCCATGTATTGTACTGGTTTCACTGGACAAGAAGACTAAAATGGGCAGGCGTGGCATAAAATCAGATGTCAAGAGACTGCTTATACGTAGAAGTCAGTCAAAGGCTTTCAGAAAGAATTTGATTTTTTTTAATCTTCACTTTGTAGTAGAAACTAGATTTCACATGCTTCCATTTTCCAAAACTTGGCTTATTTTTTATTTACAATCAACAATTTTCCCAGGATGAACACGGGAAAACATTTCTGATGAATGGCAGAAGGGTTAACAGGAATATACAAGGCTCTATCCAGGAATAAAAATAATGTTTTTGAGTAATTAGATTGCCCCCTGTAAGTCTGATTAGGTTTTGAAGTATAGCAATGATAAATAAGAATGTGTATTTTCCTGTATGGCACATTTTAATCTCACTCTTGAATTTTACTAAAATGATGGCAACATGTTTTCCTCCTTCCCACCTCCCCCCCCCCCCCATTAATGGCTTAGGGGTGTAAATAACTCTACTTTGTTTCCCTGTTGAACAAGATCATTCAGCACCTAGCTTAATTAAGGTTTGTTTGGCTAAGCTTCTTGGTAAATGTCAAGTTTTCCCATATGGGCCTAGAGAAGGCAAAAGGGGGGGTCTGCTCTTAGTCCTTTCCATAATAACCAATCCTTGTACAGAGCTTAAACTGCAGTCAAGGGAAAACACTGCCTGTCATAAAAAGCACCATAGAAATGATTACCATGGCTTAACTGACTGATATTTAGGAAATACATTTAAGGATTTGCTAGTGCTTTTGCTGCTGGTCTAGGGTCTTTCATAAGAGTGATTTCTTCCTAGAATGGTCACACCAAAGCAGAAAATAGAGCGAGAATGAAGAAATGATGGTTTGCTTATTTTATAATTTTTATGTGATCTGATTAGGATGTTTAATTGAGTGGTTGGGGAGGGCTGCTGGCAATTAAAAGAGTCCCTGGTCTGTAGAATTTTGTTGCCCTTGCTTTCCCAGGAGAGCAAAGTTACCTATTTTCCTTTTTTTTTAGGCAATTGGGATTAAGTAACTTGCCTGGATTTGATCCCCAGGTCATCCCGACACTGGAGCCGGTGCTCTTACTCGCTGTGCTACCTGGCCGCCCAAAGTTACCTATTTTCTAGTCTATGGTGATAATAAAACCTACCCTCTAAAAGGAGGATGAAAGGGGGAAAGCACATTACTATTGATTGTTGGCTCTGAGATAAAATGTCTAATAACGGAAATAGTGGTGATACACTATTCAAGGAAGAACCCTTTAGTTGCAGCAACTGCAGTTTAAAAGAATGAAGAAAATTATCAGGAATCACTACTCATACCTCTCCTCCCTCTGCTTGTTGCAGGGTACTTTTAAATAAGCTGCTCCAATTTTTTGTGGGTAAAATGATCCCTGAGGGAGCATGGTGGCTCCCTTCCCCCCCACCCCCCAATAGCAGACAATCTTAGGTAGCAAGGAATTTCAGAAGTGGGCCTAGATGAAGCTTGTGCTGACACTCACTGGACTGGAGTAGAAATTTTGTTCTAGGGCATGAAGTAGTAGAAGATGGGGAAGGAGAAGGGAACCATAAGCTTGGACATATGGATCCAGAGCTAGAAGGGACCTTAAATGTCATCTAGTAAATTCCTTCACACCCCAATTTTACAGAAAGGAAAATAAAGCTCAGAGTGGTTGTGACTTAACCAAAGGGAATAATTGGCAATGAGGATTCAGATGTTAAGTCCTATAACTTGTTCAAGTTTAGCAACATAGGCAGCAAATTCAGCACTGCATCTCATTGGCTTGCAAATGGTGGAGGGTCTTGAAACATATGGCAAGGAGGAACCACATGGGACAGCAGGAAATGGGCTACAAGTTGGAGTCACAGCTGATGCTACTTAGTTGTGTCTGACTCTTTGTGACCCCATGAGCCAGTGATGTCCATGGGGTTTTCTTGGTAAAGATGTTGGTGTGTTTTACCATCACTTTCTCCAGTGGATTAAGGAAAAAAGAGGTTAAATCACTTCACATAACACATCTCATAAGTGTCTGAGCCTGGATTTGATCACAGGTCTTCTTGACTCCAGGCCCCACAGTCTACTCACTAAAGCATCTAGCTGCCCATGAAATGTACACTTGAGTACAAATCCTGGCTCTGCGACTACCCAACTAAACTGTTTAATCTCTTTGAGCCTCAACTTTCTTATCTGTAAAGTGAGGGCTTTCTCTCTTTCACTCCCCTTTTAGAGGGCAGGTTTTATTACCACAATGGAGCAGGAAAGAGGCAGCTTTGTTCTCCTGGGAAAGCAAGGACAGAAAAATTCTGCAGACGAGTGGCTATTTTAATTGGCAGCAACCCTCCCAACCACTCAAAAGAACTAAACACCATAATTAGATCATATAAAAATTATAACATAAACAAACTGTCATGTCTTCATTCTCACTCTAATTTCTACTTTTGCGTGTCCATTCTACGAAAAAAAATCACTCTTATGAAAGACCCTAGAACAGCAGCAAAAGCACTAGCAAATCCTTAAGCCAGTTGAGCTATGGTAATCATTTATAAGGTGCTTTTATGACAGGCAGTGTTTTCCCCTGACTTCAGTTTAAATTCTGTACAAGACTTGGTTATTATGGAAAGCAGTAAGAGCAGATCCCCTTTTTGCCTTCTCCAGGCCCAAATGGGAAAACTTGACATTTACAGGTCTAGATACATGATCCTATGGAATGTTAAGTAATTTCTCAATATCATAGTACTTTTATGCTGTCCTTTTAAAAAAATATCAGTGTAAATATTTTTTAAAAACATTTTCAAAGTTCCCTGTGACTCTTCTGTTTGGTTGGCCCTCTTAGAACCTCTGTTTCATGGAAAGTGCCCAGACTAGTTACATCTTCATTCCTCTCAAGCCTTTGCTCGTAACTGGGCTTTCTCTTTCATGCTGGAAGAAAAGGGTGCCTTCTCCCTCTCAATCCCCCCCATGCTTTTATGTATATTTTGTAAGTTCTTTGAGGTCAATGACTTTCTTTTTATTTTTATTTGTATTTCCAGATTTCCAGAGATTAGCGGAGGTCACAAGAGATGTGCCTGACACATAGAAATTATTAAATTCTAGTTGCTGACTTGAAAACAGATTTCTACACCATTGGTTCTCCTATTAGCAATCTTTCCCCACTCCTAGAACTATTCCTGAAGAAATTGGAGAACTCTCTGCCCCATGCCATCCCATGGCTGAGACAGGGGAGATAACTTTGCACTCATATGCTCTTTCAGGATGGTAATGGCTGCCTATGCCTTACAATGCGAATAACTTCTGTTACACGTGGTGGTGGCAAAAGAGTCGAGAAATTGATTATCACTGATCAGGCAGGGAGGCTGAGGAAGCTACTAAGTAGGCACTCGAATCTTTCTCACAGTATGCATTCATTAGCATTTGCCCTCATCCCCCCTCATGCACAAAGAAGGAAATTAGGATAATACCCAATCACCCTGGCAAGGAATATTTTATTTTATTTTATTTTTGGAGATGTTCTCAACAGCTAATGAACAGCACCATTAATTTGCATTGGACCAGATTGCCGTTCTGTCCCCTGGAAAGCTATCGTCAAGTGTCTTTTTGCAGAGTCCCTTTCATATTGTTTGTGAAAGAAGTGAAAAACAAGACAGAGGTCTCACTGCATACAACACCTGAATATTCTACCCAGATTTTCCCCATTCACAATTTTTCTGTGTCGTGGGGGAACTGTATAGAGGGGATTGGGGGCAGATGATTTTATAACTCCTCAATGACTACATCAATTATATTTTTTATTAAAGTTAAAGACAGAATTAATCTTCTGAAAGGACAGATCTTAAAAGGGGAAATTTTACTTATGTTTATATCACAGAGTTTGAATTGGAAGGTAATTTAAAAGTCATCTAGTCCAAACCTCCTGGGAGGATACTGAAGTCTGTAGATGAAATAACTTACCTGTCGTTATACAGATATGAAGTGACAGTAAGAATTTGAACTCAAGTCACTGACTCCAAATTCAGGGTTTTGTTACTGAGCCATGTTGTAATACTATCTTCTCTCTATAAGGAGTTACTAATTTAGCTATTTTGATCAAACTTTTCTTCTTCTTCTTCTTCTTCTTCTTCTTCTTCTTCTTCTTCTTCTTCTTCTTCTTCTTCTTCTTCTTCTTCTTCTTCTTCTTCTCCTTCTTCTCCTCCTCCTCCTCCTCCTCCCCCTCCTCCTTCTCCTCCTTCTCCTCCTCCTCCTCCTCCTTCTTCTTCTTCTTTGAAAGAAAAATGCTTCCAGGCTCAAGAGCACATTTTTAGGGTGAAGAAGGATGAAAATGAGGGAATAAGAGGCAGAATCCCTCTCCAGGCTTCCTAATTTTAATTCAAGCATCCTACCTTTTGTGGTTTCTGGTGCCTTGGAGACAGGTAGGTAAGCCTCTGATAGTGTGAAAGTACAACGTTATCTTTATGTAATTTTATTTTTATTTTATTAACTAAATTAATTTTATTTATGCTACATTATTTATCAATAATAAATGCATCACTTTAAGGTTATCAATTAACTTTTCTCACAACATGAATATAAGTTTTATTATCACCATTTTACACATGAGGAAAATGGGGCTAGCATAGGTTAAGAGTTCTATCAGTGGTCATGTAGCTAATGAGGGTTGAGTTGGAATTTTAAAACCAAGTCTAACTCTAGGTCTAATCCAACCAGGACTCTTTGGTCCATCCACCCTGGGCTGCTTGTTCTTCCTCTCACAAGGCAGTCTATTTTCTGACTCCTTGCCTTTGCACAGGCTCTCTCATTCCTGGAACATACTCTTTCTCACCTTCATTTCTTTTTTTTTCTTTTTTTAATTTTTTTAAGCAATCAGGGTTAAGTAACTTGCTCAAGGTTTCACGGCCAGTTATTTCTGGGTGTGGTGTTGAGCATCTGAGCCCAGGATTCGATCTCCAGGTCGTCCTGACACTGGGGCCGGTGC
>NW_027186457.1:18283595-18297745 GCF_028583685.1 Petaurus breviceps papuanus | reverse complement strand
GGATTCGATCTCCAGGTCGTCCTGACACTGGGGCCGGTGCTCTTACTTGCTGCGCTACCCAGCCACCCCCTCACCTCCATTTCTTATACTTATTGGCTTTCTTCAAGCATCTCCTTGGGCCAACTTCTAGGAAACCTTCCTTAGTCATTAATGTTTTTTAAAAATCTCTTTTAAAAAAAACCACTTACTTATTCTTATTTCACTGACTACCTCTTCTCCCAGAACATACTTTAAGGAAAACCCTGGACATGCTTCATTTTAGCCTTTCCTTTCTAGGTACTTCTTCCATAGTTTCTTCACCAACTGCTAACTGCCAACTGTCTGCAAC
The DNA here is from genome assembly GCF_028583685.1 of Petaurus breviceps papuanus. Classification (NCBI taxonomy): domain Eukaryota; kingdom Metazoa; phylum Chordata; class Mammalia; order Diprotodontia; family Petauridae; genus Petaurus; species Petaurus breviceps. Next base: position 18,297,417 of record NW_027186457.1, on the reverse strand, counting down.
ACCCATTAGCTACTCTTTCCTTCTTCTACCCTTCCAGTTCTGCAAACATAAATGATGATCAAATCAAGTCTACTACTATTCCTAGAGGTGGTGAGTCAATTTAGTTATAAATCCTCTAACTTTCAGAACCAGAGAATACTTCTTTGGCCAAATCTCTTTAGAATGTTTGCTCCTTTCCAGGACAAATGCAAAGGACTCAAGAAGGAAAATGCTATCTATATCCGGATAAAGAATTGATGGACTAAGATGCAGATTGAAGCATATTTTTTCACTTTATTCTTTCTCATGGTTTTATTTCCTTTTGATATGCTTCTTATTCTGTAACTGTGACAAATATGGAAATATGTTTTACATGATAGCACATGTACAAACTATAAAAGAAATGAAACAATAGAGTTAGCTCCTCGAGAGACCAAGGCCAGTATTAAGCACCCCAACACATACCCAATATATTTTCTTGCCATATCTAATAGTAAAACCCCTTTAAAACCACTGAAAGAAGATTGTATTTGTAGCCCCAGTGTCTTTTCATCCATCCATTTATTCATTCATTCATTGTTGACTCTCCCCAGGAGAATCTAAGCTCCTTGAAGATAGTGACTATTTATCACTGTGGCTTTACATCCTATATAATGGGCATTTTAATGCCTAGCTCATTGACTTGGATATAGAGTCTCCTAAAAATTTGAGCATAGTTTTAAAGTATAAAACTGTACTGAGATTTTTTTGGGACACCATGTATACACAAATAGATATAAAGTATGTGTCGGGAAGATGCATTTTAGATTGTTTTGGTTTACCAAAGGAATCACTTCAAGCCAAAGGAAACAGAAAGGAATGGCAAAGGAGCTTCCAGGACAGACCAGATAAATGACATCTTTTGGAAAAAGAAGAAAATATATATGGAAGGAGGAACAACCTGAAGCCCCAAGTAGAAGCCTGTTCTCTCATCCAAGTACCTTGAGATAAAGATAATGTCACTCTTGGGTCATTGCAGCAGATATGGGGCCCTACAGGAAAATGTGTATCTATTAAAGCCAAGAGATTCCTTTTTTATTATTGTATTTTTAAATTAATAAGCAACTATTTTGCCTCCCTTCCCACTACTGGAAATAAAAATGAAAAAAATAAACCTCATAACACATATACATAATCAATCAGGGGTGGGTAGGTGGCACAGTGAATAGAACACAGGCCCTGGAGTCAGGAGGACCTGAGTTCAAATCCGGCCTCAGACACTTAACACACTTACTAGCCATGTGACTTTGGGCAAGTCACTTAACCCCAATTGCCCTCTAAAAAGAAAAAATAAAATACATAATCAACCAAAACATAGTGAAGACCAAAATATTCAGATCATAGGATCAAAGATCCAGAGAAGAAAGAGACCTTGGAATAATGACACATTGAAGGTCATTCTAGAACCATAATTTAGTTGTTTTCTTTGTAACTGATTTGCTTTGGACTGAGACACCTCTTTCTCACTCCTCAGATGTAATCCAGAACCCTAAGGCATAATCCTTTCTTTATATTCTTCCAACATGAGGATCTGTTGCTGTTGTTTGTCCTTAGTTTTCAAAGAAGGCTGATATCATGGGTGATTTCTTGAGTCATGCATGAATTGGATTTGTGAGGAAGAATTGCAGAGTCCTTCACTATCTCTTCCTTAGTCACTGAAATCCAATGACAAGATAAAATACAAGACGACTGACAATGGATTCAGATGCAGTGGATTACTTTAGTGTCTTTGATGTCTGACCAAACTCTCAGTGCTTCACAGCATTTACTTCAGTCACCTTCACAGTGCTTGGAACACATTTTTCTCATCTGCCCATTCTACCAGGGGAAGTTTTCACATGCTTGGGGTAGACATAACTTTAATTCACCAAAGGTTTTGAGGCTTGTTGGTTATGCTCAACCTAGTTTATTTTATCTGCCAAGATGATTTGCCATGTTGTGACCACTGCTCATGCTACACCTTCTAGTTCTCCCTGAAAACCCCATATACACTTTTTTTTTTAAAATAAGCAATCAGGGTTAAGTAACTTGCTCAATGTTACACAGCCAGTTATTTCTGGGTGTGGTGCTGGGTATCTGAGCCCAGATTTGATCCAGGTCATCCTGACACTGGAGCCGGTGCTCTTACTCTCTGAGCCACCTGGCCACCCCTAACCAATTGGGGTTAAGTAACTTGCTCAAGGTTACATGGCCAGATGTTTCTGGGTGGGTGCTAAGTGTCTGAGCCCGGATTCGATCCACAAGTCATCCCGATAGTGGAGCCGGTGCTCTTACTCGCTATGCTACCTGGCCGCCCCTACTCCATACACTTCTGAGTACCTGTAAGCAAGAGCTGGAGGTAGGAAAATAATTAACAACTATATAAATATTTTATTGTTGATTTCTCTGCACACTAAGTTCTGTATTGTATTGCATTATTATATCTGTGGTTTTCATTGGTTGCTTAAATTGACCCAAACTCATCATCTCTGTTGTGATCATTCTTAAAGGATCAATTAATTATCTTGTCATCATAAATTCAGAGGAAGGTGCTTGTCCTAGTAGCAACATAAAATCAGACTAATGACTAAAGCCTGTAGTAGGTTTCTTATAGTTCCACATATGGGTGGTCCTGATTTGTTTACTATGTAATTTGATTGATAATTCATTAAACAAGCTATGATAAAGTTGTTTATGACATTTTTCCATTATTAGTCTGTTATATCAAAGGGCCCACATATTATCATCAGTTAAGAACTAAGTTTATTTACTAAATCCTATAACACAAATGCTTATGTTATTATCAAAAAGAAACTTATAGGCAAACAACTTGCTCAAAACAATTCAATCACAAAATTAAGCCTAAAACAAAATGGAGTCAGTTATGCTAACAGCAAAACGAATTCCTATTATCTTATTTAAGGTAATAAAATTTATTCTCACTATATGGTCCCCCTCCTATGAGATGGAGGGCAATAATTCTTTTATTTAGCAGAAAAGGAAATTGAGGTCTGAGAGCTGAGATAGTCTTTCATACACTAACAATTGCAATGGAAAAAAAATTAGACAACATTTCCCTATGTATACCATCAAAAATTACCGATCAGCATGTGCAGAAAATATAAACATCAACTTCTCTAAGGACAAACTAGCTTCACAATCCCTGAAACATCATATAGTGATGCTCATGACAAAATCGCCTCTCTGTACAGCTAGAAGCTGTGTGTCTCTGTGCAAGGTGCTCATCTAGCACGTGTCTGTTAATCAGCAATATCCTCAAGTGAACATAGGTTAGTTATTTTCCTTTCTTCGTAGCTGATTTTGTCTGGACTGAAGGAGACTCCTCCTAAAATATTTACTTCTATGCCACTAATACATCCTCTCCAAGATCATCAATGATTTTCAAGTAGCAAAAAGTAAAGGAAATCCTTAGAACAGCAGAAGCAGAAGGGACCTTAGTGACTACTGAGTTTATCTTTTCATTTTGATAGAGAGAAAATTATAGACTTGGCCAATGTTGCACAGAAAATGTAGGCGATAGGACTCAAACCCAGACCTGTGGTCTCCCAAGGTGGTGTTCTTTCTACTATCATCCTGACATGTTGTAATTTGCAAGTAGTAGATTATCCCTATCTGCTTGCACTCAACCTTCTTGACTTTAGATATAGCTTTGTATCTTTTCTCTCAGGCTATTCCTACAAAAATTTTCCTGCACCAGGTGTTCTTAACTTTTGTGTATGTCATAGACCCCTTTGGTGGTCTTGCAAAACACCTATGGACCATTTCTTGGATAATATTTTGTTGCCTACATTCATAATCGAAGGAAATGATAAATTTCAGATAGAGGTTAGTGGAAATACATGCACACATATACACACGTGTATATATATGCACACACATATACATACACATGTGTATGTATTTATGTACACATACACATATGTGCATATAAATACATATATGTACATACATATATACACACATGTACACACATATCCCCAATTAAGTTGGTAGCCCCTTGAAATGTATCCAGAGATCCCTTGGTGGTCCATGGAACTCAGGTTAAGAAATTGTATTATGGGGCGGCTAGGTGGTGCAGTGAATAGAGCACCGGGCCTGGAGTCAGGAGGACCTGAGTTCAAATCCAACCTCAGACATTAACACAAAAAGTAGCCGTGTGACCTTGGACAAGTCACCTAACCCCAATTGCCCTCCAAAAAAGAAAAGAAACAAGAAATTGTATTCTAAAATCACTTAGAGGCAAGAGTGTAATGGTAAATATTGAATGGCCTGCTCTCTGGGGGGAAAAAGGTACTCACAATATATTTTATATTCAATCTTCATTATTTATTGTTTCTCCCCACTTTCTTAAATCTGGACAATAAACAAGCAATAAATCAAGCTTTGATTTGCCAATTTCCAAGGTGTAAAGACTCACACTGAAAATTTAATACTTAGTTCTGGCTATTTAAGCTGTCCCCAGTAAATTCCTGCTTAGATTCCTCCCCATTTGCTGACTTGCTCTTCTCCCTGTGTATCAGGATGATGAGCAATGACCTTCTTACATGGCAGTTAATTAGTAGAATTGTTCTGTGAAAAGATGTTATGAGATGAGTTTCTTTTCCTTTATATGACAGTCACTGGCTGTGTGACTTTGGTCCTATTGCTCAACCACTCTGGGCTTCAGTTTTCATGCCTATAAAATGAGAAAGGTTAGAGTGAATGATTGTGCAGGTCCAAGTTTAATGTACTATAATTCTAAATGCAGACAGCACTGTATCTCTGAGCCTTGCCCTTGGGCTAATTACAACATTAATATGCTGTTTTGTTTAGTTTTTCCTCTGAAGTAGTAACTTTGTTACTCTTGCTACACTGAGTGGTAATTTGTATCATCAGTTGTTTACCAGCTTCATACACATGTTACCTATTTAAATATATACATGTGTGTATAGATAGGGCCATTAGCTATTAGCCTTTAAGAGATGAAAGGGACTTCTCTGGTCTTGGGCAGTGCCATCACCTTAGAGTAGAGGGAATTAAAACCTAGGTCACACTGGTGTGAAGGTACAGATGTAGGATTCAAATCCAGACCCTCTGATTTGGAATCCAGTGCTTTTTACATTGAAATAGACACCTACACATATACTTCGTACTACATTAAGCATGGGGCAGGGAAGGGAATAATTATTTATAAAACAATTGCTGTGTTCCTGGCACCGTGCTAAGTGCTTTTAAAAATATTAGCACATTTGATCTTTTCAACAACCCTGTGAGGCAGGCACTATCATCATGACCATTTTACATTTGGGAAAACTGAAGCAAATAGAGATCAAGTGATTTACCTGGGGTCACACGTTAGGAAGTAGCTGAGACTAGATTTGAAATCAGCCTTCTGTCCATTGCACCATTTAATTGCTTTAGACATTTTAAATTTGTGGTGAACAACAACAAAATCTCAGTTCATTTTTCCTACTGTCAGGATAGCTTGATATTAATTTTGCTTATTTTTTTATCAATAGCATAATTGGTTCCAGCTGCATTTACATGAAGGGGATAACACTGAATATTAGCGATTATGCTGGGCAACAGCAGTGCTCAACATTCTACTCCTCACTCCCAGCACATAAGGTCCATGTACAGATCAAACAGTCCATTGTAAGTTTTCAAAACAGGGCAGTGGCATTCAACTTTCTCTTTATGCATTTGTGCGAATTTCATCAAAATTGGAAAAGCAAACTTATTTTCTCCCTTTTTTTCTCTATCTGGAGAATACCTTCTTCTTAGGGGAAAAAAGTGTTGACTCAGAAGGACCATCATGAAGAAATAAAGTGCATCTTTCTCCCAGGCAAGATCTCCCATATGCATGTGCAGTAATAGGGCTTAAAGAGTAAGAGAGAAGAGAATGAATCAAAAGGAAGCAGAAATAATGAAATTCCTAGCACCTGTTCTTTCCTGGGATGACAGCACCAGTTCAGCAGTCTGAGCAATCATCTCGGAGTTGCAGCTGATGCACTAGGTTGTTAAAACCTTGACATGGAATCTTGCTACTTCTTAATCTCGCTCGCTTTCCTCCATTTTCTCCTTTGCAACAACCACAATATATACATATACATCTACACATGCACACACTTACATTTGCACATACACATGTACATACATATAAACACACTGATGGACATATACAAATATGTACACATATGTATACATCAGAGCAGAAATAGGTTGTCTTTCAAGATTACTTCCGTGGTTAGTGAAGATTTTTATTCCATTATAGCATATCATGAAAGAAGATGAGATGCTGATAGTATGTTCTCTGCAAACAACCCCCCAAAATGACTAATGGCAAAATGACATCAGGATGTACTGCTACCAGTTCTTTGGAAAATTTAGGGGTTTTTTTTCCCTTTACATTTTTGCATCCTGTGATTATCTTTTCTAATCTCCATCACTATAGCGTGATCACTGGGAAGCACGTTAAAGGAGAATAAAGAGTCAGCCAGGTGGCTCAGTGAGTAATAGCACCGGCCCCAGTGTTGGGATGACCTGAGATCGAATCCGGGCTCAGATACTTAGTACCACACCCAGAAATAACTGGCCCTGTGACCTTGAGCAAGTTACTTAACCCTGATTGCTTAAAAAAAAAATGAGAGTAAAATGAATGAGGAGGTAAAAAACAACTCAAAGGTTTAATAATATTTTGTTAAAGGCAGCCTCAGCTAAAATGTTGTGTTTTGTTTGGGTTTTTTGAGCATTTACTATTTAAAAGGAGGTAGAGTTATGGGTTTTCTATTTTTAAATTAATTTAAATAAATTAAAAAATTGACTAAGTGCTCGTTAATCATGGTATTTACAACTAATGTCCTACTGTTACAAGTGATACGGACTTAGTTTCTTCTTTCCCCCTCCCATTTGCAGTAAGACTGAGATGTGGTTTGGCCTCTGCCAAGGGAATGGGATGGGCTCCATTGGCCTTCAAGGTAGAAGGGACGGCATTAAAGAAAAGGAACAAAAAAGATGTTTGAGGACTCTGATATCCATGAACTGTGGCAAGCCTCACTGTGCCTCTTCCCAGGCTGCTCCCATTTGAACCAACTTCCTGAGAGCTGCTGGAAGCACTCACTGAAGGACACATATAAGGCTGAGAATTCTAGAACTGAAATTCGAAGTCCTCAAAACCAAAGTGAAAACAGCATTCTTGAAGTTTTCCATAGTGGCTTCAGAATTGGAAGAGCAAAGAGGGCAAAACTAAGGGTTATCTGTGAGAAGAGTGGGGGGTGGGAGAGGATCCTCTATAGAGAAAGGTCTAGGGGAGAGCATAGAAGAAAAGAGACAGCTAGAAGGAAAATCTGTAAAAGATCTCTCTGAGAAAGGTCATTCCAATTGATGTCGGTTTTTCTGTTCTGAATTCCTTTTTATGTGCTTAGCTGTTAAATGTTAAATCTTTCCATTTTAAAATGGACTTCAGTTTCACCATGGAATCAGGCCACTAACCCCTGTAAATGATGGCAGGGCTCTACATATGTATTTCATTTTGTGTTATATGCTCTTGGCTCATGCTCTCTATTTTTCTTATTTGGTACCCTGATATAAGGGCAGTTATCTGACTGAAATGGCATTGTGTGAGTGTGTATTGATACCCCTTGTCTGTGTGCCTCAGGGACATTCTCTCCTGATAGATGTACCAGATGTCAGAGTTTACACCTGTTCTTAACTGTAACATGTATATATTAACCAACAAAATAAAGTTTTTTAAAATATGATTTTATATTGAAAGTCATAAGCAAATGGATACAAGGCAGCCGAGAAACATAAGAATTTTCTCATTTGTTTGAAAAAGTATGTGATTTTTAAAAAGGAATGCAAATTTGAAATTGAAGGGTTGGGTCTAGATTAGGTATTTGGTCTTTAGTAACTAAATAATGGTTAAATTAAATTAAGGGTAGCTTAAGTGAATTGTTTCCTGATTCCCACACACAAGTCATTGAACAAGGCAAGGTTTTAAGGAGGAGAGCAAGAGAAAATACTGAGAATGTTAATGAGAGTTGTCAATCCAGGACTGAAAAAGAAGTCATGTAGCCTTATAAGGTTATTTAATAGGTTAATTTTAGTTTTGTTTTATGGTTTCATGTGTATATCACATAGCTCTGCTAGATTATAAATTACTTAAAAGCAGGACTTATTATGTCTATTTAAACCTTTTGTCTCCTTTAGTACATAACACTATTCATGGTAGGAGTTAATAAGAAGATTTTTAAAGAATATATGAATGTATTTATTAAGTAGGATTAACAACTGGGTATGTTGAAAGAACACAAATTTAAAATCATATGATCTTAGGTTTGTCAGAGACTTTGGAGACCTTGTTGTCTGTCTCCTTACTCAATGCATGAATTCCCTTAAAAAAAATCCTCACTTAGGGGCAGCTAGGTGATGCAATGAATAGAACACCAGCCCTGGAGTCAGGAGGACCTGGGTTCAAGTCCAGCCTCAAGACACTTAACACACACAAAAAATAGCCGTGTGACCTTGGGCAAGTTGCTTAATCCCAATTGCCCTCCAAAAAGCAAAAGATAATAATAATAATAATCACTTAAACAAAATTTAGCTTTTGCTTGAATGCCTCCATTTATAGAATGATCATCAAGTATGTTACAATTTCTTCCATTAATGAATAGCTCTAATTGTGAAAATGGTTTTAAATGTATAGAGCTAAAATTTACCTCAGTTAACCCATGAGATTGTGTGGTTAAAAAACAAAGAAACTGGGTACCTATATACTGAGAGAAATGACTATTAATAACAAACTACTAATATGGGGATAGAGTAGGAATCTAGATTTTTATTTTTTTTTCTTTCAAATTTCCTAATTTAAAAGCTAGGTGAAGGCAATCTCTGAAGGACAGGGCTGGTGATGAGATTGGGTTAACATTCTCTTCAGTCCCACCCAAAATCTAAAAGTTTATTTCTGATTAAAGTATAAAGAGACTCTAATCTTGGTGAATTCTGACCCATTGTTCAACTACATAAATGATCTTGATGAAGGTGGATCCCTTTGTCTGTGTTGCTTAGATTGTCTAGAGAGAAGTAGGCGTGGTCTGTGTGGAGATGAATCTCTTTCTCCAAGAGTGACTTGATCAGAGTCACTTTCCCCAGGCCCCCATTAAAATAAGTCCACCTCTTATTATAAAATTTATTGTCTCATTAATTGCTAACCATTAAGATTTGATTTCTACCTATAGGGAACACCTACTCTTCAAGGGGTATTTAAACATTGGATGTCCACTCCCTACTTCCCCCATGTCTTTGGTCTCAGAGGGAAACCACTGACCTCAATTTGTTGATTATTTGCTAGCCATAATTACTACACTGATTATTAATTGCACAGAAACTATGTCTCAGACTTTTCATTAGTCACAGTACTATAATTTGTATTCACTGGCCTTGTTTTTGTCTCCTGGATTCACACTTTTGCTTCTTTGTCATTCTCCAAATATTTGAGTGCATCTGTAATAGTATCCCTAAAAATTTTCTTCCTCTGAATAAATGTCCTCAATTCTTTAAGTATTCAATAGGTGGTACAGTGGGTAGCACATTGGATCATTTGGCAGGAAGATCTGAGTTCAAATTCAGACCCAGACACTTATGAGTTTTTTTTTTTACTTTGGGCACCTTCATATCCATCTGCCTCTGTTTCCTGATCTGGAGAATGGGGAATAGAGCACATGCCATTCAGGATTGTTAGGTAGATAAAATGAGATAATATCTGTAAAACACCTTGCAAGCCTTAAAATGCTATATAAAAAGTAACAATTATTAGGTGATGCAGGTTTCAGCATCTATTTCATCTTGGTTTCCCTCCTTTGGGCACGTCAGTTGTTTAACATTCCTCTTAACCTTAGGCTCCCAAAATTGAATATGATATTCTGGATACACTCTAACTAGTATGGATTGCAGTATCATGATTATTTCCTTGGTTCCTTAGTAATGCAGCCTATGATCTACTTAATTTCTTTTCTTTATGCTTTTCTATATGTAATCATTTATTTATTATTGCAGCCATATTATACCACAAAGACAGTGGGAAATAGCATCTAGACAATGTTATATATGCTGGGAGTCTGTTCAAGTCTCTTCTCAAACTTGGTTTATCTTGGCCTAATAACAATCTTTTTGAGCCTCAGTTTTCTTATCTGTAACAGGATGATAGTACTGCCTCGTAGCTCAGGAGATTTTTCATGAGGATCAAAAGAGATAGTGTGTATATAAAGTACTTTGAAAAACTGAAGATGCTATATGAATACCAGCTCTCATGATCTTCTCATATGATGATTTCAGTCAAAAATCCTGTATTATGAGTGTGTTTTCATTGGAGTGATCATTCAGTTATTTCTCCTCCATTGTGTGGTTGAACAATTGTGTTTTTTTCTAACTAAAAAGTAGGACATTGCATTTATTAATACTTTATTTTATTGTGTTTCATTTAGTTCACTGCATTAACGAGTTAAGTTCATTTTGGGTTTTGATTTTGACATTCCACCCAGTAATTTAGCTCTCCTAACTACTTTTCCTTTCATGTTAAAAATACAATGAGCATATCCAATGTTTTCATCCTTTTTATTTGGTTGGTCAACATGCACCCAATTAAGTAATTACTATGTACCAAGCACTATGCTAAGCATTAGGGATACAAAGAATGGAAAATTCTTTGAGAAAAAGTGTTGAAAAGAATGGGACAGGGGCAGCTAGGTGGAAGAGTGAATAGAACACCAGCCCTGGAGTCAGGAGGACCTGAGTTCAAATCCAGCCTCAGACACTTGACACACTTACTAGCTGTGTGTCACCTTAAGTGAGTCATTTAACCCCAATTTCCTTGCCTTCTCCCCTCAAAAATAAATAATGGGACAGAAGACAGAATACTGCTGCACACTACCAGAGATCTCCATTCAACTTGAGAGAGTCCTATGATACATCCATCACTCTCTCAGTTTGGCTGTTCGATTCACCTAATTGTACCATTATCTTGTCAACAACTTGGTCTCTTCATGGTTGATCACAGGGGGAAACCCTGAGGTCCCAGGTAGAAAAGGGTAGAGTGGAAGTAAATAAGATCATGGGTCCTCAGCAAATCTGTGTCCATATTTGTGAGCATACCTGATGAATAGAATTGACAATGAGGAGAGTCTAAAAGAACAGGAAGATAGAGCTATAGTCTGTGTATCTGTCTGTCTCTCTGTCCTCTCTCTCTCTGTCTCTCTCTCTCTCTCTCTCTGTCTGTCTCTCTCTGTCTCTCTTTCTGTCTCTCTCTGTCTCTCTGTCTCTTTCTCTCTCTCCCTCTCTCTCTCCTTCTATCTTCCTCTCTCTGTCTGTCTCTCTCTGTCTCTCTGTCTCTCTCTGTCTCTCTGTCTCTTTCTCTCTCTCCCTCTCTCTCTCCTTCTATCTTCCTCTCTCTGTCTCTCCCTCTCTCTATCTCTGTTTCTCTCCTTTCCTTTCCCAGTCCTCCATTGTCATCAATCATTGATCATATGAGACCTTGCTTGTTGCAATGCCAAAAGCATCAGTATATATCTAAAAATTAATGCTAAAATTGTCAGGATATAATACTCTGTCTGAATAAAAAACTTTATAGATTACCTGTCTAGTAATTCCCCTATATTTATCATGAACAGAAAACTGCAGAGGTAGCCATGGGGGAAAAAACCCACCCAAAAAACATCCCACACCAATTTTGTTATTCCATGCACTATTCCCAAAGCAGTAGTTCTGGAAGTAATCCAAATAGAAAGACAATTAAATCTTATTCTGAAATTCAAAGAATTTGAAATTGAAATGCTCAGAATTAATGAAATATCATAGGTAGAATAAATTGAACTTGAGGACAAGGTATTGTCAAAAAAAAAATCCTACGATATCAGTCTTAAATAAAAGATAAGTGGCTCTAACTCGCAGGGGCAATATTTTATTTCATCCAAGGAAATAGATAATTATGAAATCAAGGAAAATGATAACTTCCCATGATATGATCACTGTAATACTTCCTTAAGTCATATTCATTTTTATTACCTGATTTGATTTCAGTTCAGATGTCTTATTTTTTTTATCTGCCAATTTTTCTCCCCAACTGTAAGCACAGTTTGACATTGTATCTTCCCTTTCTTGTTCAATTTTTTCCCCTTACTGTTTCCATCTGTTGTAAATTAAGTTAAGCAGCATTTTGGCAGATAGGAGACATTTCAGAAGTTATCTATTGTACCCATGATATTCAAGTTTCTTGCACAAGGGACATCTTTACTTGGGGGTAGCAAAATCTGTCATTGGTTTTAACTACCTAATCCTCACTATGTCAATTCACAGTCCATTTTAAATGTCTGGGCAAATAAACAAAGTTCCCCCATTTACAATGTTTTTGTTGTGGGGATGTGCCCAGCACTCTATTGTGCTGAGGGTCCTCGATGTGGGGATGTTTCCTATGGCATGGGGCATGCAGGCGAATTCTTCCATGGTTACAGTATTGCCAGACAGATGTTGCTTTGGTGATATTATTCCACATGCTGGGTACAGCACACCATCCATCTTCATCATCACTGCTGTGAGGATTAAGCACTTTGGTTCTAAAGACAGAAAGTAGGCCCAAGGATAAAGAATGAAAATAAAAATTATAGCAAAAGAATTTGATCCATTATCTCCTCCCCTCTCCCAAACTGTTTAAAAATGTTTTAGTGAAAAGTAGAAAACCTCAAGGTATAATTTGATAATAACTTTTGTTATTAACTCTTAAGAATTGTTGGCACAGTCCAAGGCATGTGGGATTTCAGGTGACTTGTGCATAGGGCTGTAATGTCGTGTCAGTTTTCAGGGAAGAAAAGAAGGTCATAAATTTGCTTTTAGATAAAGGAACGCTTAAAGGATCAAGATAGGATCTTGGACAAAAAATGTGGACCCCAAATATTTCTTTGCTTCTGGTCTTCTAGCCTCTCTCCTTTTGGATACATGTGCTTTACCAATATCACATTCATCCCCCCACAAAAGACTTCTTTTATCACATTGTGCCCTGAACCAAAAGCTTGCAGTGGTTCTCAACACCAACATAATGAAGTCCAGTCCCCCAGTCTGATAGTTGAGGTCCCCTGCTCTATGACCCAAACAAACTTTCCAATTTTTCTCCTTCTAATCCATTTTAATTGGCTCATGTATTTAATGTCCACTATATTTCTGTTCCTGGACCTTTCTGTACTACCTACCTGAGTATTATCTATCTTTCAGTATCTAGTTTAAGGTCTGATTACCTAATCTTTTATATATTTTTTTGTTGTTTCTATCATCCATTATGTAATATGTTGTGTTGTTCATTATTTTTTTATGTGTACATCTCTTACCTCCTTAGCTAGACTGAAAGTGCCTTGGGAGTAGAGAGTACATCTTGTACTTCTTCTTAGACCCCAGGGAATCTAGGAAAATACTTTGAGACACAGCAGGCATTTGGTAAGCACCAGTTCATCAATTAGAGAGACAGCTTGCTGCCATGGAAAGGATCCTGATGTTGTATTATTAGGACCTGAGTTCAGATCCCAAGACTGGCACTTAATGTCTCTCACCATCAGTTTCCTTATCTGTAAAATAGACTAAATAACTTCTAAGATCCCTTATGGATCTAAATCTAGAATTTTATAATAGCAGCTAAGTTAGTGTTCATCCAGAGGCTTAATAAAAGGAAAAAAAACTCAGAGGAAGCTAGAGAGAGACAGAGACAGACACACACACACACACACACACACACACACAGAGAGAGAGAGAGAGAGAGAGAGAGAGAGAGAGAGAGAGAGAGAGA
>NW_027186457.1:18275513-18283585 GCF_028583685.1 Petaurus breviceps papuanus | reverse complement strand
AGAGAGAGAGAGAGAGAGAGAGAGAGAGAGAGAGAGAGAGAGAGAGAGAGAGAGAGAGAGAGAGAGAGAGAGAGAGAGATTGAGTGGATTGAGTGAACCTTTAAAGGAAATGGGTTCAATGACTTTGTTGAAATGTGGACCCTATCCCATCTTTAACTATGCCTCTACCCATACCCCCACCCCCACTCAGGTACATGAATTCAGCAGGTATAACAAAAATTACCACAAATGGAATAATTTTGCTTCTTATTTCGTGCCTGTTGTGCTTTCTATAACCAGTTAGTTCAGCTATTTAGGCCATCATTCTAATAAAACTTTGAAGTCTGGAAGATATCAATCTTTGAAGATTAATTATTAAAGGTTATCAAAAGGATGATTAAGTTATGTGTAGTGGATGTAATCTGGCAAAGCACATCATCACTCATCAACTGTAGACAAGAAACCATGTGAAAAAGTATGATTAAAGAAATGCTTGATTGGAAAAGGACACTGATCAATTATGGGTAGTGTTGAGAATGAGCAGTCTCAGTTGGGAAATCCATGGACTGCAGTAGCACTCATGTAAGCCTAAGAGATGCAGAGGAAAGCCTCTTAGTGGATCTCAGAAGAAGATATGAGGAGAAATTGGGGCAGAGTATATAGGATGATTAAGGATGTGTGCAAGGGTATGTGTGGGTTGTGGGGATCAATCTAATGACACTAGGTGCTTGGATAGTGCTTAGGGTTTGAAAAGCCTTTTACTTCTATGGCCTTATGTAAGCATCACAACAATCCTGCTGCTGCCATTAGTATCTCCATTTTGCAACTGATAAAACAGAGACATTATAGGACTTAAGTGGCTTCCCCATAATGGCACAGCTAATCTGTACTGTAAATAGGATCTGAACACAGTTCTTCTAAATCAAAGTCTGAAACTCTATGTAGCAGAGGACACTCACTGCCTTCTTATGGAATTACTATTAATGAGATCCCAGATCCATCGAATTTATTAATCCAAAGAAGACATCATTTCTACAAGTATGATTTAAAAAAAAAACTTCATAACTCATAAGCACATTATAGCTTTTGGCTTTTTTCATATTCTATTTGAAATTATAATTGTTTTGAAAATATTGTCAGTACTTAATATATCTAACCTTAGGTAGCCATCATATACTGGTACCCCAAAAGTCTTGGTGCAGCTAGAAGCTATTAATGTTTAAAACTGCACTAAGATTTTTTGATACGTGTATGCATGTGTATGTATGTGTTTCTATGTATGTAAATGTTTATATCTGTGTATAGCAACTGAAATCTGTCGGTATAGGGATCTCCCAGGAGAAAAATTTTCCTCTACCAGCTCACATTGGCAACTTCTATTTTTAGAGAGTTGGCTGGGACACTGAGGAGTTAAGTGACTTGCTCAGGGTCACATAGCCAGTATGTATCACAGATAGGACTAGAAGCCAGGTTCTCCTGAGTCTGAAGTCATCAGTCAGCTTTCTAAGGGTGTACCTGAGAAGTCCGATAGATGAAAAAATGCAATAATAACAATTATGCAGTATTTAATAGTCTCAAATTGCTTTGTACAAATAATCTCATATGATACAACTATTCCATGAAGTGGGTAGTGAAAACAAGAATACTTCTGTTTTATAAATAAGGAAACTGAAGCCCAGAAAAGTGAAAGACTTACCCACAGCCACACATCAATAAGTAGAAGAGCCAGGATTTAAAGCATCCCAAATCCCATGCTTTTATTTACTAATCAGAATCTATTAGTAACAAGTAGGAAAATGACTTCTAGCATATGTCCTCATGATGGTTAAGTTAGTGTCAGCATTTTCATAAGAGAACAAGTGTTTAGGCTAGATCCTGAGTTAAGAGCTATTTGATGAGCGCAGAATGTGACTCCCTCCTATGTTTCCAGAAATATTCCAAACAAACTAACTTGTCCATACCATTCCATCTCCCAGCTTGATAACTTTGGATAGTTTGTCTCTTGTGGCTGTTCCCTTCAGCCCTTTGGAATCCCCAGTTCCCTTCAAGTCACAGACTCAGAGTCACCTTCTGACTGTCTCAATACCTCCCGCCTTCTCACTAACCCCGCTTCTATTCCCAGACAAAATATCTTCTAATGTATTTTGTCTTTACTCTGGAGATATTTCTCTTCCATAGAATATATTTTGCATGAGGACAAGAATTTTTCCTTCTGGTCTTTTTATTTCCAGTTCCAAATGCTTGTTAAAGGAAATTGGTTTGAATTAGGTTTCAGAAAGTCTGGTCCTGTTGTCACTCTGCAGAGGATTTTTGTGGGATGTTTACTCTGATTATAACATGCTCTTGAAAATTACATTTGTATTCACTAAACCTTGCCACAATTGGCCAGGTCAAATTGTACTGTCTATACCCATCATCACTAGGTATTGACCCTTATTTGGCACATAAGATTCCCATCATCTGTGCAGCTACAGCTTTCCTGGAGGAAGAGACTAAAATAATTAGCCATGATGCTGAAATTCCTAGGCTCTCCAGTGCTCTATAAGTATTTAAACATGAATTACTCTCTCAAATATCCTTCAAGTTACTACAGAAGAAACTAGCAAACTTAAAAATAAAACAACAAAAAGGTGATCAGAATATACTCAGAGTAAGAGAATAACAAACAAAGAAAGAGAGGGTTATATTGGGGACACCGAGACATAATTGGATTCCTCTGCCAACCCTAGTAATTAAAATGGAGACACTCAGTACCTTAGTTGCTCTGCAATCCCATAATATGTTTGAGATTAACAACCCTTGAATCTGGGTTTTACTACCATATTATCTGGAAATACAGTATGCATCTTTTGCCAATTTCAGCACCCACGAATAGAGGGCTCTGACAGGCTGTCAGGATTTAGAAGCAGTCAGTGGAACACACATAGATGGTACAATCATACCTCTTTTACCTTTCATAAATATTTTGGTCAAAATCAAGGCAGGGGGAAAGAAGACGCATCTTCACTGATTTAAAGCTCCACTATCCTATCTGAAAGAACCAGTGACTCATCTGCCCAGCAACACTGTTTAGAGACCTTTTAAAGGTCTTGCCAGCATTTATTGATTCCATGCCAATGCCTGGTAAAAATGAAAGTGATATAAAATGCATTTTTAGCCTGAGCTGCCTAGAGAGAGCTAAGGTATTAAAGAGGGGACCCATGGGTTCATTAATATATTTTTATGTGTGTCCCTGGGCTTTAGACCTCAGACTCCTCAACACCAGGGAGGGTGGCATTTGAGCATCATTTCACCAGACATTAGTGGCTGTGCTCCTGGGATTCCCTGTGGGCATTTAATAGCCACAGTATTCACAGATAGGCAGAAATAGGACTGCCAGCCAGCCTGCTTACATGTGAATGATCCTGATGGCTGTAAGATTTTTTTCTTTTTAAAGTAATTCAACAGCATGTAGAGAAGACCACATCAGCCTACCTTCCATTTTGGGAGGGATGACAGTTCTTTCAGCACATAGTCAAAGTGTTTGACAAGAACATGATACAGGTGTTATTGATGGAACAGGAAACATTATCATTATCATTAATATAGTAAAATTTACCTCCCACATACATGTCTTTGCCCTGGCAGAACCTCCTGTCTGTCCTCACACTTTTATCTTGTGGAGACCTTACCTTCCTGTAAAGCATGGCTCATGTGCCCTTTTCCACATGAAGACTTTTCAAATCTCCCTAGCTATTATTGTACTCTCCTTTGGGAAAGGAATTTGTACTTTGCATTCATTTAGACCTATACATGTTATAACCTTCAGTTGAATACAAGGTATTTTCACATGCCCACAGCTATATACATATATGTGTGTATACATATGCATATGTGTATTATAAAATATATGTTTTCATGAATATAATAAATATACATTTACACATATACATATAGATATGTGCATCTCTCTCCCCCCTTTGTTTGTTTGTTTTACATGCTTGTTTACGTGTTGTTTTCCAAATTAGAGTGTGAGCTTCTTGAAGGCAGAAATTGTTTGTTTCTGTCTTTTAATTCCCAGAACCTTTCACAGTACACATAGCAAGTACTTAAGGGCTTTGTTTAATCAAATTGAAGAGTCTCCCCCAAAGATCAAAGAAAGCCATTAAATGTGTTTCTACATTGGTCATCCCATCTCTTCAGAAAGATGCTATCTGGTTAAGAATATTGAACTTTATTTATACACCATGTAACTTTCATACACACACACATATACATATAGACTTGAACACATTTGTGGAACAAGAACACTTTGGACTTCAAATAAAGGAGTGGAATTAGAATGAAGGTTCAGCTTCAGTCCTGCCCCCTCATTAACCAGTTCTGGACCTCTTTTTCTTGAGATACATATACCATTCCTATTACAGGAAGGACATTTCAGAGTTAATTTGGAGAAAAAGGGAAAATGAGAAAGATACATGGAAAAACATTCTTAAGTAGGGTATGTGCAACTCTACTTGCTTCTATGCCCACCCCATCCCCAGTGCAACTATGATTAGCCCAATAAATTCAGTCAATCATTAAGCATTTATTAAATGTTTACTATGGTCTTGGCCCTTTGCCAATACTTGATGAAAACAAAACCAAATCTCCAAACTCCATTAAAATAACTGGTGTCCCCTCATAGTCTATCACAATTTAGCTCTCTGTCTGGAAGAAATATGAAGCTAGGGTGGGACTCAGAAGATCACAAACTTTTCTTGGAATAAACTCCTGATAATATAGGTATATGTTCTTAAAAGGTAGGGAGAAGAATTTCAGGAACACTGATTAATTGTCAATGCATGGTGCCAGGTACAGGAGTTTAATATATATATATAATAAAAAATTTCTGCCCTCAAAGAGCTTATCATCTATATATAAAATATATATATATATATACATATATAATGTATAAAAACACAGAAGAAAACTTAAAATTGTTTTTAAATCACTTTAATTATACATTCTAATATATTATTCATAAATTCAATTAATCAGGTATTTATTGACCATGTATAACACGTAAGTCATAGTACTGAGAATTCAGAGATACAAAGGATGGTCCCTGTCCTCAATAAACTTCCAGTATAGTAAATATTCAATCTATTGGGTATCATTGTCATATATACGTATGTATATGTATATATGTATACACACACGCACACACACACACACACACACACATATATATATATATATATATATGTCAAAGGATCTCATTACATATGAAAATAATGTGTTGAACCAGGAGGTTGAAAGCTTATATTTGAATTTGGTCAGGACAACATGAGAACAAATGTCCAGAAATAAGAAAGAATTTTCACGCTACCTTTTGGTCATGTCCTTTGGTCTTGTAATTTGACTTATGTTTAAAAGTAGGGTTGCCTTAGGCATGTATTTCCTTAAACATATACTGTATCTACACATTGATTTTCTCAAAGGATGTAAAAAAAATGTATAAAATATTCTCAAGGAAATTTGGTGGCCTATAGTCTCATTCCCTTGTTTATAAGAGAAAAATATATAAATACTTGTCACTTTTATTATATAGGTGAGGTCTCAGGATTTATTTTTGCATTTGAGAAATCCTTAGGAGTTTTCAAAGATCTCAAGTAGGTCATATATTTCTTAAAATTCTCAAAACTAATATATTTTTGTTTAATTTAAAATGAATACATGCCATATATCACTTTGAAAAACAGGAAGAGATAGTTAAAACAACAACAAAAATACAAGTTGTCACAGTTCTTAAAAGATAATCCCTGATGGAGAAAATCTTTTGTGCACAAAGGATTTTGTGTTCAAAAAAACAACCGACCAACTCTTAACGAATAGAAGTACATTTTCCTGTCAGGAGGACTCACTAACCTCACTTAACTATTTCTGTCAGAAGAAAGAATACACTTAATGAAGAAAGCAGAACCCAGTTTCCTATTGTACCTCCGTATTGATCCAACAGCTGTTGGTGCCTGAGAATTTGAATTCAAACACCAGAATTTGAATTGAGGCTGAAAATTACGGAAAAAGACCCAAGTTTGGGTCTCCATTGTGCTCAGCAGGGGTTACGCTCCACAGCAGATGTACCATAGGGAAAAGGAAAACAGATGTAGGCGTGGAGAGAGGCAAGTCTTTGCATAGTGAACTTGTTCCACATTGCTGGGGCTGTCTGGTGTTATATCTGGTGTAAGCACAGCATTATGGTGGGGTGTTGTAGTTCAGTCGGTATTAGTGAGTGTCATTGTGTGCTGATTGCAAGCACTCGAGTGTTCAGAAGGGGAATCGAGGATACCAAATGGAGAAAAACAATACACAGGAGCCTAATATCTTTAAGCGGGTAAATTATCTTTTCCTTGAGAAAGCAGAAAATGTTAATGGCTAAGTCTGCTAAGACATTTTATAATAGAGGTAAATAAAGAAACAAAAGATCATTGCAAGACTTTTGTGAGCAATTAAAGCATATCAGTGGTCCTCTAAATTGATTTCTGCATTTCCCTTTTCAACAAAGTTCTATACCTTCGATGGGGAAACATCTATGAAAGGTGCTCAGACTGAGTGGGAAAAATTTCACTTGGTTTTTATCTTAACAAAGGAAAATCCGGCTGTAGGATTGGAGATATTTCTATTGATTCTATTTTATATCATGTAAGATTTCTATAATATGGGGTGCTCCAAGCCAAGTCAGTCTAATATTTTGGAATGCAGTCTTACCTCTTTTTAAAACCTTGCATAAGAATTTCAATTATTCTGTGTACGCCAAGTTTCGTCAGCTATTCATTTATTTTTGCCTAGTTGTTAATGATGGGAGGCAGACAGACTGGTTCAGTGGCAAACACTCTGGATTTATAGTCAGAGAGAGGTTCGAATACCAGCTGAAACAAACTCATGAATCCATCTTGTGAAGCCTTGGAAGAATCAGTAGGTGTAGAGGAGATCTATCATCGGCTTACCTCAGTCACTTAGCTCTGAGATGCTAGGCAAGTCACTTAAGCTCCCTGAAACTCATTTTCATCAGCTGTAAAATGAGGAAAATACTAAAACCTATCTTGGAGTTTGTCATGAGATAATGTATGTAAAACTTTCTGCAATTCCTAAAGCATTATGTAAATGTCGGATTTCTGCACTTCCATTTGCTCATCTGTGAAATTAAGCCATTGTTCTAGTGGGTTCTAAAGTCCCACACAGCCCTCAAACCTATGCTTCTGTGAATTTGCAATAATATTCTAGCAAGTCTGATTGAAAGGTTTTCAGAAGTAAAGTCACTGAGCTATCTCTGTGGGCTCAGTTCCCTTCTTATAACAACTGCCGTGATCTTGTTATATATTCAGCTGCTTCAAAGGAGCCCCAGGCGGACAAGTTGGTTTGGTCTATGTAAGTGGGCTAGTCCAGCCTCCTCCCAATGTGGAATACCTCAAAGGTACCCCAGAAAGAATAACTGGTCTAGCCTGGCTCTGTTCTTCCATGCAGTTGTCCCCTGTGATAAATCAGTTACAACATAGATGGAAAGAAGTCAGCCTCATTAGTGGATTAGGCTACTACCAGGGGGACTCAAGCTGGGGAGGTCCCACTCCCTGAGTAAAATTACAAACTCCAAATCCTCTGCACAGTCAGATCTGAAAAACCTTTGGGACCTTTGACAGTTGACAATGGAGTGCTTTTCATAGGCTGACCTCTGTTAAATCATACACACATAGTTTTCTCTGTTAAAAAGAATTGGCATTTAGGTTGCACTTTGAGGTGTGCTAAATGCTTTACAATATCATCTGATTCCATTATCACTACATGGGGGTGATACAGTAAACATTATTATTAGCCCCATATTACAGATGAAGTAACTAAGATTTAGGGAGTTTATGGGATTGCCAGTGACTTCACAGTGAAGTCATTTTTCTTCTGAGTTCAGGTACAATGCTCTCTCACCTATATCACAGAAGGGAATATCTCAATGGACAGGGACATAGAGATACAGATAGTCCCTCTGAATCTCTATAGCTATACTCAACATATGTGAGATGGGGGGGTGGTGGCTAGAGAGAGAAAGAGAGAGGGAGAGAGAGAGAGAGAGAGAGAGAGAG
>NW_027186457.1:18158628-18275413 GCF_028583685.1 Petaurus breviceps papuanus | reverse complement strand
AGAAAGAGAGAGAGAGAGACAGAGACAGAGAGAGAGAGAGAGAGAGAGAGACCCCATATATGGAAGTGTTGCATTAGAAAGGGATCAGAAAAATCAGAATTCAACTTCTACCTTTGACAAATAGGGTTTATGTGACCTTGGGCAAGGTACTTAACCTATCAGTGCCCCAGAAAACTCTCTCACACAGTAAGTTATGAGAGCAATTAAAGGTATGCTTTTGTAGGGGAAGTTTCCTCACCAGGAGCTCCCAATGCTAATGAAATTATAGGTCTGGACCACTATGTGATCTCTCTCTCTCTCTCTCTCTCTCTCTCTCTCTCTCTCTCTCTCTCTCTCTCTCTCTCTCTCTCTCTATCATCTCTAGATCTATACCTACACCTATATCCATATCTATATCTATGTCTATAACTATATCTATCTGTATGTATAGATCTCTAAACATACATGTTTGTGTGTGTATTTTCACACATAGCATGCATGTGTGTGCACATATATACATGTGTATGTATATTCACATGTATATATCCAAATATGTATCATTTAATATATGAATATCCATGCAAGCATGGATATATATCATATACGTGTGTAGATCATTTAATTTCTAAGTGCTCTATTCAGTTCTCTAAGATTGTGAGTTGCAGAAAACTTCCCAAAAGCCTTCATTGTCATAAGGAGTTTCTTTACCTAGGACTTCCCTATACCAACGAAATAACCACACAAGGTTTTCTGTGTATAGATATCAATAACAGGGCCTGGTGCATGTCTACAACACCTCAGATGGAGCTTCCTCATGTAGAGAGCCTGCTTCTAGGACAGTCATGATGTAGTGAAATGAGAGTACTCAGGAGAGCCATTGGAGCACGTGTAGACATCCTGTAAATTGTTTCAGTTGGCCAACCCTGTAGTGAAGAGTAGGCACTTGAATTGGATGAAAAGATTGGAAAAACTTGAGTCGGTCTTGACCTAGAATACAGTTAGACTCCTCTACTCACAATGACCGAGAAGATGAAGTCTTGCTTTGGTCCTTTCTCCCATCCAAGATCATGTGATCCTGAGCAAAGTGTTTCTATTGGCCTCTGAGTTTATTCCTTCTTATTTTAGGTGAAGGGATTGGAGCCCCCAGTCAGGAGAAAAAGAGCATCCAGCTTTCCAGCTTTTTGTAGTTATTCACCATTTGTGTCTAGAGGGGCAAGGAGGACCCCTCAAGATCCAGTCCAGCTGCAGCTGAGATGAGAACTTATCGGACCCTTTGCCATATTTAGACATGAATGTGGTGAGAAACAATATTACATAGAAACTGAACTAAGAGTATGTCCCTGAAGTTTTTGGGGGCATATTTGTACTTTGGTTCTTCTTACAACCTTGATGTAAATATTCCTTTGTGAAAGACAATTAGTGGTTAAATAGAAGTGGGACACTAGTTACTGACACCTTACTCAGAGTCAAACACATCTGGTGAAAGCTTGAGCCAGTAGAGAAGCACATCCCTAACTACTCAGGGGACTCTGGAACCCTAAGGTAGAGATTCAGCCTGACTACTTATGGGAGAGTGAATCAGACTGAATGTGAAATAAACATGCATACATAAGTATCTGTCTATCTATTTATCTATCATCTATCTACCCCCCACACACACATATACATATCCACAAAATACTTATACATAATATTCAACAAAATCACAATAGACTTAAATGAAAGATCTTTTTGGAGCCTGATTCTGTTGCAACAAACCATTATGAGCATGTCATTCCTCTAATTAAAAAAAAAAGAAAACAAATAAACAAAGAGACAAACTCCAGTGGTCCTCAATGGCTACTAAAATCAGAACACCTAATTCTAACATTCAAAGATCTTCACAATCAAGCCTTGAACAACTTTTCCAACTTATCTGATGCTATTTCTTTGTATAGTCTATCTTTTCTATCTTACAATGAAACTATAAGATTCTCCATTTCTGTCCTTCTCTTGCCTTATCTCCCATATGTCTTTTTTCATATTATTTTCATGTCTGCAATTGACTGCACCAGTTTTTCCCCTAATCTAGTTCAACTAATATTCATTAGTTGAAGTCTCTCCCTTAGAGATCTGAATCAGATGTTCTCTTCTCCATGACACCCTTCAGGATAAATTCTTTTCCTTCCTTTCAGGTGAGGGTGATCTGTTTTTTCCCATATTATTTTCATAGAACTTGACTTGGTTTTCTGATTTTTGCTTTACTCACTCTCTGTTCAACTTAATTGAACAAATCTTAGTAAGTGCCAACTATATACAAGCTCTTTTATAGGTATGCCAAAGATACAAAGGCAAAACCAAGAGAGTCCATTCTAGGGGCTTGAAGTCTAATTGGGGGTGAGAGATTTACAATATGAACATGCTTAAGTAACATAGAAGGAACTCTGAGGAGGGAGAGAGCACTGTCAACTGGGATGTGAACAAGGGCTATAATATGATCTAGGTGGTCACACCTAAGTTGAGTCTTGGATGCAGCTAGCTATTCCAAGAGGTGTAGGTGAGAGGAGAGACAGAATGGCAGGTACAGTTAATAGTAAGTAGACCAGTTTGTCTTTACTGATGTTGAGGGCACAAGGGGAAGTAATATGAAGATAAGTCTAGAATATCAGTAGGACACAGATTATGAAGGACTTTAAATTCCAAAAAGAGAATACATATTTTAGTATAGAAGTAATAGAGAGATACAGGAATTTTTTAAGCAATGGAGTGAGTGGTCAGATCTTTGTGTTATAAATATCAATATCAAAGAGGATTCTGGGAAGATGACTGTGGGCACTTACAGGAGAGCTGAGTTGTTAGTCTTGGTTCCAGGTCTGAGGGGGAGAGCTGAAGGTGATAACCACTGGATCTCAGCAAGAAAGAGTATTTCCAGCATAGTGTACTGGGGGCCCTAGTTATGGCTTAAGGGGTACAGAGGTTGGACCCAGGACAAAGCTCAAAAAGTAGCAGTAAGAAGGACATTAGACTAGAGGCACCATCTTCCACCCCAGGATTAGAGGTAATTATAATAATAAGCTGTTAATTTTTTTTAAATGAGCAAAAAAAGGAGAAAACTGAACCATAAACAGTTACTATGCGAATAAAGAAGACCAAGGTTCTTCTTTATTCAGAGGAGGATAAAGAAAAGCAAAAAAAAAAAATCTCCTACCCCAAAGAGTAATGTCAAACAAATTTTTACCTACTGAAAACAGAATTCATGGAAGAATTCACAAAAGACCTCAAAATTCAAATAAGAGAGATTAAAGATTTTCTTTTAAGCTAAGAACAATCCAGGAAAAAACAAGATTATGAAAAGAAAGTAAACCAACTGGAAAAGGAGATCCAGAATCTTAAGGAAGAAAATGAGTCCTTGAAAATTAGAATTGGCCAAAGGGAGGCCAGTGAAGTTATAAGAAACCCAGAAATAGTGAAACAAAATATAAAAATGAAAATATAAAAGAGAATGTAAAAAATCTTATAAGAAAAATGACTGCTCAGGAGAACAGATCAAGAAGAAAAAGCATAAGAATAATCAAACTACCTGAAAACTATGATAAAAAAAGAATCTTGACATAATTATATAAGAAATAATTAATGTTATCCTGAAGTGTTAGAACAAGAGGGAAATTAAAAACAGGGAAAAAAATCCACAAATCACCACTTGAAAGATATCCTCAGATGAAAACCTACAGGAATATCACAACCAAATTCTTAAATGTCCAGCTTGAGGAGAAAATATTATGAATAAAAAGGAAAAAAAATTCAAATATAGTGGAGTCACAATTAGAGTAACACAAGTCCTAGCAGTGGGTACATGAAAAGACCACAGGTCTTGGAACACAACATATAGAAGAGCAATAGAACTCGGGTTATAATACTTAGCAAAGTTGAGCATAATATTGAATGGGGAAAAAAGGGGGACATTCTATAAATTGACAGATGTTCAGGATTTTATTGAAAATGAACAGAACTAAATAGAATATTTGTCATAAAAGATCCAAGAGAAATAGAAGGTAAACATCAAAGACTAATTATGAGGGACTCAAGAAGGACAAATTGTTTACTTTTTCTATGTGGAAATTTAAAACATATGTGTAAAATTGTCAGAATTGGGTAGGTCAAAAGAAAGAGGGGTAGATATGAATATGATGTCATTCTAAAAAGCAAAAAGTTGTAGGAAAAGGCAAAAAAGTGATAATTTCACACAAATGAGATGCTAAAGGAAGAATTAGTACACAGGAATTAGATGGGGGTGAAGAGTGGGTAATTCTGAAACTCTACTCTCTCTGAGAATATGCTAAAAAGGGAACAATACATATAGGTCAAGAAAAGTATAAATTAGAAGATTCTAAATTCAGAAAGAAATAAAAGCAAGGGGATAAGGAGGGGAGGGGATAAGGAAGGGATAAGGAATAGGATAAGGCAGGTTATAGAAGGGTGTGTAGAGTAACAGGAATGAGATAAAGAGAGGACAACATATACATTTAAAAAGGCATAAAAATCTTCTAAATTAAGAAAGAAATAAGAGGATGAAAGGAGAGGATAAGGGAGGAATTCTTGAAGGGGAGGTAGGTCAAGGAATAGGAGTTCAAGGAAGCACGTAGAAGTAGAGGGGTGAGAAGGGATAGGAATAGGGAGACAAGGATGATGAGGAAAATAGGAAGGAGAAAAATATATAACATGTAATTATAGTTTAGATGTGAATGGAATGAATTTACCCATAAAATGGAGACCTAGAGCAGATTAAAAATTTGAATACAACAATGTGTTGCTTTTAAGAAATGCTATAAAAATGAGAGATACACACAAACATAAAATAAAAGCCAGGAGAAAATGTATTTTTTAAACCAATTGGGGTTAAGTAACTTGCTCAAGGTTACACGGCCAGTTATTTCTGGGTGTGGTGCTGAGCATCTGAGGCCGGATTTGATACAGGTCATCCCGACACTGGAGCCGGCGCTCTTACTCGCTGAGCCACCTGGCCGCCCCTAAGCAATTGGGGTTAAGTAACTTGCTCAAGGTTACACGGCCAGGTGTTTCTGGGTGGGTGCTAAGTGTCTGAGCTCGGGATTCGATCTCCAGGTCTTCTCAACACTGGAGCCGGTGCTCTTACTCGCTGTGCTACCTGACCGCCCCAGGAGTAAAATTTACTATGTAAAAAGCAGCAATGGTAATCATGATCTCAAACAAAGTGAAAACTAAAATCAGATTTTTTTAATGCTTTATTAACTTCTGATTTACATCATTCGTTTCCACCAGATTTTGAGTTACAAATTTTCTCCCCGTTTTTCCCCTACCCACCACCCCAAAATAGCAGTCTCACAGGATATCCTCTCATCCAATCTGCTCTCTCCCATATTTTCTCCCATACCCCTTTCGACTTTTCCAGTGGACCTCTATGCCTCAGTTCCTGTATATCTTCTTTCCCAATTACATGTAAGATGGTATTAATAATACTATACACACACACATATATGTATATATATATATATACACACATACATATTTGAATATTTGATTTTAAAACTTTCAGTTCCAGATTCATTCCCCTCCTTCCTTGTCACCCACCCTTACTGGGAAGATAAGCAGTTCAGTATAGGTTGTACATGTGTGGCTAATGCAAAACAATAACATAGTAGATATATTGTAAAAGACTGACTATATTTCCCTCCCTCCTATCCCACCTCCCACTTGTTCTATTCTCTACTTTGATCCTGTCCCTTTTTAAAAGTGGGTGCTTCCAACTTCCCTCACCCCCAGCCTGCCCTCACTTCCATCATTCCCCCTCTCATCCCCTTCCCCCACTATTCTCCTGGAGGGTAAGATACCCTTTTTAGTGTGTATTTCACTCCCTCCTCAAGTCAGATTCAATGGGAATAAGGTTGACCCATTCCCTTTTGCCTTCCTATTCTTCCCCTCCATTGTAACCATTTTCCCTTGCCTCTTCTGTATGAGATAGTTTACCCCAGTCTGTCTCTCCCCATCTCCTCTCATTATACTCCTCACCTCTTAATTTCACATTTTAAGTATCATCCCGTCCTGTTAAATTGGTCCTGTGCCCTCTATCTATGTATAACTGTAAACACATATACACATATTCACATATGTATTCATATGCCCATATACCCTCATATATAGACATATGTATATATTTCTAATCCCTTTAACTACAGAGAAAAGTTTCATAATTTACAATTATTGTTTTTCCATGTAGGAATGTTAATAGTTCAACTTTGATAAGTTCCTTATGATTTCTTTTCCCTGTTTACCTTCTCATGCTTCTCTTGCTTCTTGTATCTGAATGTCAAATTTTCTGTTCAACTCTGGTTTTTTCAGCAAGAATGCTTGAAAGTCCTCTCTTCCACTGAATGACCATATTTTCCCCAGAAACATGATACTCAGTTTGGCTGGGTAGGTGACTCTTGGTTTTAATCCCAGCTCCTTTGCCCTCCAGGATATGATATTCCAAGCCCTTCGATCCCTCAGTGTAGAAGCTGCCAGATCCTGGGTTATCCTGATTGGGTTTCCACAATATTCAAATTGTTTCTTCCAGGCTGCTTGTAATATTCTCTTCTTAATCTGGGAATTCTGGAACCTGGCTATAATATTCCTAGGAGTTTTCTTTTTGGGATCTTTTCTAGGAAGTGATCAGTGCATTCTTTCAACCTCTATTTTGCCCTCTGGTTCTAAAACATCAGGGCAGTTTTCTTTGAGAACTTCCTGGAAGATGATTTCTAGGTTCTTACTTTGATCATGGCTTTCAGGTAATCCAATAATTTTTAAATTATCTCTCCTGGATCTATTTTCTAGGTCAGTGGTTTTTCCCATGAGATATTTCACATTGCCTTCTATTCTTTCATTTGTTTGGATCTGTTTAACAGCATCTTGATTTCTCATAAAGCCATTACCTTCCATTTGCTCCAGTCTAATTCTGAAGCAATGATTCTCCTCATTGAGCTTTTGAGATTCTTTTTCCATCTGGCAAATTTGGCTTTTTAAGGCATTCTTCTCACCATTGCCTTTTTGAACCTCTTTTGTCATTTGAGTCAGTCTGTTTTTTTAAGGTATTATTTTCCTGAGTCAGGCTGTTGCCTCTCCTTTCATAATTTTCTTGCATTGTTCTCATTTCTCTTCCCAATTTTTCCTCCACTTCTCTTATCTGCTTCTTAAGGTCCTCTGTGGCCTGTAACTAGCTT
The DNA here is from genome assembly GCF_028583685.1 of Petaurus breviceps papuanus. Taxonomy (NCBI): domain Eukaryota; kingdom Metazoa; phylum Chordata; class Mammalia; order Diprotodontia; family Petauridae; genus Petaurus; species Petaurus breviceps. The sequence goes on along the minus strand of NW_027186457.1, from coordinate 18,268,220 downwards.
GTATTTTCCTTTAAAGCTTTTGGTGCAGGAGTTCTGACTTCACTGTTTTCCTCCTATTCCATGCTTTGCTCCTTTTTTTTTTCCCAAAAGGAGTCTAATGTTGGAATCTTCTGCCTTCTATTCTTTCATTTGTTTGGATCTGTTTAACAGCATCTTGATTTCTCATAAAGTCCCCAAAATAGGAATATAATGTCGGAATCTTCTGTCTCCTTTGTTTACTTTGCCTGCTCATTTTGCCACTCAATTACTTGACTTTTGGGCATTTTGCCACAGTAGGACTCTGCCACCAGACAGGGGAGCTTTCGTCCCAAACGCTGGAGTTTTCTCAGTTGCCGGAGGTATTAGATGGGTATCCTCTCTGAGGTGTCCACATGCTCTGGCAAGCTGGACACACACCCCAGGACCTCTACTCTAGACTGCAATCCAGATGCAACCAGGTTAAAGCAAGAGCGATTACCCCTCAGACTGGTGCTTCATCTCCCTACACTCTGCAGGCCAGGAGCTGAAGCTGCCAAGTGGCACTGGCTGGCTGTGCCAGTGTCTCAGCGGCTTCTCGCCCTGGGGGTAAAAGCCACGCACTCCCACTTACTGGTCCCAAAGTCCAGACTGCACTGACTTCTCACTTTGTCCTTCGCATCTATGTGTTGATAATTCTGGAAACAGCCAGAGCTGCTGCTGATCTGGAGTTCTTCTTGCTGGAGGCTGGTCAGGCCTGCCCTGGGGCTAAAGCCTCCGGTGGGGCTGGGCTCCTCTCCCAGAGCCCTGTGCTGGATTCCTGCTGGCCTGTTGGGCTGTCCTCAGCGGGAGGTTAGCTTCTCTGTGTCATTTTGTGGGTTCTGCAGCTCCAAAATTTTCTTAGAGTCCCCTTTTTATATGGATTAGAGAAGGTGGAAGCTGGAGCCGCTGGAAGGTTGTGCTTCTACTCCGCCATCTTGGCTCTGCGCCCCTCCTCCATAATCAGATTTAATCAAAAGAGAAAAATAGAGAAGTTAAACTATGTGTCAGCCATATTATTCAATAGTTTTAGATCACATAAAATACACAGTACAAAAAAATAAGACTATACTTGCCAAAACAGACACGTTTATATAAATATGAACACAAAATATTTTTTATACGAAGTTAGATCTAAATAATGGAACTAATATTTATTGTGCCTGGGTAGATATAGCTAATATAACAAAAAAAGATAATTTTACCTAATTAATCTATTTATGTAATGCCACCCCAATTCAGTTACTAAAAATTATCTGAGTCAGAGAAACAAATAGTTAACAGAGTTCATTTGGAAGAGTAGAGTGTCAGGAATTTAAAGGAAACTAGGGGGAGGGGAAAAGATGTGAAGGAACTAGATTCAGTCATGTCAGATCACATTATAAGGTGAGAGTAGTGTTGAAGCTTAAAATGGAATCATTTTTATAATTACAAATTAAAATTTCTTGTATAAATAAAAACCTATATAGTCAAGGATAGAAGAAATGCAGAGAAATTGGCAGAGGAGGGGGTGGCGCGGATCTCATAGACAATTTCCCAGATACATTGTGATTGGGTCAGAATATTGACGCGGTATAGGAAATGATAAGCTGGTGGATTTAGAAAAAACAATGGAAATAATTGGACTTATAAAGGAAGATGATATCCACCTACAGAGAACAGATGATGAGGGGAAATTAGCATAATCAATCTTATGTTTTTTTTTAGTGTGTATATGTGTGTGCACGTATGTGTGTTTATAAATCTATATGTATGTATACATATATGTATAATGTGCATGCACATACATAAACATACACATGTGCGTACCTATATGCATGCACATACACATATATACTTAATTCTAGTCTTGGGGGAAGGAAGAGGAAAAATAAAGTAAAAAGTGTACAGCAGAGGAAAAAAGAAAACATACAATGAAGCAAAGTAAAAATATATAGCTTTTAAAATGTTTAGTATTTATTATATAATATATTTAATTATTATATATTACACACACATATATATATACATATATATTTTCTTGAAATGGAAATTTATTTCCTTATATTGTATTCTCTTATTTCTGCTGCATACATGGCAATTTTTCTTTTCTTATTTTGCATTTAAGTTTTAAATAAATTCAGATATAATGAAAAAATTTTAAAACATTAAGGGTGAAAATTGGAATGAAAAAATTCACTATTTGGGATAAAATAGAGTGCTAGGAACATGACAGGCAAAGAAATAGCCCCCAGATAAGTTGTGAATGCATTCATCAATTCAGACAACAATAGTAGTTTATATATTGTAGAGGTTTGCCATGGTTAAATAATGTGTTTTGTAGTGGTCCATTATAGGTGAGGAGTTCCTCTGTACTTAGCTAAGCTGTTCCTCAGAAATTGTAGAGAGAAAGCTGTCAGGGGTGCATTTGAAGGCTTTATGTGATAAAAACTTTCAGTGGTTGAGCTCTGCTGGCATAACATTTGAAACACAACCCCTCCCCACCTCTGCTCCATGCTTACTGCCATGGCATGGTGATGAGGCACAGGAATAAGGCATGTTGTATGGCTATGGGCAATGGAATATCATTATCTTTGAGGATTAAAGTTGATGATCACAAAAAGGTCAATTTCAAAAAAAAGGAAGAAGGAAAGAAAAAAAGGAGGAAAAGAAAGGGAGAGACAGAAATGAAGAAAAGAAGGAAGGAAGGAAGGAAGGAAGGAAGGAAGGAAGGAAGGAAGGAAGGAAGGAAGGAAGGAAGGAAGGAAGGAAGGAAGGAAGGAAGGAAGGATGGATTTCAGTGCTTACAATGGATCAATTGCTACACAAAGTACTGAATATAAAACTATAAAAGCGATTGTGCCTGCTCTCCAGCAGCTCAAGTGGAAGAGAATGAAATTAAAGGATTTATAATTAGAGGATGGAAAAGTTTAGTGACCCTAAATGTTCAGGAGCCAGGTGACTGGCAAGGTCAAGAAGTACTTAGTGCATTGGTGGACTGGAAGGTAATGGAGATCCTCATGTATGAATGAACAAATTCCAGCATATTTCCAATTTTATGAGTTCACAATCCTCCACGGCTACTTACTCTTTGACAACATTTGTGCCCTTGCCTCCATTTCCTCAGTCTCTGACATCAAGATAGTCTTTCTCTTTGATATGGTCGACATTTCTACATATGTCCTTGACTCTATCTCTTCTTGTCATCTGCAGCTGTGATTTTCCTTAAATATTCATTTGATAATGTCACTGCTACCTAATAAGCTCTATGGTCTATTATAAATTCCTCTGTTTCCTTTGAAATCCCTTCATGTCCTTGCACACAACTTATTCATCCAGCCTCATTGAACATTACTACCCCTCCTGCATTCCGTGGTTCAACTGAATTTCTTCCTATCTCCCTACCTTTTCACTAGGTGTCCACTATAACTGAGATACACTCTCACCTCACCTCTGACTCAGATTATCCCTTTTCTCTTTCAAGAAACATCTCAAGCATCACCTTCTGCAAAAAAAAAAAAAAAAAAAAATGCTCCTAATTCACTTGACTTCCAATACCCTCCCTCAAACTACTTTGCATTTAATTATGCCATCCTTGATTCATTTATTTTTTATATTTATTCTGTCTTTACAAACATAGATATAATTTATCTCTAGATTCATGCCTATATGCATAAGTATATCTATGTCTCTACATCTCTGTCTCTATATGTCTATCTAGTTATCTTCACCACCACCACTCACAAATTAGAATATAAAATCCTTACAAAATGAGATGATTTCATTATTTGTATCCCTAGAGCCTGGCCCAGGTGTTTAATAAATACTTTTATAGATTGGTTAATTATAAGAACTTCAACCAGAAGTGATTGAAGACATATAAAACTTGAAAGGAAGGTTTGTCATTCTCATAGCAAGAAAAGATAACAGACAACCTGGGTAATAAACTGATAACAGCTAAAGTTGAGAGAAAAAGACCTGCATCATGCTGGCTGACATTTCCTAGAGGAATTATGGGAGATTATGGACAATATTGACAAAGGATTGAATTATAATCTACATCAGTGGGTTCTAATTCAAATAGGAAATGATCTCTATGAGCTTCATATTGACTTACAAAATCACAAATTAACATTTTTTATGTTTTATTGTATTTTGCTTATTTTGTTTTTTTAATTAAATTTGTTTTATTAAACATTTCCCAATTACATTTTAATCTGGTTTTCCCACAGCAGCAACTACTGCAGTGATCTGGGAGTTGGGCATCTCTGATATATACCAGAGTGCATACATCAGTGAAATCACTACTTCTGAGATGCTGATCTATCAAAGACAAACATTTGAAGTACATTAAATTTTCTAAATGTTGGTCTTATTTTTTTTACAACAGTTCTGTTGGACAGGTACCACTCCATTTGAAATAAGAGGAAACTGGATCCAAAAAAGTTAAGGAACTTGTCTAAGGTCACACAGTTTGGAAGTGGCAGATCTAGAATTAGAACCAAGGCTTCATCCATTAGGCCACAGTATTATTGCAAAATGGCCATCAATAGACTCAGTGCTCTAGGGGGTTAAGAAAGTTCCTTAGAAAAGTCTTTAGTTATGAAGTAGTGTATAATCTAACACTAATATAATCTACCCTTGTTATTAGCTTTATGGAACTTCAGAGAGGAAAGAGATTAAAAATTCAGAAAAAAAATTATATAAATCTAAATCCATTAGATTGTAAACTCCTTAAGGGCAGGAACTATTTTTTTCCTCTTTTTGTATTCCAATTTCTTTGGATAGTGCTTGGCACCTAGTAGGTGCTTAATAAATGCTTATTGATTTTTGGTTGACTTTTTGGAAGAAGTGGGATTTAAAATCAGAGAATTCTAACATTTCACAACTGGAAGGTACCTTAGAGATTATTTAGCTCAGGGATTCTTAATTTAGGGTTCAAGGGCACTCAATTGTGGTCTGGATAGATTTGAGGGAATCTATGAACTTGGTTTGTGAAAAATGTATCTTTTTATATTATAGTTGCATCATGATTTTATTCAGATCAAATTGAAATTTAATATTTCCTTCAATTATTTTAAAACATTCCTGTTTGAAGGGGCTTTTAGGTTTCACCAAGTTGTCAAAGGAAATCCCCCCCCCCCAAAAAAGGTTAACAATCCCTGATATAGCTCAAACACCTTGCTTTGCAGATAAAGACACTTTAACTGAACTTTGGCAGATGAATAGGATTGACTCATGGGGAGAAGAGGTGGAAAAGCAAACCCCAGAAGTGTGATGGCATGAGGGTATTGTTTGCTGTGGAGGCCACTGAAGAAAGTAGAAGACTACTGAGTGCGTCAGTTCAGGGAAAGTATGTAAGGCAATATACAGGAAAAGAATTTGCAGCCATGAAAGGGAAGATAGAAACTAAGTGATGGAAAAATAGTGCTAAGACCAGGTATGTTGATGAAAGGGGGCACTGTGAGCAAATTCACCAGGGAAAAGTGGTCCCAGTGCCAATTAATGCTACCTATAAGCACATACCAAGCAAAAGGAAGAAAACACACATAGAAACATCAAATCCAAAATGTTGGCTGGGGAAACATATGAACTGGGTTGAGGTAGCCCTATGAACTGAATAACATTTTGGAAGAAAAGTGGTTTAGGTCACTGAAACTGCCCAGTGATCGATATATACATCATTGGTAAATGACAGCCCTGGATTGATCTTAATCGAATACATCTATTTACATCGTTTATCTGATCTCTATAAAATCTTACTGTTGTTGACCCAGTTACAATTTTCTCTTCCAGTGTTCCATTTATCTTCTCCAAGTTGAAAGGCCTCGAAAAAACTCAGGGACCAGTTTGGGGAGTCATAAAACTGCTCTGCATGTAATGAACCACGTCAATACACATCACTCAAATTTTGGCAGAAGTCTCACATTTCATAGGGATTGTGAAAGCTTTGACTCAAGAGTAGTGTTGTGTGAAAGCTTTTCATTGAAATTCCAAATGCCGCCCCATTTCTCTAGCTGTAGTTCAATGCTGGGTGGAAAATTAAGAGTGGTCGAAAATTCCAAGAGCGAGAAATTTGTTCTAGCACTAAACATGTATAGAATATTTCATAGAATAAGAAAATACCTCCTTGTTTTTAAATATTTGTGAAAATGACTCTACTCCCCCACAAAACTGGAAATCTGAACACACCCTAAGGAAATTATTGGAATAATTATACAAAAACTCGAAGATTTTCCAAGTGAGCTCCAGTCTCCCTCATGAAAATGTTGGCCAAATTTTGTTGTTTCTGGGGTTGTGCTTTCAGTAGTTGTTACTGTTTCACTTCTGTTTTTAAAAACTTTATGTCTGGCTTCCACCTTCCCCAATCCATGTAAAAAGGGGACTCTAAACAAACTTTGGAGCTGCAGAACCCACAAAATGACACAGAGAAGCTAACCTCCCCTTGATAACAGCCCGGCAGGATTTAGGCAGCACAGTACTCTGGGAGCCCAGGCCAGCCCCATTCTGAGGCTTTAGCCCCAGGGCGGGGCTGACCAGCCACTGGCTGAAGGGACCCCAGGTCAGCAGCAGCTGTGGCCGTTTCCAGAATTATCAACACATAGACGCGAAGGACAAAGTGAGAGGTCAGTGCAGTCTGGACTTTGGGACCAGTAAGTGGGAGTGCATGGCTTTTGCCCCTGGGGCAAGAAGCTGCTGAGACACTGGCACAGCCAGTCAGTGCCACTTGGCAGCTTCAGCTCCTGGCCTGCAGAGTGTAGGAGGACCAAGCACCAGTCTGAGGGGTAATCGCTCTTGCTTTAACCTGGTTGGATCTGGATTGTAGTCTAGGGTGGAGGTCCTGGGGTGTGTGTCCAGCTTGCCAGAGCTTATGGAGGCTTCAGAGAGGGCACCCATCTAATACCTCCAGCAACTGAGAAAACCCCAGCAGTTGGGACAAAAACTCCCCTGTCTGGTGGCAGAGTCCTACTGTGGCAAAAAGGCCAGGGGTCAAGTGACTGAGGGGCGACATGACCAGGTAAAGGAAACAAAGCAGACAGAAGATTCCAACATTAGACTCCTTTTGGGAAAAAAAAAAGAGCAAAGCATAGAACAGGAGGAAGACAGTGAAGTCAGAACTCCTGCACCAAAACCTTCAAATGAAAATACAAACTGGTTACAGGCCATAGAGGTCCTTAAGAAGCAGATAAGAGAAGTGGAGAAAAAATTTGGAAGAGAAATGAGAACAATGCAAGAAAATTATGAAAGGAGAGTCAACAGCCTGACTCAGGAAAATCACACTTTAAAAAACAGACTGACTGAAATGGTAAAAGAGGCTCAAAAAGGCAATGATGAGAAAAATGCCTTAAAAAGCTGAATTTGCCAGATGGAAAAAGAATCTCAAAAGCTCAATGAGGAGAATCATTGCTTCAGAATTAGACTGGAGCAAATGGAAGCTAATGACTTTATGAGAAATCAAGATGCTGTTAAACAGATCCAAACAAATGAAAGAATAGAAGGCAACGTGAAATATCTCATGGGAAAAACCACTGACCTAGAAAATAGATCCAGGAGAGATAATTTAAAAATTATTGGACTACCTGAAATCCATGATCAAAGTAAGAACCTAGAAATCATTTTCCAGGAAGTTCTCAAAGAAAACTGCCCTGATGTTTTAGAACCAGGGGGCAAAATAGAGGTTGAAAGAATGCACTGATCACTTCCTAGAAAAGATACCAAAAAGAAAACTCCTAGGAATATTATAGCCAGGTTCCAGAATTCCCAGATTAAGGAGAGAATATTACAAGCAGCCTGGAAGAAACAATTTGAATATTGTGGAAACCCAATCAGGATAACCCAGGATCTGGCAGCTTCTACACTGAGGGATCGAAGGGCTTGGAATATCATATCCTGGAGGGCAAAGGAGCTGGGATTAAAACCAAGAGTCACCTACCCAGCCAAACTGAGTATCATGTTTCTGGGGAAAATATGGTCATTCAGTGGAAGAGAGGACTTTCAAGCATTCTTGCTGAAAAAACCAGAGTTGAACAGAAAATTTGACATTCAGATACAAGAAGCAAGAGAAGCATGAGAAGGTAAACAGGGAAAAGAAATCATAAGGAACTTATCAAAGTTGAACTATTAACATTCCTACATGGAAAAACAATAATTGTAACTTATGAGAGATAACAGTAAAAATTATCTGATTGACCTAAAAAAAACTTTATGTCCACGGGAAAACATTCAGTATTAATGTTGACCGGTATCAATATCTATGTGAAAATTAAGATTCTAACATGTAGAATTAATGCTTAAAACAAGAAAAAAGCTCAAAATGGAATTTGAACTCATGGAAAACTTTGACATGTCACTTTTTGTCATATTATATCATTTTTACTCATATTTCATATTTTATTATACTATATTGATTATATTTTATTAATTATATTATATCATATCATGTTATATTGTGTTACTTATGAGATTATAGTATACAATATCATGTGTATATTATATTATTTATAATTATATGTCATATTACATAACATATTAATTATATATTGTTATTCTAATTATATTAATTATATTACATTACATTATATTCTTTTACATTTATTATATTATACTATACCACACTACATATTATATATACAAATCATAATATAATCATAATATATATATATATATATATATATATTAATCATATTAGTCATGGAAAAGGGGAGTAAGATGGAAGGGAGAGAAATTTATTCCTTCCTTGATTCCTAAGTGGCTCTGAGAACAGATGCAGAGAAAGAAGATCATCAGATCTGGAGTTGCACAGGCAGACTGAATTTAATTCCAGTACTACTATTTATTAGCTGTGTGACTGTCTGCCAGGTTAGGCCCAACTGAGGCCTATCCAGTGATTCAGGTTCTGGGTTACAATACAGTGAGATACTTCTAGACCATGAACTGTAATAAAATCACTGTGAATAACAAAAGATAAAAAGAATCCAAAGCATAAAGTTAAAGAATAAGGAAATTCAGATTTTAAAATGTCCTTCCCTCCACTGCTGAAGACAGCAAGTTTGAGCTAGGTCATAATGGCATTTATTCCTATAGGATAATTTAAATTTTGCTAAAACTCTCACACCAATTCCCAGGTAGTTTATTTTCCCCTCAGGCAACCAGGAACCAAAGGGACTTGCCTGCTCCCTTAAAAGTTCAGATCAGTCTACTTAAAAGAATAAAAGAGCTATTTCCCTGTCATAGTGACTTAACCTGATTAGATCACTGTTTCTTTACTTAAAGCTGAGAAAAATGGACTTGATTACCTCTAAGGAGTCTTTAAGTTCTAAATCCTAGGAAAACCTGTGGGACAGTTTATCACATTCAAGACCCCACCTTCTGGTATACTTATTTAAAATTATTAAAAAAGTAGTAGAATGGTGGGGTTTTTTAAAATATTGCATTTCTAGTAGATCTAGTTCATGAATTCACAGACATTGTATTGAAGTTACCAAAAGAAAAGTGAAAAACATGGTCCCTGCCCTCAATGAGTTAATATTCTATTGGGAGAGACAACATAAAAAAATACAAGATATACATATATAGTTGTAAAGTCAAGCATGAGCAGCTTTCTAGAAGAATGCTACTATGAATAGCTTTTAAGGTTCTGATTACACATTATAGTGAATACACTATTTATTCCATAACAAATCAGAGCAAAATATTCACAGTAAATCAAGGTATAGCATTCACAATGTTACAACTTATCAGAGAAAATAAAAATATAGCATTCACAGCAACTTATTACAGAAAATGGCCACATAGTTTTCACCACAGTGGTCACAAAGTTTTGAACAAAGAACAATCATTTAGTAATTCAATCATCTCAATAATTCAATCATCCTTAAGAAGGTTTGCCTCCTTAGTCCAATAGTCAAAGTTCTCCACTCATGAGGCACACTAAGTTAACTCAATCAGTCACTTATTCGTTACTTATTCACTATTCAATCATCAGAAAATATACCAGCCCTCCACCCCTAGGTCACTAGTAAATTACAATTTCTCAGTAGTATGCAGCATCCAAGTAAAGTCTTCTTTCAGTTTGATTCAGGGTGGTCTATCAGATTCTCTGGATCCCCTTCCATAATCCCAGATCCTACCTGGATTCACCAAACTGTCACCTGGGTTCAAAGGCATACAGTTCCCAGGTCCTTGTCCAGCTCTCTGGGCAGATCCTGCTCCACATTGGAGCTCACAGGTTCCAGTCTACCTTAAATCCTTCACAGTCTCTGTTCCCCTGAAGTTAAGGCTCAACAAAGCCACAAACAGGTTCATTCAAAGTACCAGCATCACAGTCATGCTTCCTCAGTCTTTGGCAGCTCCGGCTGGCCCTCAGAAATCCTCAGCAACTCCTTAGCAGCTCTGGCTGGGCCTCAGACTCAGAAGAAGTTTCAGCTGGTTCCCAGAATCAAAATCATTTCATACAGGTTCTCCAAATCAAAATCATTCTCTCCAGCCTGGGTGGGGAGAGGCTTTCCTCTTCAGCCTCCTAGGCTCCTCTTCAGCCTTCCTGGTGCCAGAAGTTTCTGCCTCCACGAAGTCTGCTCCAAGAAGCTCTGTCTCTCTGTCTCTGGGGCTTTTCCTTTTTTATACACATCATTAGCTTCCCGGTTCAGCCAACCCCTTCCTGTTACATCAGCAATAGGAATTCATATATTCCTTTTCTTTAACAGAGGCTTGATTAATTACTAAGTGCTCAGTACCTGTTAGCTTTACCAATACAAAAGGAACTTCAAATTTCATTACTATTACAATAGTGTGTGTAAATAGGTAATGTCAGAAGAAAGGCATTCACAGTGGAGTGTTGGGGGGGGGTCAGGAAAGGCCCTTCCACAGGAGATGGGGTTCAAACTGGAACCCAGGAAATAGGGGTGAAGAGGGAGGAAATTACAAATATGAGGGGCAGCTAGCAATAAGGTACAGTAGAGTGTCATGTGTAAGGAAAGGCAAGAAGGTCAGTGTGGCTGGATTTCAGAGTATGTAGAGAGGTGGGGAGGGGAAGAGTGGGTACCAAGAAAGAAAACTGGAAACATTGTGAAGGCCTTGTTCCTTGAGGTAATAGGGATTTCCTGGAGTATACTGAAACATCTTCCCTGCCATTTAGGAAAATCACTGTGGCAACTGAGTGTGATATAGATTAGAGCTGGGGAAAACCATGTGTCAGGGAGACCAAGAAGAAGGTTACTGCAATAGGTCAGGAATAAGGCAGTGAAGGCCTGTTCCAGATCGTCAGCTATGTTAGTGGACAAGGAGTATATGTGAGAACTTTTCTTTTCTTTTTTTTTTTTTGGCCTTTTGGAGGGTAATTAGGGTTAAGTAAGTTGCCCAAGGTTATACAACTAGTTTGTGTGTGTGTTTGTGTGTGTGTGTGTATGTGTGTGTGTGTGTGTGTGTTAAGTGTCTAAGGCCAGAACCAAACTCGGGTTCTCCTGACTCCGGGGCTGGCACTTTACTCACTGCGCTACCTAGCCGCCCCCAATATTCATTTTTCTTTTTGCTTTTTGGAGGGGGGAACACAGGGCAATTGGGGTTAAGTGACTTGCCCAAGGTCACATAACTAGTAAGTGTTAAGTGTCTGAGGCCAGATTTGAACTCAGGTCCTCCTGACTTCAGGGCTAGTGCTCTATGGACTGTGCCACCTAGCCACCCCATGAGAGCTTTTCTTAAGACAGAAATGATACAACTTGAAAACAGATTAGATATGGGAGGCAACACTGAAGAGGTCAGGTTGACTCTGAAGTTGTGAACTCAGGTAACTAGAAGACCTTCTAAAGAATGGAGAAGTTTGAAGGAGTGGATGATTTAAGAGGGGAAAAAAAGTTCTGTTTTGGGTTTATTGAGTTTGTTGAAGTGTTTTCAGGATATCCAGGTCAAGATATCAGATATTAGATATCTTATTAATATCAGATATTACTAAGTGAAAGGAAGAGAAGATGGCATAGAAGTAAAGCATTGTATAGGACTGATACTGAAGTTAATTGTTGTGACCTGGATCCAGAAAAAAAAAAGACTGAAAAAAACTGTTCAGGGAGCCAGGAGAAGAACCAGGAGGAAGGAGTAAAAAAAAAAAAGAAACTAGAGGGAAAGGGATATACAAAGGGAGAGGGAGGTCAATTGTGGCAAAGGCTGTATAGAAGTCAAGAGAGATGAAGACTGAGAAAAGACCATTAGATTTGGCATTCAAGAGATCACATAATTGGAGAGAGAAGTTTCAGTTGAATGATGAGGTTGGAAGCCAGACTGCAGAAGGCTTGTAATCAAATGAATGGAGTAGGAAGGGAAAAACCCATTATAGATGACTTTCTCAAGGAGTGTAATATAAAGTGAGAGGAGAAATATAACACAATATTAGTTAGAGAGGATGGTTGGACAATATTGATGATGATGATGATGATGACAAAAAGAAAGGAAATGGAATGGGTGGGAAAATAATGAATTAGAGAGTAGGAAAAAGCCACCTATTCTTTTAATGGTAGTGTATAGTCAAATCTGCAGCTAGGTGATACAGTAGATATCCATCGGGCTTGGAGTCAGAAAAATCTCAGTTGAATCTTGCCTCAGACACTCATTAGCTGTATGTTTCTGGGAAATTCATTTCATGTCTTTCAACTTCAGTTTCCTCATCTGTAAAATGGGTTTAATAATATCACCTACCTAAAAAGGATGTTGTGAGTATTGAATGAGATGAGTAAAATGTTTTGAAAATCATAGAGTACTATATAAATGTTATATTTTATAATTATTATTCGGAGAGACCCATCGGGGTCTTTTGACCCAAAATTCATCTATTCATTAAGCTGCTGTCTTGTTTGACATTTCAAGAGTTATAGGCATTCCTTAAAAGTCTTCTTGAGGGGACAACCATTTTAATTTGGTTGAAACATGTTTCAATAGGAAGGGTAATAAATTACCTGGTTTGAAATCTTTGACTCTGATTACATTTTATTAATTCTATTGTTAAATTCTATTATACCATACAAATTTACCACCTAATACAAATAAGTTTTTTTTTGCAGGGGAAAGAGAAAGATAACTTCTGGAACATAGTAAGACCATGTGGTTTTGGGGGGCAAAACAACCTCAGTATTCTTCATCTATAAAATGGGGTTGCCTATCCTACTTACCTTAGAAAATTATGAGACCCAGAAGGGAAAATCATGGAAAATCACAAAACATCAATGAGATGGATAGATTTTATTAATATTGAGTGGCGGGCCCTCTCCACCCCACCCCCCATTCCCCATCCCACTATGGATTATCAAATAATCATGTCAGGCCACAACTTGTTTCACCCCTTTAGTTTCTAACTTCAACGAGTCTCTTCAGTTCTACAATCATGACAATAACTAATGAGAAGATTCTTTGAGTAAGAGAATTAAAAGAAATCAAAGTGAATTTCACTCAGCAATTTTCCCCTCAACCACCCCCCCTCCACTTGACAAATTTGAATCATCCTGCAGATGTATTTTTTGGCAATAATAGTAGTTTTCCCCCCAGACAAAAAAACGGTATGTGCACTGCTTTCCAGATGTACAACTCCCTCTGGTTAATCCTTACAAAAAATGTTTTTTTTTTTCATTGAAGAAGAAAAAATAACAATTTGAACAAGTTTTTAGCTTCTTTTATTGTTCTGTTTGATAAGAGCAGTTTATCTATCCAGAACATGCATCCAGTACTCACACTACCTTGTGGCAACATGGTTTTATTTTTACTGCATTTGCTAAAATTAGTATAAACGGTAGGATAATCCTTGCTAGCAAAGTGGATTATAAAGATAAAAGAAAGAAACATTAAGTTCTTTCCCCAACCAGCTCCAAATGTGCCACCGTGCCTCTAACATCTTATAAACACGAGGGCAATAGCACCAGCTGCTCATTACTCTCAGAGGGCATGGTATTTCCTCTGTTTTGGCATGCACCAGCACCCCACCCCCTCAAAAGGCAAGAAGCCACCACAAGCCAGAGGTAGACAGACAGCCTTTTGAACAGTTCCCTAATGCAAACAATGGGATTCAGTAGCTCTCCCTCGACAGACAATTGCTATAAAAATGAAAACAAATATAAAAACTGCACTCAACCAAACAATAAAAACCTTTTGGAATATTTTGCATGATATACCTCTCAGGCTTTATAAAAGCCTGATGTCTGTTCTTCCTGTCTTAAATGGAGGCCAGGGGCTAGGAGCATTGGCCTCCCCATATACTAATTAGAAGCTTTTCTAAGGACCCTGTTCATATCCATTAATATGAACAAACTCTTCTGAATTATTGTACCTTTCTTGAACTCTAAACAATGTGCTGATTCACGTTCCATTTGTGTCAAGCATTTCTGGTATTTGAAGTGTTTCTCAAAGTGAGGAACACACTTTAAATACCTTAAGTATATGGCCTGCACAGCAGGCATAGTTTCAGAATGCTATTTTAATACTTTGGTGGAGATAGTTACCCAATAGGGACACAGAACCTTTCTGCTACCATAGAGTATCCTTCCCTTTTCTGAAATATGAAGGACTTAGATCAGAACTTCCTTTAACCTCAAATTCCAATGATCCTACTGCTCTGAGTTTGATCAGGTACTATTAATGAATCCACATGCATTCATTAGCCTACTGAGGGCCAGGTACTGGGCTAGGATCTGGGGAAAGGAAGACAAAAGTGAAAACAGCTCTTGCCCCTGAAGGAATTAGTCTAACCAAAAAGAGGACACATATGTGTATTGGTAAATACAAAACAGAGACAAGATGATTTGAGAGGAAAGGCATTAGCAACTGGAAGTATCATGGAAATCTTCATTTAGAAAGTAATCCTGGAGCTGAGCCTTGAAAATAATTAGGGATTCCGAGAGGCACAAATGATCAAAGAAACCTTTATACCAGGACTGGGATATAGTCAAGACAAAGACAGGGAGGAGGCAGGAGATGAAGTGTTTTATAGGAGGAACAGTACAAAAGATAGTTTGACCAGACTATAGTATACATAGAGAGGGGTACTGTGCAATGAGGTTTGAAAGGGAGATTGAAGTCAGGTTGTGAAGGGCTTTAAATGACAAGTTCATAAGTTTATATTTATTGGATACTTGAGGTAAGAGGGAACATGATATTTTATTGAGTAGGGATGTGACATGACCAGATTCACACTTCAGGAAAATCAGTTTGATCGTTGCATGAAGGATAAATTGGAGTGGGGAGAGCCATAAGTTATGGGCATCAATAAGGAAGTCATAGCGACATAGAAGGTTTGATGTGGAAGGGTCAGGATTAAGTTAGCTATGTGAGTGGAGAGACCCTTGAAGATGTGTTACAGGAAACACAATCTTATTTTTCACCCCTGTTATGCCAATGGGGGTAGAGAGTGGAAACTTTAGACAAAACCTGGACTCTAACTGAGGTTCATGGAGAGTCCCTCATATTCAGTGTTTCCAGCAATCATCCCAACTTGAATTATCTTTGTAGTAATTAAGCCTCTTCCCCACTTTGATACTTTTTTTCTTGTTTCTTCTTATCTTAATAATGATCCAAAAACACTGGAGTGTGTATAATGGAGTAAGTCAATCTAGAAACAGAGGGTTTAGAGATAGAAAACATTAGACATTGGAAATTATAGGAACATAGATCTGGAGCTTGAAAGGGCTTTAGAGGTCATCTAATCCAGCCTCCTCATTGCAAAGGTGAGGATAATGAGGTCAAGAGATGCCCAGTACCTTGACTAAGGTAATACTAGCTGTTTGTGGCCAGAATACAATCAAAACATAACATGTGGCCCAGACATATGACTAAGATTTTCCTATCTTAAGCTTTATCTTATGGGAGCACATACTTGTAGCATAATAGAAGCTTTCTCTCTCTTAATTACTTAAGAAATACTATTCAGAGAACTAAAAAATAAAAGATTCACTCAAACACTCTCCATATCCTAATCAAATGCTCAAGTCAACAAAGCAAGTCAATAAGCATATTTGAATCAGGTATCATATGTCAAGCTAGGTGGCGCCATAGTGATCAGAGAGCTGGGCTTGGAGTCAGGAAGATTCATCTTCCCGAGTTCAAATCTGGCCTTAGACACTTCCTAGCTTTGTAACCCTGGGCAAATCATTTAACTCTTCTTCAGTTTCCTCATCTGTAAAATGAGTTAGAGAAGGCAAAGGGAAACCAATCTAGTATCTTTGCCAAAAAACCCCAGATGGGTCATGTCGAGTTGGATGTGACTGAAAATACTGACCAACAACAAATATCCTGGGCACTGTGCTCAACAGCTGAGGATACAAAGGGAGGCAAAAATGGTCCCTTTCTCCAAGTTTACAATCTAATGTTGGAGACCATGCTGACAACTGTATACAAACAAGATATATAAACGAGAACCATGCAGGCTAGATAGCAGATAATCTCTTAGGGAAGGAACTAGCATTAAGGGAGCTTGGGGAAAGCTTCTTGCAAGTGGTAGGATTTTAGCTGATACTGGAAGGAAGTCAGGAGGAAGGATAAAGACGGAACACTTTCCAGGCACAGGAGATGGTCAGTGAAAATATGCAGTTAAGAGATGGATTATCTTGGTCTTTGAAAACCAGTGTCACTGGGTCATATCATATGTGGAGGGGAATAAGATATAAGAAAATTGGAAAGTAGGAAGGGTCAGGTTATAAGAGGCTGTAAAAGCCAAAAAGAGAATTTAATATTTTATTCTGGAAAAAATGGAGAGCTACTGGAATTTGTTGACTAGGACAGTGACAGAGTCAGACTTACACTGGCACAATCAATTTGACAGTTAATTGGAGAATGTATTGGAGTGGGGAGAGAATTGAGGCAAGGTGGAAAATAAGAAGGCTATAGCAATACTCCAAGAGTGAAGTGATAGGGCCATAACACTTAAGGTGATAAGGGAGATGGCAAGAACAGAGGCAGTGTCAAACGGTTGGATAAAAAGGCTTCCCTGAAAACTCTCCTTACCTTAATACAATGTTCTTGAAATAAAGGCAAGGATAGGGACTGCATCTATGAGTTATCTAATATAGGAAACTCTCCCAGATGAGGAAACTCCCTCTGCTAATACAGGTTAGCACCTTCTTTTTCATTTATAATTTTAGAAGTTTGCATAGAGTACTGAGAAGTCACATGATTTACCCAGAATCGCTCCTAGGCTCCTGAGATGTCTTTTGCAACTATTCATCTAGTGTCACTAAGACAAAAACTTAACACATATTATAGTTACTAATTTTTAAATAACATAAATGAGTGGTTTTCTAAGTGAAAATTAACATAATAATAGCATAATGCCAAAGACCGTTAGGCCAATCAATCAGAGAATAGGAAGGAATTCTCATCCTGTTCTCCCTAAGCTTACCAATTGTGGAAATTTTCTCCAACACTGTCACCCCTACCCTTCATCCATTATCCTCAACCCTATTTTTCTCCATCTTCTTTCAGACTATACAAATTCCCATCTTCCCCTCTTACTATCTTAACCATGGTCTCCCAGGGAGATTATAATATTAACCATGACCTGGACATCCACAGAAGAAGCTATGTATCTGTGACTTTGAAAATCCCCCTCTCCCAACCCTAGTCCACATATTATTCCATAGCTTTAATAGGCACCAAACTGAGGGAAAGTTCTGAACTCTGGGGCTATAATTAGTGATTAATAATATTTTTAGTAAGCCAAATGTTTTTGTACCATTAATAAATAAAATTAATATTTTATATTTATTTCATCTATGTCATTTATAAAATTCCACTTATATGTGTTTTGTAATGGATATAACATATTAGTATAATTTTACAATAAAATTTATAAATATATTTCCCAGATTTTTTTTTTACTCATATGAATGCATGTTCAAAAAAAGTTTAGAGACAATTGACATAGGAAAACCACTCTTGTCTAAAGCTTCTGGAGAAGCAGGTGATAACTTAGGAGATTACCATCTATTGAAACATCTAAATTTCTTAGGACCATAGGGGCCATATGAGTAAAAGAGAGTTTCAAGGTCACCTTGCCTTCAGGAATGAACCCTTTCCACAACAGTCCTTCCACTTGGTAATCCAGCCTCTATTTGGACAGCACCAATGATGCATAGCTCCTTCGCTACCTCAGGAGGCAAAACCCACTCCACTTTGTATAGTGCAAATTGTTAGGAAGCTCTTAATTATATCGGACCAATCATCTGTCTCTGCCTGCAGTTAAAATCTATGCTACATCATCTCCCATAGTAGAAAGATGTATGCTGAGGAAGGAAAAGGAAGCACAATGAATTAATAGATGCCTAACCTGTTTAATTCCAGCTCTGAGCAGGCTCAGAAAATCAATGCAACAGCATATTTCTAAGCTGCTCATTACCACATTGGCAGCAGACTAGAAGAGATAGAAAGTAGGACTTGTGGTTCTTAATTTAAAATCTACTTTCTCTACCACATTAAAACTACTCATCACTTAGAAATGGGTAACTAGCTATCTGCAGAAGAATAATCCAAAAATCACAACATGTTCTGAAATATTCCCTGGAACTTGGTTTTATCTTTCACAACAGTCCTTTATGAGAAAGTTCCTCACTATTTACCACAATCCTGAAAACTGCTGCTAACAATTAATATTGTGTTTATGGAAAGGAGGATCTATTATACCTCCAAATAAACACAGAAAAAAAAAACATTTCTGATGATGACATTGTTGCATTCCAGCAACTGCTTTGGGAATTTCCAGGTTGAGAAGATAGGTCCTTATACGTATGCAAGGAGTCAGTAAGGACAGTGGGAAAATGAGCTAAGATCGAATGTTGGCACATGCAACAGCCAAACCAGTTTCAAAAGATAATCAGTAAAATACATACAGCAACCACATGACCCACATATTCTCCGACAGTTCCAATTTCCAATATCATGCATCTTTGTTTCCATGAAACAAATGACTCCTGAAATGATTCCTTAATCACATTCCCCTCTCCCCTAATTTTTGTTTGGAAAATATGGTCATAATTGTTATGGAAAAGAAAGATTTGAAATGCCCCCAATCCCACTTTGAAATAAAAACTGAGGAAACCCAAGTACTCCCTTTATCTCTGGCTCACAGAGATGACCTCTTGGTGAGTGGTGGCACAGAGCTAAAAGGCACCAGGAATACACCAGGAAGTCAACTAAAATGGATAGAAAAGTAATGTGTGTGTGTGTATACACATATACATACATATATTAATATCAGACAACAAAGTTTTTATTCATAAGAAATCAGAGAAATGAGGAAACTTGGACTTTCTTTACAGCTTAACTGACAACTCACACAACCTTGAGGCAAACAATTAAAAAATTCTTTGGAGGTTGCTTCTTCCCTCCTCCCCCTTCATTAAAGTAGTTCACTCTGATAAAGTTCCCTGAGTCTTCACTTGCCTACCAGAAAGTGTTGCAAGAATGAATGACTTTATGCTTATAGGGCAAATTTAGATGAGACTTCTTCCCAGACCTGATGGTATTTTTTTGCTTTGCTTTACCGTTCACACTTCTGGGGTTGGAAACACTGTAGGGGGCCAAGCAGTTGAAGAAAAGGAGAGAAGTAGGGCTTTGCATCAGAGTCGTTTTTCCCACTTCAAATGACTTGATACTGTGCTTTCCCACTGTCTCAGGCCTTCTGAGGTGGAATGCTTAGCATCCAAACAACTTTCAAATCAACACTGTGAAGCAGTAAGCTACCCCCTTACCCAACACACCACTGGGAAGAAAGAACAGGGTATTTTTCCACATTGGCAAATGACTTTACTACAAAGGGTGTGTGAAAGCAAAGCAAATTTTCTATTTTCTGGCCTTCATCTTGGCAAATATTTGTTCTCAAATAGATCAGCCCCAGGGCCTATGGATGTAAGGCCCTCAGAGGAGAGCTGTTATTGATAATAAAGACAAAAGACAGGGCTTTAATGGCTGTATCTAAGGCTTATCTAAATGTACAATAGTTCTCTATTATACAAAAGGACTATCAAGCTCACTTTGGTGTCCATTTTTATTGCTGTTGCTTCTTTGATTTTCAATCAAGGGCATCTAAACATCAATGACTGAAAAGTAGATGTGATGTTGTCCTTTATGGGCCTCCTCTCTAAATATTTTCCCTCGGTTAATCAGCATCAGATTTGTGATTTCTCCCTCCTTATTTCAATTCAGCCTCATGGATGGGCCCCATCTTCCCTTCTCCTTTGTTCTTCTCACACAGTGACTAACTCCAATGCCACCTGGTGATTTCTGCTTTCCATCCAGAATCTGCTATTTGTTATTTGTCCTTCAATTTATCTACTTCCTCTTATTGAGAAAACTTTTTATTTCTTCATCACCTTCCCTGACAAATGCAGTCATCCTTTCCATTAACCTCTGACCTACAACTTCACTCACCTTAGCTGGATTCCAAATATTGTATCTAGTTTTGTCACTAATTGCAGAGATTTGACACAAACATTCCCTTCTTGAATCTCTTTAATTCACCACTATACCTGCCTCCCCTTCCCCAGTCGCTGTTCCCTAGCTAACCAAATTAAGGTTCTCTAAACTGGTTTCAACACATTTTCTCTCATGCCATTCCGTCAGCTATGTTTATTGCTTGAATAAATCATGTTTCCCACTTCATCTGTCTTATTCTAATTCTTGATATAAACTATGAGCTACATTTTCAAAAACAAATCTGATCTCTCCAGACCTGACTTTCCTTATATACCAAATGAAATTTGATTTTTTTTTATTTGAGTAACTTGTGGGTTTTCTGAAGTAATCCAAATCTTTTAGATAACAGCTCAAAAGACCATCTCTCATGAAACTATTTCTAACTGGTGTTATAAAATGTTTTAATTCTATTGAAAAGTTTTGCTTGGCTTAACGAATATAGGCTTCTTCTGTTTTTTTTTTTATTTTTGGAGGGCAATTGGGGTTAAGTGACTTACTCAAGTTCACACAGGTAGTGAGTATGTCAAGTGTCTGAGGTCGGATTTGAACTCAGGTCCTTCTGACGTCAGGGCCGGTGCTCTATTCACTGTGCCACCTAGACGCCCCCGAATATAGGCTTCTGATAGGAAAATTGTTTCAGAGGGACCATATCACATGGCTGTCAATAATGGTAAGAGAAAATATTAGTGTAACAACCATCTTCTGTTGGAAGTAGCTCATAGGATGAGTACTGCTTCACTATGTTTCATAGTATAAAATTGGGACCTGATTAGAGATACTAATGACCATAGCAAGGGATAGTGGTTGTTATTCTCATCATAAAGGAATTCCACATAGTTGGCTCTTTTCCCCATATTTTTAGCATGTGAAATAGGAAAACCAGGGGTATTTGTGCACAGGGGTCAGAAGAACAGTCAAGCAAGATCATCCTAGTAATTCAAGTGCTAAATGGCTGTCCATTAAGTAACTCTAGCAGACAAAATCCTCTTAATAAACTATCCTTTCCTGAAACAGATTGGTGATGTCATGACTTGCAAATGAATGGGATTTAAGGGAGGCAGGACTGTGCAAACTCACCAGCCTCACTCTCTCCTCCAGAGCCAACTGGGTCCAGTGACAAGATATAGATCAGGATGAATGGGGATGACCCTGGATGCAGTGAGAGACCTTGGCCTTTCTAAGATCAGATCTTTCCCAGGTCTCAGTTTGTCTGAGGCAATGCCCCTCCTCACTGACGAGTAGTTGCAGGAAGGCTCCCCTAGTGTCAAGACCAAGTTTTATGGAGTGAAACAGTCAACAAATATCATTGAGCACCTATCAAAACACTCTGCCAAGCATTGTAGAGAATATCAGTGAATGCTAGGCATGTTCTCTCCTCTAAGAAAACAAAACTGGAGTTGAGATAATAGTTACAATTTACTTATATAACATTTATTTAAATAAAAAGACAGCTAACAGTAGAGGAGAGTTTAGGTTAAGTGCAATATGAGGCAATGCTATAGGATTTCCGAGAAAGAAGAAAATGCTCCAGGCTGGGGTGGGGAAAGCTGACCTCATAGGAGGAGTTATATTGATTTAGCAAGAACCTATCACAGTGCCTGACTCATAGGAGGTCCTTCATAACTGTTGGTTGGATGATTGATTAACCTGTTATGTGCAAGATATTGCTAAGGGCAGAGCAATGGATAGGTGGATACACACACTCATGTATGAATATGCCTATCCATAAGCATATGTATCACATAAACACACATATATTTTTGAAATATCTGCATATATGATGTGTATATATATAAATATTATATCAAATTTGGTAAATCCCAATACATGCATGCACACACTAACACACATACCATGTCAGGAAATGAAATTGCCTCCATTTGTATTGTCTTAGGTAGATTCTGAAGATTACCTGGCAAGATAAGGTGCTGGAATTAGGAATATCTGCTTGTACCTGTGTGTATGCATATATGTATACACATATATTACATAAATACACCTATGGTTTTTTAAAATATCTGCATGTGTGTGCATATACATCTATATATAGTATATACAGTTTGGTAAATCCCAATACACACATGCACGCACACACATAGACACACACACACACACCAACTCTACATATTCTAATTTACATGCCAAAAAAAGTAGGAGAGGCAGCATAATGTAGTGGAATGAGAATTAGAGGAATACTCAGGGGACCTGTTTCTAATGATTGTTTTTTCAGTGATTAACTTGTGACCTTCAATAAACCTCTTATTAATCTTTTTTATCTTCAAATTTATCTTCAATAAACTTCTATATGTCTCTGCTTCCTCATCATTCAACTGACATCAGGAACTACAATAATAACAAACAGCGATAATAGCTGCTCTAAGTACCCCTCAGAAGAGTATCAATGTATAGAAAAAGAAAACTTTGTTATATAAATGTGTATGTATGTGTATAGACAGATATGGATGTATGTACATAAATGTGTGTGCAAATAGATATAGATATATGTATGTGTGTATGTGTAGATAGATATGGATATGTATGTGTAAATAGATATGGATATATGTATGTATGTGTATGTATAGATATGGATAAATGTATGTATAGATGTGTGTGGATATATATGAATGTATGTATGTATGTATGTGTGTATAATCTATCAAATATAAATTTCAATTACTAAAGTAAATTAAATTAACATAGCAAAACTTTCTGCAAAAGTGTACAATTAAGATTAATATGGACTACTCTTGGTATTTAGAATTTCTTAAAAATTCTTGAGTAAAAGGACAGTGTCAGTCAGCACTGGATTCCACTGCTTGTTATTGAACTAGGCAGTTGTATGGAATTATAATGTCAGCCATTTATGAAACTGAGTAACTAGCCCTGACCCTTTCCTCTGAATTAAAATGAAATGCTTTGGATCCGTCTTTCCACTAAAGGTCACCTTAGTGCCACTCTTTCCTAGTTTAAGTGTCTTGTAAGTTATATGATTTCATGTTCTATTGTGGTCATGATGAACCACTTGGCTTCATTCCCCCTAGAGCATATTGACAACGTCTCCATACACCTCACTAGCAAAGTCACAGTGGAAAGTTTAGAATGGCATCCTGCATTTTTGTCCCCATGGCAGAAATGCTGTGGACTATAGAAGCATGGGGTTTGAATTTTCCTTTTTTGAAGAGCATTACAGCTCTCTGAGTGAAGTTGGTAATGGGTATTGACATGGAAAGCTAGAGTGAGAAGCTTTCGCTGTGGTTAATGGCAGTGTACCTATCTGTCCGGTAATTGTGGGCATTCAGCCTTTGGTGTTTCGCCGGTCATGAGATTAATGTTTATTCAGAAAAATAAATATAAGGTCTATGACACCTTTAAAGTAATGTTCGAATGCATCTGTGTGATCACCGCTGAGTGACAGGAGTTGTTTCATGCCTTGGTAAGCAGATTGGCTTCTCCCCCAGCACTAGACAGTTAGGGGGTGGGGTGAGAGCATCCTTGGTAAATGCTAGGAAATATCCTTTTTTTTTTTTTTTTGCAATCTTTCATGCACAGATATAGGCATCACTTAACATTGTCAAACAGAAAATCCAGGCCTTTAAGTTGTTTCTAGGCTTTGCACATCCATACCATGTGAAACCTAGAAACTCAGTAAAATAAAATAAAATATGGATGGAAGATTTTTAAAGGAACTTCCTCCCACCTTAGGTTGTATGTAGTCTAAGTGTGAGGGGTGAGGGTGGTGTGAAGTATGTTTTGTGATGGGTTTTTAAAAGATACCTAATTTAAAACAAAAGAATTTAAAATTCTTTGCCAATGAGATAGTTCATGGAATACTTGAAATTAATTCCTACAATGCATTGTTCATCATAGCTGAATAAAGAATATTTTTAAAAATATGTAACATGTCACAGATTTACAGATGATACGTTTTCCCCCCTAATTTGAAACCATGGATACCTACCCAACACACAGTACAAAGTGAGGAAAAACCAGAGCCTTTGTAAAACAGGTAGCTGACCACTATATATGTAAAATTGGTCTTTATGGAGGGAAAAATGTGTATTTAATCAATTTAATCAAATGTAACCATTGCTAAATTAGCCTGTGCTTGGATAAGTCATGTGCACACCTGCTGCAAAAGGGGGGGGAATCTTCTGTCTCCAGGAAACTACTATCAACTAATCGACTACAACAATATTTTATTTTCCTGTTTAATCTTTTTTTTCCTATCCAAATCCCAAGTACCATCTAACGAGAGCAAGAATACCTGTGGTGTCCTTTTAAATATCAATGTCTATGTTTGGTCATTACCTCAACTGCTGCTTCTCAGCAGCTGTTTAAAGGATGTACTAAATGTTGAAAATCTTTGGAGGGGGCTTTTCTGTCAACACTTTTGTGAAACCAATCCAAATTTACACTTTAGAAAATGGCTGAAGGGAGAATTACTTCAACATACCGAGAAATACAACAAATGAATGGTATGATACAGGATGGCAAAGTTCAGAAAGGAGTTCTATTCTCCTATCCAAAGTCCCTGAGCACTCCCACCCCCCAAGTTATTTTCCACAAACTTCTCCAAGTGATGATTAGAACAAGTAAAAAAAAATGGAAGGGACTCATGTATCTTTTTGCACCCCTTTGAGAAGTCAGTTTGTAATTTTTATGCCCCAAATCAGTCATAAAACCTCCAAAACACAACAGATTCAATTTCCCTCATCTTAGATTAAGCTATTTTGCTGTTTTGATAGTCTGGGTATTTCATTAGTGTGGGTCTCTTTCACAGTTGCAGATAGCAACTCAATCATGATTTCTCATCCAGCCTGATTTTTGTTCATTCTTTCAGTTAACTCTTCCATAAAGGTGCAGATCTTTCTCTGGGTTTGGCATGTTTTCTTTCCCTGTTATTGTCACCAAAGGGCCATCTTCCCAAGGATAAATAGTCAAAGGACCTTTGTAAATAAATTTCAAATTAATGAAAGTTATAGACAGTCATTTGGAAGACTGCTTCAAATCACTATTGGTAAGAGGTAGTAATAGTAATAGGTCAAAACAGCTCTGAGGTTTCACCTCACACTTGACAAAATGGGAAAGATGACGCAAGATGGGAAAAGTCACTGTTGAAGGAGTTGTGGGAAGTCACCCTCATCATACTTTTAACAATCCTAACAGTAAACATCCTTCCAGGTTTGTCCTGGGCCTCCTTTCTTTACATTCTTCTCACTTAGCCACTTCATCAATTCCATAATATATTTGTTACCCTTAAAAAAAAGATCTATATTTCCATCCCCTGTCAATTTCTGCAGCTCCATCCTCTATAACCAATAACTTATTAGATATTTCAAATTGGTTGTCTCATAAACACCTCAAACTTAATATATCTAAATTAAGTTTCTTTTCTTTTCCTCAAAACCTCATTTTGAGCTTTTTTTTTCTCTCAAAACCTCTGCCCTTCGAAGCTTTCTTTCTTCCTCCCTCCCTCCCTCCCTCCCTCCTTCCCTCCTTCCTTCCTTCCTTCCTTCTTTTCTTTCTTTCTTTCTTTCTTTCTTTCTTTCTTTCTTTCTTTCTTTCTTTCTTTCTTTCTTTCTTTCTTTCTTTCTTTCTTTCTTCCTTCCTTCCTTCCTTCCTTCCTCCCTTTCTTTCTTTCTTTCTTTCTTTCTTTCTTTCTTTCTTTCTTTCTTTCTTTCTTTCTTTCTTTCTTTCTTTCTTTCTTTCTTTCTTTCTTTCTTTCTTTCTTTCTTTCTTTCTTTCTTTCTTTCTTTCTCTCTTTCTTTCTTTCCTTCTCTCTCTCTTTCTTTCCTTCTTTCTCTCTTTCTTTCTTTCTTTCTTTCTTTCTTTCTTTCTTTCTTTCTTTCTTTCTTTCTTTCTTTCTTTCTTTCTTTCTTTCTTTCTTTCTTTCTTTCTTTCTTTCTTTCTTTCTTTCTTTCTTTCTTTCTCTCTTTCTTTCTTTCCACCATCCTTCCAGTTTCTCAGGGTCATAACATTGACATTGTCTGTGAGTCCATTCACCCTCACTCCATACATTCAATCATTTACTAAACCCTGTAGTTTTTACCATTATACCTTCGCTCACATCTGGTTGCTTCCCAATACTCACATAGCCTCCATTCCCTTTGTAACAGCAAGCACCCCAGCATCCCCAGGGTGGTTGCCAACTCAGGTTCTTAAATCTGCTTTTCTAAAGGAAAGCAACTCAAAACGGGTTAACTAAGTTACTTTAATCAATCAAACATATATAATTTACCTAGTTCAGGGGGAAAAGATCAGCACCCCGAACTTCAGAGAATACAAACAAGTTACAAGCAGACAGAGAAACAGATAAGCAGACAGGCTTCTAGCTGCCTGACCATTACATCCATACCTAGTCAATTAACAAAGAGGGAAGCACCAACATCTGGGTTTTCAAAGCCAGGGGGCTCATTGGCTGCCCAGAGTCTCGTCTGGTCAAATCACACAACTCTTCTCAAAGTGAGCCCCAAAGCAAAATCTCACATCAGGGTATACATAGCCTTCTCCTGGCTCAGAGAATGTCACAGCCCTCTTGACCCACTGCCCAATCACAAAGCAACAAGGTGTGAGCATTCCTGAAAAGCAAGCCTCCTGCCACAGGCTCCATGTGACCACATTCAGCTTATTAGGGGGCAGAGTATATTTTCAAATCAAGGAAGTTTCTCAGAGTCACTGAAGCCTATCAAAGGGCTTAAGGGCAGGGAAGATTTTCAGATTCCCATAACATTTGGCCCCAAGATCTTTCATGCCCATTATATAGGCAACTTACATCTGAATTAGCATTGCATTAACATCTCTTAAGTACAACATAATCCTCACAAAATAGAGACACCACATTTGCAAGATACATAACATAGCAACTCCTTACCAAAGTGGCCACAGGACCTTAAACAAACACAAAGTACATAGCATTATAATCCCCTCAGTAAGTCCCAGTCTTAACATTGCTCCAGCCCCTGCTGCCAAGTCCTGAGGGGTAACTGAGCAACAAACCCAACAGGTGGGGTCCTTGAGGATTCATGACACTTCACCCCACCCACCATAGACACAAGTCCATCCTCCCCCTGAGTCTCAAACTGTGGGATGCAGTAAGAAAACACATTCAGTGCTCCTGCCTTGCTGCACAGTCCTTATCTTGTCCTTTGCTGAATTCCAGCCTCCTGGGTTCCTCCTCCTCCCCCAGGAGGCAGGTGTTCCTGGCTTCTGTCCCAGTCCTGACTCAGGCAGCTCACCATTCCTTCTCTCATCTCATCTAAGTCAGTGTGCAGAAAGTTCTGTACTACTGTTTCACACACAGAGTCACAGCTACCACAAGTGAGAATCAAACAATTATCCCAGCCCCCATATTTTCCTTTTAGTTTGCAGATCCTGTTCGTGATGCTATTTGTAGCAGCAAGCACCCTAGTATACCCAGAGTGGCTGCCAACACAGGTTCTTAGATCTGCTTTTCTAAAGGAAAGCAACTCAAAGTGGGTTAACAATCTTACTTTTTGAGAAGAGTTGTGTGATTTGACCAGACAAGACTCTGGGCAGCCATTGAGCCCCCCAGCTTTGAAAACCCAGATGTTGGTGCTTCCCTCTCTGGTAACTGTGACTAGGTATGGATGTAACAGTCAGACCGTTGGAAGCCTGTCTGCTGATCTGTTTCTATGTCTGCTTGTATCTTCTGCTTGTAATTTGTTTGTATTCTCTGAAGTTCAGGGTGCTGACTTTTTCCCCTGAACTAGGCAAATGACATATGTTTGACTGATTAAAGTAAGACTGTTAACCCATTTTGAGTTGCTTTCCTTTAGGAAAGCAGATCTAAGAACCTGTGCTAGCAGCCATCCTGCTTGCTGCTACACCCTTACTCACTAAAACTTTAGAATCAAATATTAACTAGTCTGCTTAAAACTTAATGTCCTTCCTTTACAACATGGCACCAGGTTTGTATTTTTCCAGGCTCCCCTTCCCATATATTATAGATAGATATAGGTATAGATAGGTATGTACATAGACACACACACACACACACATATATATATATATATATGCATAGATAGATATAGTAAAGAAGAGGTATGGGGAACTTGCAGCTTTGAGGTCATATGTGTCCTTCTAGGTCCTTGGTTGTGGCCTTTTGACTGAGCCCAAGTTTTACAGAACAAATCCTTTTATTAAAGGTATTTGTTCTGTGAAGTTTGGATTCAGCCAAAGGGCCACAGTCATGATCAGCATAAATATATAGTGTACAGCTTCAATTTGTTGGGGGGAGGTGTTCCTGTTTACATTGCTACATCTCCATTCATATTTATTATTTTTGTGGTTTTACTGACCTCACATTGCTTTTTTTCATACATATTATTCCTTACCTTAAGTAATATTCCATTTTATGGAATATAATGGCTAAGCAGCAGAAAAATAATTATATTCATGTACTAGAACTAATTCTTCATTAGGAGAGAATGACAGTATCTGCCATGGAGTTGGAACCAGCCAGAACAGCAGATACAAAGTGGAGTGAACTGAAAAATCTAGTTTCTGCCCTCTATAAAAGAAGGCAAGAAGGAGATTTTGGTGCTTTGACCTTCAGCCATCCAGTTAGAGGGTTGAAGAGGCTGAGGCAGGTGGTGTCAATCAAGGCTTGAGTTAGGAGCATGGTAGTGAGTTTAGAAGTAAGATCTTATCCTGAGAGGGGCATCTTCTTCCATGGAGTTGAAACCGGGCTGAGCAGCAGATAAAAAGGGGAGTGGGAAAGAAAAAAATATTCCCATTAAAGAGGAAAACTCAGTTTAAAATGAATGTATCTTGGACCCTATTCAATTAAAAATACTTACTGAAGAGTAAGAAGGACCTCATAGAGTAGTTTCACTCTTAATCCCTGGTAAAGAATGTCAAAGACAATCTAGGATGTCTCCAGCATCCATTCCATTCATATGTATATATTTAGTATATATGTATATATATGTATATGTGTATATATATATATTTAATTTTCTTATTTGTCTTTTTAAAATAAAAGTTTTAGTGCTGTCTTTTTATTGTTATATAATCACAATTTCTGGACATTTTCTTGTCCCCCAATTCAGTTTAGCCTTCAACAAAGAAAAACAGTGGAAACGTCTGATGATGTACACAACTTTCTATTGTTATAAACCCTTATTGTTCCATTGAGAGATATGCTTTATTGTCTGTTTTCTCATTACTAAAATATCGACTCCCTTTTAGCAATTTTTTATGTTTTTATTAATTGTAGAAATTATTCTTCTTGTTCTTTTAATTTCAATCTATGTTAATTACTATATAACCTATAAGGATTCATATAAAAATCCTCCTTATATGCACCTTTTCATATGCCACAATAATGTTCCATTTCACTCATACACCACAATTTCTTCAATCGTTTGCCAACAAATGAAAATCACTTTATTTCCAATTCTTTATGACTTCAGTGTTTAGCTTTTGTTTCTTTTTCAAAATTTTATTTTATGGGGCATCTTGCATAAGGAGATAGAGGACTGGCCTTGAAGCCAGTGAGATGTGGCTTCAAATCCTACCTTTGACAAAATGGTTATTGGCCCTGGGCAAATTACTCATCTATCCAGTTCCCTAGGTACCCAGGTGGCTAGATGGCACAGTGGACAGAAGCCCAGGCCTGAAGTCAAGAAGACTCAACTTCATGAGATTAAATTTGGCCTCAGACACTTATTTACTAACTGTGTGACCCTGGGCAAGTAATTTAACTCAGTTTCCTAACTTTTAAAATGAGCTGAAGAAGAAAATGGGAAACCATTCCAATATCTTTACTAACAAAATCACAAATGGGGTCACAAAGTGTTGGACACAACTGAAACAACTCGAAAACAAATCTCTGGGCACCTTTCTAAAACTATAATTTGAAAGGAAGGTATTGATCTGAATTCATAGGAGAAGTTTAGAATGCATGTGAATATATACAATTCATTATATTTTATATATATATATTTCATTAAAATGTGTAAAAATAAAAGACTTTGATATTTTTATCTTTTTAAAAGTCTGCTCTTAAGGAAAATGAAAATCCCAATTTTAAATAAGTACCTCCCTCAATAAGTCCTCCATTCTTCTAAGGTCAAGAATACACTTGAAGACTACTTTCATCATTCTTATACCATTGTTCTTGGATATTTAATATGGAACTCTGATCTCAAGTAACTGAATAGTCTATTCACTGTTGCATATCACACCCCAAATAAATACTTCATAGAGGAGTCCTTCCTTCAAGTCTTTTATAATTTCTTGGATCCATATGTTAACTCTCAGTCTCATGATATGCTCTGCCAAATTTTTAAAAATAGCTAATAATGTTAGCTAATATTTATATATTACTTTAAGGTTTGTTTGATTTTGAGCACTTCCAGGAGTTCTTTATGGGCTTGAGACCGACTTCCATTTTTCTTCGGCATTTTGCCCATAGGTGTTTTGACATTGTTGTCCTCTTATGAGTTTATGTTTTGCTCTTCTCTGTCACCATAATTTTCTATGGTAAGATACTTTTGTTGTTTTTTTTTTGCTCTTTTTTGGGGGGAGGGAGGCCTTTTTCTTTTCTTTCAAACTTCAGTTCTGCTCCCAAGACAGAAGGGGCACTGTCTCAGGCTTCTCATGCCAGCGGAGGAAGGACCTAGCTATTTACCTGGTGCTGCCTGGATGTCCCAAGGCCCACAGGGTACCCTCTCTCTAGCGCTGTGTGGAGGGGGTAAAATGGGCTGTGACTGACGCTGCTGGGACAGTAGGGTTCTGGTATCTTACCTGGTGCTGACCTGGGGTCCTGTGCTGGTGTCTGGCATGTACTGAGACCTAGTCATGTGTTTTTGCATTTCCTCAGGGCTACACGGAAGGAAGCATGTGGATGTCCGGCCACTGGAGGCTATGTCCACTTTAAGGTTTACAAAGACTTTAGAATACATTTGAACTTTCCCAACAATTATCCGAAGTGGATATTATTATCCCCATATTTTACAGGACTGTATGTGATTTGGATTCTCACTCTGGGAGCACAAAGTTGGCTGCACTCTCTTATATGCTTCTTCTTGATAGAAAAGCAGCTCTTTTTAATTGTTTTTTGTTGCTCTCATAGTCTTTTCAGTTGTGTCCAACTTTTTTGTGAATCCATTTGGGGTCTTCTTGACAAAGATACTGTAGTGGTTTGGCGTTTCCCTCTGCAGCTCATTTTAAAGATGAAAAAATTGAGACAAACAAGATTAAGTGACTTGTCCAGGGTCACAGAGTTATGAAATATCTGAGATCAGATTTGAACTCAGGACTTCCTGACTCCAGGTTCAAAGCCACCCAGCTGTAGCAAATGGCTCTTTAGCTGCCACTAATTTCATTACATAATACCATTTAATAGGAGAAGGGATTTATAGTCAGCTCTCTTAAGTCATCAGCTCCTTCTATTCAAAATGTCTATAATCAGCAAACAAATTTAATTCATGAATCAACTAAACTTCTGAAAGCATTAATTAGTTACCAGGTTAATCTTTTCTGAGTTTTTTTTAATAACCAAGATCTTTCATATACTCAGTCTGGTTTCCAATAGTGTAGTTATTGGAATCAGGAAGACAAGTCTAATCACACCTCTGAAATTTACTAAAAGTGGGACACTGGGGCAAACCACTTAACTTTTCTTAGCCTCAGTTATCTTCTCTTATAAATTGGTAATAATAATAACCCTTACCTCACAGGACTGTTTTGAGGAAAAATGAGATAACATATATAAACTATTTCACAAACCAGAATTACATAAACATTAACAATTATTATGGGTTTTTTACAAATGGTTAAATATTTTAAGAGTTATTTGTGAATTTTAGCATCACCTTTTTGAGCTGTTTTTGCTTCTTAAAAGTTGAATAGAATGCTTCTTTATTTGTTTTACCATCTGTAATTTTGGACTTCTTTGAGAAGCTATTCTCTTCACCCTCTCCTTTCCTATTCCCAACCATAAGTTAACATAATAGTGAATATTTCCATGACATCTTCCCAAGACTGTTGTAAGAAGCTGTTGGGCAGGCTTCCTTGTCTGAACCAAAAACCACCTCCCAAGAATTAAGCAGCCCTCAAAAGCAATCATGAAATAGAAGCCCTCTTCTTAGTCAGTCAGTGCTCCCTAAATTTCAAAAGTCACATTTTAAAGTAAGCTTTTTTTTTATACACACAAGAAGTTTGCATATTTTCCCTGCACTAACAGACTAGGAAACAAGATCAAGTTGTGACATTTGCCTTCCCATTAGAGATATGGAAGTTTATGACTCATGTGCAGATCAAAAGACTCATTGCAGCACAGAAAGAATGTCAAAAGCAGTCTTGCCCTTTTCCAAAAGCCCAGTACTTTTCACATGATCATAGTATCACGAGCTGAGAGGGACAATGGAGGTTAAGTAGTGGTAATAGTGGTAGTAATAATAACAACAATAATTGCTAGAATGTATATAGTGCTTTAAATTTTGCAGTTCCCTTTAAATATATTATTTAATTTTATCCTCAGAACATCCCTTTGAGTTAGACACTATAATTGTCTCCATTTTACAGATGAAGATCATGAGGGTGACAGGATACTTAGATTACTGAGGGCACATAGATAATAAGTGAACAAGGCAGGATTTGAAGTCAGATCTTCTTGATTTTTTGTCTGGAACTCCGTTATACCACCCAGCTGCCCAGACAATTTGTTCAAGGCCATATAAGTAGTAAACAGTAGACTTGTTACTTGGTCTTGCTGGGGTCGGACAGCTAGGTGGAGCAGTGGATAGAACACCAGACTTCAATAAAAAAGATTCATCTTCCTGATTTCAAAGTTGACTTCAGAAGCTTGCTAGTTGTGGGATACTGGGCAAGTTATTTGACCTTGTTTGCCTCAGTTTCCTCATCTGTAAAATGAGCTAGAGAAGGAAATAGCAAACCACTGCAGTATCTTTGCCAAGAAAACACTAAAATAGGGTCACAGAGAGTTGGACACACCTGGAAACTGAACGACAACCTCTGATTGAGTCAGGACCAGATCCTTTTCTTTTTCTACTATGCATACCTCACAACATACTCTGTAAGAAACCATATATAAATACATACATGTATATTTATTTATGTGCATATATATTAGTGTGTGTATGTGGGGCGGTGAGAGAGAGACAGAGACAGAGAGAAAGAGAGACAGAGAGAGAAAGAGAGAGAGACAGAGAGAGAGAAAGAGAGAGAGAGACACAGAGAGAGAGAGACAGAGAGACAGAGAGAGAGAGAGAGAGAGAGAGAGAGAGAGAGAGAGAGAGAGAGAGAGAGAGAGAGAGAGAGAGAGAGAGAGAGAGAGAGTGTTTCTACTTGTTTTACTTTTGCTTCATGTTGTAAGGCTATGAAATTTCCTCCTGGCTATTAATTTATGCAGTGGTGACTAAGTAAGTTACTTTTTTAGATTCTATTGCTTTTCCTTGTTGTGCCATTTAGTTCACATCAGCAAAAATTACATGAATTTTTTATCGTCTGAATCTCTCTTTTTTCTTTTATCCATTACTCATTTTATTTTATTTATCAATGAATTGTTTGTATGGCTCATATCAAGTTGTTGTCAGATTTCATGTCATATCATTTTTCTTATTTTAATTTTGATTCTAGTTTTGTACTCATTTTGATCATGTCTCTCACAAGTTGGTGCTTTTGATTCAAACAGATGGTCAATTCAGAAATATCTTCCATATTACTTATAAGCCATTTTCTATTTATTAAAATACAATCAGTTTTGTGATGTTATTAAGCATTTGCCATATCCAGTGTCAATCATTTTTTTTTCTTAAGGAAAATGTTCATGATTTAGAGACCATGAGGCTTCTATCTTAAAGTTTCTGGCTTCTCTCATTCTTTATTTCAATTCCAGTTCCTCATTGGCCATATAAGATGACTGAATTGATATTTTCTCTGATTCTTTGATTATCTCTTAAAATCAGTTGAAGGTTATATCTCTAAGTTAGTTGATTTGGCTTCAATTAAAAATGATTTGTCAGTTGATACAGTTTTGTTGACTATTTACTTTTTCTTATTGAAAAGTAGAATCTTAGTTTGCAAGCAATATATTTTATAGGAATGATGTAAAGACTATTATGAATGATTTCTATAAATGATTTTAGTATTATTTCATGGAAATATTGACATTATATTTTTACATTTTACTATAAGATGATCTTTTTTAGATTTCTCTAACTTTGTGTTGAGACAAAGTGAAAAATACTTTGCTAAGATCTGCTTTTTATTTGCAATCCCTAATTATTTTAAAGAATTCTTTGCAAGACATTCAGGAAACTGATTGTAAGAATGAACTCTATTGGGTAGAGAGTATAGAATGTTTGTTGGTGGAAAGCTGAAGCGATATTATTTGGTGCAGATGTAGTAAGTCCATTGCCTTTTGGTCAGTCTTATGTTGCTTTGGAATCTCATCTTTCTTTATTTCTGCATTGAAGATTTCCTCTTTGTGGTATTTAGGTTTTGTGCTATTATCTGTGCTATTATTTTTGCAGAAAGCATCAGTAAGATTCTTTGAAATTTTTATACCATACATGTCAACATTGCTAGATGCTATGAAAAATTGATGGGGATTTCTGGGAAATTGATCAATGTTTTTAATGACCCTAGGCTTCTCCCTGAAACAAAGGCTCATCTTTCTGAAAACAATATTATTCCAGTGATGCTGAATGTCTTTAAGTCATACAACACTAAAGTCTACAAGAGTTAGAGTTTCAGGTCATCAAAAGGGCAATAGAGAAACATGTGTTGGGCATGAAGGGGATATAGCATATCACTAGAGAAGCATTGTGTAGGAGATGTAGAGTATGGCATTATCCAAGAGATATTTGCTCGTCAAATTATGAGACAGCAGGACAACTGAAGGGTGAATCCATGATCATCCATGTAAGGTCAAGATATAAAGGAAGTCCTCCCAGAATACTGGATGGCTCTTATATGGAGGATTTATTGGGAGGATATGGCTAAAAGTTTACAGATGAGAATACACAGATGACTTGTCATATGCATATTGTTTGGAGTGACAACATCAGTGAGATCACTAATAAACCATGGTTTCAAAGTAATGGTAGATGATGGAGAGTCCAGCTACTAACAAAAAATAATGAGTAAATAATTTCCAGAAACTTACCCACTTGCTTCTGTGGTAGCAAGGTGGTGCTAAAGATATCCAGATAGCTGAAAATATACTGTAACGGAGAAGCAAAACATGGGGAGAGGAACCATCAGGGAGTAACATAACATCTACATCGCACCTTTGCAGCATGGAAGGAATGAATTACTCACACACACACATACACACACACAAAATATAATCAAGAAACCCTACTATATCTTGATGAGAGATGGCTAGGTTGTAAAGTAGTAGTGAATCCAGATAATTGGCTGTTTAGAATATGGGTCAAAATCAGCATAGGTTCATATCAACAACAAAATCAACAGAATTAGAATGAGTGGAAGAAACAAAGTCATTCCCAGAAGGTTTAACTAAACACATTTAAACAAGTTCTCAATTGTCCACCCCAAGGTTCCCCAATATATGAAAGTAAAGATATTTACTCTATCATAATTTAGAGAAATTTAACCAATACCAAAATGTCAGCACAAGGAAGGGGCTAAAATATGCAGAAATCTAAATGATCAGAAAGCCACATATACTCCTTACCAAAAAAAACTAAAAGATTTTAGTACAAGGAAAGGAGGATGATGAAAGATTATAAGCAGTATCACCTCACAAAATAGAAGAAAGAATAAGTAAAAAAAGAAAATGAGCTTGTAGAGAGATTAGTATGAACTGACTCTGATTATGCTGAAAATATTTGCATATTAAACTGTCAATGAATAGATACCACATCTGCTGGGGTTTCTAAGATCACCTATTCTTATCAGCAGTATTAAAGGATCAACATTTGGTTTATTGTACTTGCCACTTACTATCTGTGACCTTAAAGTCAATTAACCTCTTCAAGCTTCAGTTCCATAATATATTGAAAATAAACAAACAAAACAAAACAAACTTTGGAAAAAGAGTTGCATAGGATAGTTTCTAAGCTACATTATAGGTTCAGATCTTATTATTGAAAGGCTGCAACACCTTATGTTTTCTGGGACCGAAAATGACTGAGGTGAAGTAGAAAACAAAAAGCAAAGATGGACCTGGTAAAATAAAAACAAAAGGAAAACAAGTTTTAGACTACATGATTTTAAAGGAATTCAGGATTGATATTCATGGTATTTGAAAGAGAAGAAGGTTTGATAAGAATGGAAATTATCAAAAATAATACTTTGAAACAATAAATGAAATGTAATTATGATCAAGAAAGCATCAGAAATGAATAAACAATGGATATACTTTATCTCTATTTTTTTAAAGAATTGTCTTCAGGCACACATTGGGGACAATGTGGAGGAGGAGATATTAAGGAAATTAGCAGGTTTTTAAAAGTTATTTTTTGCAGTAAGTCATGTCTTCGTGATCATCCTCACTCTTGCTCTCATTTTTATTATTTCTGTAGAGGTATACAGGCCTTCAGGGCTCCTGAGTCCTTTTACAGGGCTGCTTTCTACATTTAGCATCCACCTGTTGCCCACCTTTCACCTGTGGCTCCAAGAAGCCAAAGCGTGTGCAATGACCACACCCTTGTAAACTATTTCAGCAGATGGGCTAACTGAGGTTGAGGGTAACCAAGGAATTCAACCATGTCAATGAGTTAGTAGGATTAGTGAGTTAGTCGGTGAGAGTTCATATCAATTTCTCTATAGGTCTACCAAAAAGCATGTGAAAACTTCCCTGTTAGAATAAACAGATGTGAACAATTTATTTCAAAAGGCCAAATTTGAAACAATTTGTTTCAAAAGGCTAAAACCAAACAATTTGTTTCAAAAGGCTAGACATCAAGGCTGCCAAGAATGCCACTCCCTTCTGAACTGTTGCTAGTCATTTTGAGTTTTGACTCACCACTGGACTCTGGTGAATTTGGAAGAGAGAGTGAAGCCAACAACTTTACACAATGCTGCCTCACTTAAATCCAATTTATGTATGAATCGAAAGACACCACCCATACCATTTTACCTTTATGCATACCTCAAAGTCCTGTGGCATGGGACAAGTCACAAAGCAGCAGGTACAGATCCACTGGAAGCCATGGTCACAACCCTGTACACAAGCAGTCTAGGGCATATGGTTGTCTTCTCACTAGACTGAAACAGCAGTGGGATTGGGCAGCCCCATCAGAATCTGAGCAGTCTTTTTAAAGGACTACAGTTTACCTCCCTGAGTGAGAAAGGGGCTAGAAAAGATGCCCTAAAAATTGTGTGCTTCATGCAAACTAACCCTTACCTACTTACCATGGCAGGCAGAGATCCCATCCTGTGCTCTAAATACACACAAAAATATATAAAAACTTTTGTAAAAGATGATTTCACTTATCATTGGTACATGGAATGTGTTCACTCTTATGGACACCAAGAAATCGAGTAAACCTAAACTCAGTTAGCTTTTGTTGCAAGAGAAATCAGCAGCTATTTCATCCAAATAGGAGCCCTGAATAAAAAGTTGGCAAATAAAGGTCAACTTACTGAAGCCAGAAATAGATACAGATTTTTCTGGAGTGGTCACCATGATGAGGAGTACCATGGAGCTGAAGGAGTTTTTGCAATCATTCTGATCTAATAAAAAAGTTTGTATGACTTCCAAAAGGAGTAAATGACTGATTCATGACAATGCAATTGTCACTTGCAGGAAAGTGCATGCCACCATCATCAGAGCATATGTTCCCACTGTAAAAAAAAAAAAAAACAACTGTGATGAAGCCAAAGAAAAATTTTATAAAGACCTAGAGAATCTTATCACTAATTATGCCAAAAGAGGACAAGCTTGTAATTCTTGCTGCCATTAATGCTAGAGCAGGCACAGACTATCAGGGAGTCATTGGGAGGAACGGAGTAAGAAACAGCCATAGCAATGGTCACTTGATACTGAAGACTTTTGCATCCCATGACCTGTTCATCACCAGCATTGTCTTCCATTTACCTCAGCAAAATATAACTTTGTGGATGCACTTTCACAATAAACATTAGCATTTAGCATACTAAAATATTATGATTGTAAGGAGAAGAGATAGGATGTTAGAGTGACAAAGGTGATGTGTAGCACAGAGTGCTGGACTGATTATAGACTTATCCCATCCATGCTAAATACTCACATTCAACAAAAGCAGTGGCCCCCAGGAAGACAACAACCAGAAGACTTACTGTCAATAGATTAAGATGCTTCTTCCTGAATAAACAGTTTGTTTCTGACTTGGAGGGAAAGCTAAGCTAACAAATGGTTGGCAACAATGGAACAGAAAAGGAGTGGGCAGTTGTCAGAGATTTGGCATACAGCACCATATTTGAATATCTGAGCTAGAACACTCAAAAACTTCAAGATAGGTTTGATAAAAATTATGGGGAAAATCAGATGCTGCAAAACAAATTTAAAAAATGAGAACTCCACAGGGATTACCAGGATAGTTTGTCTATCTCTAAAAAGGCAGTGTTTAAATCCACCAAAAGTAAAGTGCAAGGGAAGCTTAGAGAGATGTAAGATCCCTGTCTCAGCAAGAAGGCAGATGAAATTTGCTTTTACTATGATAGTAACAATCCAAAGTTCTTTTTATGATGTTCTGAAAGCTATTTAGGTGCCAAAGGCCTATGTGCACCTCAACTAGTCAGTGCTTATCAAGTCATATTGATTAGTGATAAGAATATGATTCTGGAGCTACGGGCTGAACATTTCCAAAGTATTCTCAACAGACTGTCATCAATCAACACTGAAGCCATTCAGGTTGAAATCAATCCCTCTCTAGCTGATTTTTCAACTAAAGAGGAGGTTGTGAATGCCATTACACTCCTTTCATGTGGCAAAGTGCCTAGGGCTGATTTAAACAGTGGAGATTTACAAGGCAGCGGATTCATTACCCATACAAAAGCTGACTGAAATTTTCCAGGCTATATGGTAAGAGGAAGTTATACCCTAGGAGTTCAAGGATGCCTCTATTGTCTATCTCTGTAAAGGTAAATAGATTGTCCTGTGACACAGTGGTGGGGAGAGGGGATGGAGTTCTCTCTCTTAGTCATTGCTGGCAAGATTCTTGCCAGAGTCCTCCTTAATAGGCTGATTCTTTACTTGGAAGATGTTCAATCTACCTGAGAGCCAGTGTGGCTTCAGAAAAGGCTAAGGAAATGTCATTATGGTGTTTTCTGCTGACAAATTCAGAAGAAATGCCAGGAGAAAAACAAGGATTTAGACACAATTTTCATTGATCTGACCAAGGTTTTTGATACTCTCAAACACAGGGGCATGTGAAAGATGATGGGAAAATCTGATGTCCAAAAGAAGTTCATGAGTATTGTACACCAATTCCATTAGATAATTCTTACACAGATTCTGGAAAAATGGATGATACTCTCACACTTTCCCAGTCACCAATGCAGTAATGCAGGGCTGTATTCTTGGCAACCATGTTTTTTAGCCTGATGTTTTCAATGATGTTGTTGGATACATTGAATAAGGACAAAAATGGCATCCAGGGCAGCTACCCTTTAGGTGCTAAATTATTTAATTTGAAAAGGGTATAAGCTAAGACTAAAGTGGGGGGAGAACTGGTGCACAATTTTTTGTTCATAGATAATTGTGCGCTCAATGCATCCTCTGAGACTGAGATGCAACAGAGTATGGATCAATTTTCTGCTGCTTGTGCTAATTTTGGCTTGATAAATAACACCAACAAAACAGATATTCTCTACAAACCAACACTGCATCATTCATATGAGAACCATAGGTTAGAGAAAACGGAGAAATTTTGAATGCTATAGATGAGTTCACTTAGCTTGGCAGTATAATTTCCAGGGATATACAAATAGATGATGAGTTTGACACATCCATAGCCAGAGGTGACGCAGCATTTGGTTGCCTGTGAAGGAAAGTGTAGGAGAGAAAAAGTGTTAGCCTGACTACCAAATTGAAGCTCTACATGTTGTGCTGACCTCATTGTTGTATCCTCATGAAACCTAGACAGTGTACCAGTGACATGCTAGAAACCTGAATCACTTCTGTTTTTATTATTCGGGAAAATTCTGAAGATCATTTGGCAAGATAAGGTAATGGACACCAAGGGCCTTTCTCAAGCTGAACTGTTGTAATGGGAATGCAAATTTGGAAGATCTTCCCTGCCCCTAGGCTAAAGTGCACCTGAAGCCTGGGGTGGGAGGCTTGTTTTTCAGTAGATACTTCTTGATTGGCCAGTGGGTCAATAAGGTTGTTACATTCTCTGAGCCAGGAGAAGGCTATATAAGCCCTGATGTGTAGCTTTGTTTTGGGGGCTCACTTTGAGAAGTGTTCTGTGATTTGATCTGTATTCTGGGAAGCCATTGTCCAGGGCCCCCCCGGCTTTGAAAAACCCAGATGTGGAAACCCAGATGTTGACTGGGTATGGATGTAATGGTTGGACAGTTTGGAAATCTGTCTACTTGATCTGTTTCTGTCTTGATAATTCTGCCTTGTATACTTTGAAGTTCGGGGTGCTGACCTTTTTCCCCTGAACAAGGTAAACGATATATGTCTGACTGATTAAAGTAAGCTTGTTAACCCATTTTGAGTTGCTTTCCTTTAACAAAGCAGATCTAAGAACCTGTGTGAGCAGCCACCCTGGGGATGCCGGGGTGCTTGCTGCTACAACTGTCAAGCACTGAAACTCTACTGAAGAGAGTGCAACTCTAATGGGCTGGACACATGGTTTAAATGCCAAACATACTTTTGGCTAAAATACTATTTCATGAAGAACTTACACAATGCAAGTGTTCACATAGAGGTCAAAAGAAGTAAAACAAGGACACACTCAAGGTTTCTCTGAAGAACTTTGGACTCAATTGTGAGATAGGGGAGATCCTGGTGCAGGGCTCCCCAGCATGGTATGCCCACATCAAAGAAGACACTGTGCTTTATAAGCAAAGCACAATTGCAGTAGCTCAAAAGAAGCTCAAGATGCACAAATTTAGAGATATCTCCATTCCAGATGTTCATAGGGACTGCTTCTATCTGACCCATTGTAGAGTCTTGCAAGTTCATATCAGTCTGATTAGCCACAGTCAAACACAAATCATCTTGACCCCAAAATAACAATGTCATTTCGGTACTTTTTGATACTGAAGGACAACCATGACCACCATTGTTTTCGCATATTTCTTCCTTTACAACACTCAACTTCATTTATTCTAAGTTCTCTGAGAGCAAAGTCTATGTTGTGTCTGCATTTATACACATATGTATGTACATATACCTAAACATTGTATCTACCAACACAGTCCTTTGAATATAATAGATACATAACAAGTGTTTGTTGACTGAATGAGAACAATATAACAGCTCTCTCTATTTACATGATGATTTCAGGTGAAGAAGCATTTATTAATGACATACAATATGCTGGGCACTGTGCTAAGCATTAGTGATGCAACAAAAAGGCCCAAACAGGTCCTTCCACTCAAGGAATTCACAATGTAAGGGAGGAGATAACATGAGAACATCTATAAGATATGTATACATAATATATGTAGCATTATATATATATAATATATAACCTGAGTCCCAAAGCCTATAGGTATGGAACTATCTCTTCATTGTATAGATCAATGACCTGAGCCTACACAAAGCATGGAGAGCAATTGGTAAGAGCAGGAGAGAGGAAAGTGTTAGGTTTTTCATCTCTCATCATGTTTCTTTGTGCTCTTCAATCTCCTTAACCTTAGAGTACTCCTGGCTTCCAGTTCCAAGAGAAAAAAACAGATTGTTGTAGAAAAAGTCTCTGGGAAGAAGCTGACATGAAAGGAGCTGGCAGTCTCCATTTTGTCCCTAAACTTAGCTTGCTACACTAGAGATTTGGGGAATGTTCCCTTGGGTGAGTTATGTCTTTCTTTGTTGAGATGAGTTATCTCATTATCAATGGGAGAGCTTCTTTACTCTGCATTTTCTGGCATATTTTCTCCTATGTATACTTTCTCTAGTTTCTGTTTTGCCATGATTTGGGTAAATGTGTTCCTTTGCTATTCTCTGTGTTCTTTGTGGAACTGACATTTGGTGGGACAGAAGTCAAGATTTGTGTATAAAGCTAAGGACCCTCCTTTTCCCATTAAAAAGAAAAGTGAATGAAGTTTAGCTTGAAAATGAAAAACAAATTCTCTAGACTTACCATATTTAAATGAACAAAGAGGTATAATTCTAGCCCAACACATCCTCTCTGTGGGTTTCAGTGGGCTGCAAGCTCAATATTAGTCAGCAATATCATGTAGCATCCAGAGACTAATGATATCTTAGTCTACAGTAAGATAAATATAACTTCCCAAAGTAGAGAAGTCCTCTTACAGTAATCTGCCCACATTAGACCTCATTGAAAATATCGTGTTCAGGTCTCACTTCCACAAATATATATTAATCAGATGGACCATGTCACGAAGATGGCAATGTGTATGATGAAGGGCCTTGAGTTTGTGTCATATAAGGATCAGAAAGGGGGGATTAAGAAGAGAAGAAAGAAGAAAGAAATGAGAACTATCTTAAAGTATTTAAAGCATTGTCATGTGGATTACACATTCTATCTGGTCCCAGAGAACCTAAGCATGAGCTATGGGCAAAAGTTGCAAAGAGGTCAAAGTCTGATGTCAAGACAAAACATCCAAACAAACAGAGCTGTACTAAGGTGGAATGAGATGCTTCCAAAGGTGATGATGGCTTCCTACTCCTCTGACATATCATAGCAGGAGTTAGATGACCACTTGTCAGGTATGTTAGAGTAGAAATTCCTTTCATATGTGTGTTGGACAAGAAAGCCACAGTGGTTCCTTCCAATTCCAGTTATCTGATTCTGAGTATTCTTTTAGGACTATGCTCACCTACATTTTTAAATGGATTATGAGTAAATATGAGAGTTTGCAGCTTGCATTTTTTTCTAAGTACTTTCTCCTATTTGAAAAGCCAGATGTACTATTGCCTGTTTCACAGTCAGAACCAATCTGAAATGACTTCTGCTAGCATGGTGGAGGCATAAAGAGATCAAATGACTTCTGGGCCAATAGTAAGCCCACTGTTGAACTGCTCTGAGTGCCAATTTTGGCAA
The DNA here is from genome assembly GCF_028583685.1 of Petaurus breviceps papuanus. NCBI lineage: Eukaryota > Metazoa > Chordata > Mammalia > Diprotodontia > Petauridae > Petaurus > Petaurus breviceps. Next base: position 18,224,631 of record NW_027186457.1, on the reverse strand, counting down.
GTCATTAGACCTACTTACTGGAAGTCAGTGGGTCCTCCCAACAAGAACAATTTTTAAACTGCCCAGATATATTGTGCCCAGAATATGAAGACTTTCTCAGTCATGTATATGTGGCACATTTAGGTTTTCAGTATTAGAAGGAAGAGAATAATTTGCACAGCAAATGGAATGAAAAGTTGCCATTTATTTCTGGAAGGTAAGTGGATAGGCATTAGTCTATTGAGATGTAATCATGCTCTCCTGCTTCTTTTCTCTTACTTACTGGTCTGCTTCTGTCTGTTGACAATCAACTATATAAATCTAGCAAGTTTATAGACAATAATATATTTTTTAAAACTTCTTAAATGTGACCGAATAAATTCATGGTTTTGGTAAGCCTTTGTGATGCAATCAGTGAATGTTGCTTTGTTACTACCAGACGTCAATTATTGCTAATGCCACCTGTGTACTTCAATCTAAGAACATGACTTCTGTGCTATCACCAAATGATCTTTGGATCTTCCATATTAACAGAACAGGGGCTCTACTATATTGTGTTTGTGGTGACACTTTTAAGTGACCTTATATTTGTGCTTGTGGGAGTATTTCAATTCCCTTGACTAAAAATTGTAACCCAAGACCATAAACCAAAACATCACAGTTGGTCATACATAATGATAACTAAGAATCTTTTGCAAGAGATTTCCTAGCATGTCTCTGGTTCAGCCTTGCTATTAAACACTACAAGGGCATGTTAGGAAGTGAGTTGCTCAATTGTGATTTTCACTTTGTTCAACAATATTATTCATTTAAAATTTATAAACCATGGAATATTGGATAGAGTGTTGAGCATGGAGTCAGGAAAATGTGGGTTCACGTCTTACTTCTCATACTTACTGACTGGGAGAAGAGTGGATAAAGCTTTCAACTTTTCAGTACCCCCAAGTAACATTCTAATGTTACTAATTACAGATGGTCACAGACCTGTATCAAAGGGACAGAGAGAGCACACAGTTCCAAAACCAAAGCATTATACTAGAATTTGCAAAAAACAATGAGAACTGCCTTCCTTCCCACAGCATTCTTTCAAAGACTATAGAACTAATACATTAAGAATAATTCAATGGTTAGATCTTTCAAAGGAAACATTCTGTAACTTTTCACACAAAACTGAAAACCATAGACTTAGCTTTCCAACACACACTGTACAGCACTTGAATGTCAAACTCAACACGATGAATTTAGATAAATCACCAGAGGCCTAGGATATTTGAGGATTTTTCTTGCTGTCATTCAGGGAATGTACACAGTAATTCCTGAAACAGAAGGTCCGTGGTAGCAACAGCTCTATGCATCTGAGTAAAGCTTATGCATTTAGGCAAAAATGCTCACATTTTTTTCAGTCATTGTGTCTACTGTAACCCCATTTAAATTAATTATCTTTTAATGTAATTATTTAACCATAAATTATAAAAATAATTTTACTAGAAAAAAGTATTAATCATGTGTATTCCACGTGATTTTATACAATAGCTTTAATGTGCTCTTTCCTAGGTGTGTGTGTGTGTGTCTGTGTGTGTGTGTGTGTGCATATGTTGTGTTATGTTGGGGGCAATTTCTAGAATCAACAACTTTCTTATTCCTCTGTCCATGATGATCAGAATGGATTTCTTTTCTTTTTTTCTCTTTTCAAATACATATACCCTCCTAGCACTAATGCCGCGAGCTGAGTATTTCAGGTTTATGAAATATCTTTGAGTGTAATGATGGCAAGTTCTTTGTTGAATATTCATTAAATATCCTTTCCTCACAGGGCACATAAATCCTGTGAAATGCAATACATATGCACTTTAAACTTTGACATAAAATACTCATATTTCTAAGATGAAGGAGTTTTTCTTCTTTAAGCACTCTCTCAAATCATATATAATCAGGAACATTGGCAACACTGCTGCTAGGAGCAGGACAGAGAGAACATCAAGAAATCCAAATGAATTCAGTCCCATTAAATGTAATGGTGTGGTAAATCTCAGTTTACCATCTGCTATGGAGCACAGATACACTATTGGAATTCCACATCTTATTTACATAACAGATAAGAATGTGCTCAGAGATTTATACGGGGAATGAATACCCGGAGACACAACTAAGTTTCTACTCTGCTCACATCTGGGGGACATCTACAGCTGTATAAAATTAACACAACTCAAAGTTAGCCTTTCTGAGGTCAACGAAAAATACTACTTGGCCCAAATATTATCCTATTATTAGTAGCACCAGGAATAGTTTCTCACAGCCTTGGTGAAGACTGGATTAAACATTTCACCTAAAGAAATCAACTTTTAAGTCGATACTGTTTTGAAACTCCATCTCTGATCTAGGAGTCTACCATGTCTGAAATCTACTCTTTTCTCACCTCCCATCTATAGATTCTTTAAAAAGATGGCTCATTGGGGCGGCCAGGTGGCTCAGCGAGTAAGAGCACCGGCTCCAGTGTCAGGATGACCTGAGGGATCAAATCTGGGCTCAAATACTTAGCACCACACCCAGAAATAACTGGCCCTGTAACCTTGAGCAAGTTACTTAACCCCAATTGCTTAAAAAAAACTAAATTAAATTAAAAAAAGATGGTTCATGTACCAACTCTTACACAAGGACTTTTGAACTCCCCTTTCTCCAAGTTAGGAACATGCACTCCCTGTTCAAATTACCTTCTATCACTTTACACAATGTGTAATTATATTTAGTCATACATATGCTACATCTCCCCAGAGAATGTAAGTTCCTTGGGGTCAAATAATGGTTTTTGTTTCCTTTATTTTTAGCCTTCGCACTTAGTATAGTGCCTGATACATTAAAAAAAATCCTTACTGACTTGTTGACTTGACTTGTATCCCTAGCACTGAACACAGTACCCTTTACATAATTGATTTTTAATAAACACTTTCTCTGGAATTGTGACACACAGAATGATTAGCAAGGAATCTTATGCTGAGTAAAAGACAATATAATGGAAAAACTAAGTGGGGTGATTATTTAGCAAAAAATAGGGGATAACAGAAAGACCCATCACTGCACCAACATCTATGAAGTGGTACAATTGTAGATTTAGAAATGGAAGGGATATCAGAGGGTATTTAGTCCAACATTTTTGTTCTAAAACTAAACTCAAGAAGCAATTTGCTCAGTAGTGCATTGGTAGTGTGTAACAGAGCAGAGAATCTCTTCTTCTGAATCCACTCCACTGTTTTTTTCTTTGTTTTTAGTTTTTACTGAACCATCTTGTTTCCTGTTTGAAAAACAAAACAAAAAATCTAAAGGAAACTCTCCATCATGTTGGACAAGATATTCTATGAGGCATTCTATGGAAATATGTGCAAAAGAATGGATCTGCATCAGTGAAGAGATTATCCATATCTATGAATGCATGAGGACATTAGAAAATGTACTTAATGACTCCGGTTTTTTGACAAAGTAATGAGAGAGACAGAGAGACAGACAGAGACAGAGACAGAAGCAGAGAAAGAGAGAGAGAGAACCTAAAAAGTATGTCAGTATTTTCACATTCCAGGACAGTGACATTCTTTCAAAGTACATTTTAACTTTATGACTTCATACTTGCTTTTCTCTGAAAGCAGATGAAAGGAAGCCATTCTTTTTCATCAAATAGAAATTAACTGACATGATCTTATGGATAGTAAGAATTAGTTATTTTTTTAACATCAGAAGTAGCAATAATGGTGGCATGTGGTGATAATTGATATCTACATAGCACTTTAAACCTGGCAAGGTACTCAGCATTTATTATTTCATTTGACTGTCACAAGTCTGGGAAATAAATATTCTAAGTATTATTATTCTCACTTTGAGCAACCATGTATACCCAAAAATGCAAACCATAAACATGACTTGCATTTTCCCTTGGGATGTGCATATATTTTAAACATTTTGCTCAGGTATTTATATTTAAATAATAGTCATAAAAGGAAATATCTACCCCTTTCCACTTGCCCCTATATTGCAACAATTAAGAAAACATCTAATTGACCACCATCTGACAATGGATTCACTCTTTGTTGCCCCAGTAGGCTCTTGCTTCTCTTGATAACAGTATCTCTTGATACTGTTATGGAGGAAGCTATAGCAAAAGATTGAGAAGCAGCAGCAGACAGGAAGAAGGAGAAGCAAGAAATAACAGTGTCGTACAAATCTAGAGAGGACCGAGTATCCAAGAGAAGAGGGTCTCAAGGACTGCAGAGATCTCAAGAAGGATGAAGATTAAAAATGGTCTTTGGATTTGGTGATTAAGAGATTAATGTTAACTTTAGAGAAAGCAGTTTTAGTTGAATGATAACATCAGAAACCAGATTCCAAAAGATTCAGAAAAGAGTGAGTGGGGAGCAGTGTAGACAGAGATCTTAGATCTATTGCTCAAGAGTTTAGCTATGAATGGGAGGAAGGAAATAGTATGATAGCTATTGGGGAATGGATGATCTAGCAAAGTTTTGGGGGTTTTATATTTTTAAAGATGGGAGAGACATAAGCATGGTTTATAGGCATCAAGAAAGCAGTTAGTTGGGGCGGCTAGGTGGCACAGCGAATAGAGCACCAGCCCTGAAGTCAGAAGGACCTGAGTTCAAAATCTGACCTCAGACACTTAACACTAACTAGCCATGTGACCTTGGGCAAGTCACATAACCCCAATTTCCCTGCCCTCCAAAAAAAGCAAAAGAAGAAGAAGAAAGCAGTTAGTAAATAAGAAGAGCCTGAAGATTTCTGAGAATGGGGATGATAGCTGAGGCTATAGATGGAGAAAATGGAGCAAGGGTTCATGGATTAGCATTGATGAGGGGAAAAGCTAGATTTGTCCGAAAGAGTGGTGAAGGAGAAGATAAAGAAAAACAACTGCCTGATGTGAGATGAGGAAGATGTTGGAAAAGGGAATTCAATTTTTGATGATATATGAGACAAGTCTTAACTGAGAGAACTAGGGTGAGGGATGCCATGGGAGTCTTGAGGAGAGATGAGAAGGTATGGAATAGCTGCTATGGTGAATAGGATAGTAAATCATTTAGGGGTGCTTAAAAAAGATTGTTCTAGTTCCTTGAGGTCCTAGCTGAGATTATGTAATATAAAATTTTAGTGGACCTAGGCAATACAATTTCATCATTTTCTTCAATTGTTCAATAGCTTTCAACAGGAGTGAAGACAGAGGATTGTGATAGTAAAACATGCTGGAACGACAAAAAATAATTGAAGATATGATAAAGGGGCAAGAAACTCAAGGGGGGAGAGGACAGTGTAGTTTTGAGCTGTCTAACGGTGGAAAGGGAAAGAGTGTATCCAGTGTCAGATCTCAGTGCTTGTAAACTAATTTGAATGATGAACAGACAATGGAAAGTCATTTTTTTTTCCTCAACTGGAAACATCCTAAACCAAATCTTCTACTCAGTCAGTTACATTCTTTCAGTCATTTTGACCCATTGATCAAACATATAATGGGAGCTGAATATTCCTTTATGAGATATGATGTGTTTGGAGAATTTACCAAGATATTGGTAACCATGTCTGCCCTCAGTGACCCTATGCTTCATAGAGACCACAAGTGATCACTGTAGGAAAGACAAACACTAATACATACAACAAAAACTTATAAATTAAATAAATAGAGACATTTATAATGGTGGTGGGACATATGGGTATATGTTGGGATCCTCAAAGTTAGATGGAATGACTAGAATGATCAGAAATGGAAGGTGTGAGGCTAAGCAATTGACAAGCTTAATTGACAATCAGTTCTGAGCAGAGTGCAGAAGAATGTGTGAGAAAGGGACATGACTGAGAAGAGGAAGGCATGGAATTATCGGCAAAGGGGATCAGCATAGAGAGAGGCATGGAATTAAGGAATCATCATATGGTAGGAAGAACAATTGCTTGTAATCAGGAGATGTGAGTCCTAGATATGTTATTAATCAATGACACATTCTTCAATAAACCTTAACAAAAGATCGTTCAGATGCCTTTTACTCCTTCCTTTGCATGATACTCACTTGGAGGGTAGAGGTGAAAGTGAGCAGGCATGAAAATGTTCTGTTGCATTCTATTAAGTTACCCAGCTTCAAGACCTAAGAGATACCTTTTCACTCAGTAGACAAGGTCAGACTAAACTAAATAATACTGTCTAGTGAGAAATTACTGTCAAATAGCTATATTCTCAGGAAGCTTTCAAAATTGCATGGCCTGGAGGCTCCTAAATCTCACCCCCAAAATCTAACTTGTTTAAAAATGGATGTTTTTCCCTCTGGTGAGCTGCTGGTTACACACCTCATCAGTGAACTATCCCAGAGGGAGGAAACCAGAATCAGTTTCAATCAAAACCCAATAATCCATTTGAAGCTAAGCTTGGTCCCTGCACATTTCTCATAAGTCAAGAGGGAAAATACTCGCAGCCTGGGCACTGGAGCTAGGAGAAAACATTTTCCATGCAATCATCCAAATCAAATATTTGGCTCTGTTTCTTTGGATGATACATCCTCCGACTGTCAAATGTCGGTCTAGATGAGCTTAGAGAAAAGAAGAGGAACAGCAGAATGGGAAGGAAGGATTTCCTTCTGCTCCTTGTATAGTCATAGTTGGGCACTGTCTCCTGTGATATTGTCATTAAGTATTAGTGTCATTAGCCCATGAGCCAATCCAACCATCTGGACACATAAGCTTTGTTTTTTGCAAATAAAATACAACTCAGATAACTTACAATTTTTTTCTGAGTGAGGATAAAAACATTCAAATATTTTTTTCAACCATCATGATTGCTGTTTTTTCTGTATGTTCAAATTTTCATTAGAAAATCATAGATATTGATTTACCTTAACATATGTAGGAAAAGGTCATCAGGCTGTCAAATTTAAGAAAAACACACACTCATTCAATCTATTGGTGAATGGCTAAAGAAATTATGATATATGAATGTGTGGAATATGTTATTGGGTAAGAAAAAAGTGAATGTAAAGAATTCAAAGAAATATGAAGATATATACAATAATGGAGAGTGAAGGAAGCAGATGCCCCCCAAACGCCCCATCTTAATACTGAGAACAATCCTAGAGTTTAGGATAAAAGTAACAACAAATTCATGAGATTACATATATACATATACATATATGTATATATGTATGTGTGTATATACACACACACACATACATGAAAGAAGGGCCCTCCCAACAAAAGGGACTAAAAAGTTTAACCTCTTGTTGGTGCTGTTAATCACAATTTGATGTTATTTAGTGGGAAATTTCAGTAACTGAGAAGTCCCACACTTATGCTATCCATTCCATTGATAGGAAGTGTGTAGAGTGGAAGTGCTTTATGCTCTCTGTTGTTTAGAGATTGGAAAACCTTCACTTCCAATGTCTGCTTCCCTTTGGGTGGGTGCATCATTTTGTCCAAAATAGGAAGCTGCTTAGGATAGATTTATGATATTAGAACAAGCTCCAGATTTAATCTACTGAAAAAACCTAGTAAAAGAACTCTTCCTCTAGCTTACTATATTTCACTGGGCCTCAGGCATGTGGCTTTGGCATAGTAGAATTGTTATCCAGAAGAACATGCACAATGGTAATAGAATGTTTTACTTATGACATAGAAACTACACAAATGATAAAAGTAGGTGTTATGTATCCCTACTGCAACTCATCAAACTGTTTACTAGGCAAAAAGTAATCTGCACTGGTAGAGAGGTCACCAAGTCAATGAAAGTATCATCGCCATCATCCTCATCCTCATCATCATCCTCATCATTATTTTATAGCATTTATATAACACCTAATATGTGCCAGAGACTGTGCTGAGTGCTTTACAAAATTTAGATATGATCCTTTCAAAAGAAATTGGGAGGTTGTGTTATTATTCTGATTTTACAGTTAGGGAAACTGAGACAAACTGAGGTTAAGGGATGTGTCCAAGGTTTATAAAAGAGTTAATTCATCCTAGCAAATATTTACCAAATGCCTACTAAGTGTAGGCTCTGAGGACAATACAAAGACTTTATAGTGCACTAGTGGGATGACATATGTGTAGAAGACCACAATACACTATAAGACTCATATCTTGTAAACACTTTGGTGAGGTATAAAACCCATGGTAATCTTTTGAAAGATTAAATAATTTTCCTTATGGTATATTTTATTATGAACAAACCATGAAGCAAACTAAACAAGACCAGCTGAGAAGACAGTATAAATATCTCAAGGGAAAACAAAACAAAGCAAAACTCTTAAGAACAATAATTACTGGTCCAGCCATTCTGGAGAGCACTTTGGAACTATGCCCAAAGGAATATAAAACTTTATACCCTTTGACAACAGCTATATTGCTATCGGGTCTCTATTCCAAAGATATCAAAGAAAATGGAGAAGAGCCTGTTTGTACGCACATATTTATAGCAGCTCTTTTTGTAGTGGCCAAGAATTGGACATTGAGGGGATGTCCATCAATTGGGAATGGCTAAACAAGTTCTGGTATATGATTGTGATGGAATACAATTGTACTCTAAGAAAAGATGAGCAGGATGATGTGAGAAAAACTAGAAAGTCTTACATGAACTAATACAGAATGAAATGATAAGAACCAGATCCTTGTATATAGTAGCAGCAATATTGTAATGTTAATGAACTATGAAAGACTTGGCTACTCTGATAAAGACCACAATTCAAGACAATTCCAAAGAACCCAGGATGAAAAATTCTATTCACCTCCACAGAGAAAACTGATAAACTCTGAGTGTAAATTGAAGCATACTTTTTTACACTTTATGTATTTTTTTTCGCAACATGGCTAATACGGAAATATGTTTTTCATGACTTCATATGTATAATCAATATCATATTGTTTGCCTTCTCAAGAAGTGGAAGAGGAAGAAGAAAGAAGGAGAGAAGTTGGAACTCAAATTTAAAAAAAAGAATGTCAATCTTTTAAAAATGTAATTAGGAAATACTTAACAGAAAAAATAAATATATCAAAATCACATTAGCTGCCATTTATATAACACTATGTTTTCCAAAGCACTTTAAATCTCTGATCTCATTAAATCATTACAACCCCTCTGTAAGGCTGGTAATATAAGCACTATTATCCCAGTTACACAGATGAGGAAATTAAAATTCAAAGAAGCAAAATGAATTGTCCATGTTCACATACCTCAAATGTGTCAAGAGTGAATTTTGAACCCAGCTTTCTCCTAACTACTGGACCACCACTCATAGAATCATAGGTTTAAATTGGAAGGGATCACGGAGACCATCTGGTCTAGTCCTCTGTCATACATGTGAACTATGTACCCTTTAACAAAAATTCAGAGGGAAATCATGTTCACACGAAATTTTTTTTATATATACTTTTATATAATTATATTCTTTAGTTATCTAATATTGAATAGAAGAGCATAGGAAGGCAGAGTGATATAAAAGTAAAAACAAAGACATCAATTAAATTCAATACACCTGTTTCTATTTTCATCTTTACCACTTACAAGAAATGGGATTTTAGTCAAGGCCCTTACCTTCTCAGGATCTCAGGTTTTTCACCTCTGAAATGAGGTTATAGTTTGATTTAGCTCCTTCTTAGGGTTGTTATGGGAAAATACTTCTTAGAGTGTCAAGTACTATATAAAAATAAGCTATTTCTCTCCTAATTCTGTATATCAATATATTGATAAACCTGTATATATTAGTAAACCTGCAAATTAATAGGAAGTACTGTGGAATAGTGGATAGAATCCTGGTATTGGAAGCAGGAAAACAAGAATATAAATCTGCCTAGGTGACCAGGAACAAGGTAGTGTGTACCCGTGCCTCAAATAGCAATTTAGGACTGAAGTAGATAGTTTGAGATCTTAGTTGGTAAAGACTATTCTCACATCAAGTAATCCCTCATACTGATGAAATTACAAAGCCTATTTGGATTTGTGATGGCAATAACTGGCTTTTGTCAGAATGTAGTTAGCACATAGTAGGCACCTTAGTAAACTGCCTTGCATGTAACAGGGGTTAAATGGGTATTTATAAATTACATTAGCTGTTTTAAAAATCATTCTTTTAATTTTTCTCCTGGCTCAAAGCTACAAACCTCAAAGGCATGTGTCTGAATCTTTGATCTTGAGATGGTTGTAAAAAGATGGTCTTTCTCATGTTTTTCTCTGTGTTTGCAAGCAAATGTCGCTAGTTCAAACCAAGTCTCAATACTGCAGGATTTTGCATAAGTAATTTGCATTTCAAGAGTGTCAAAATCAGTAACAGTTCAGACATTTCACATGCTAGGAATATTGGCAGAAACAGTTTGGAGACAAAAAAAAAATACACAATTTAGCAGTAATTCAATAGTCTAACTCTTGGGGAAGAATTATTTTAGAAATAAGATCATAGAATCACATGGCTGAAAGGGCTTTTGCAAGGTTGCCTGAATTACTTCTCTCCAACCTCACAAAGGTCATAGTCATACCTAAATAGATGTTTTAAAATCTTATTCTTTGAAAGCTGATCAGATAAACCAATGAATACCTAAGCATTTATTAAGTGCCTACCATTTCTATACCAATGTGCAAGGTGATGGGGATAGAAAGAGAAAAGGAAGACAGTATCTTCTTTCAAGGAATTTATGTTCCATTGAATGAGATGAAATGATCTTATGATCCCATATACTTAAGTATAAATAGAATAAGTGAGAAATAAATACAAACAATTTGGGAGTGCAGGGTAGGTCAAGTTAGGTTTTATATGAAAAGTATTACCTGAAGTAAAGGGTTCTACAAGTTATAGGGAAAGAAGGAGGGGTACATTGCAGGCATGGAGGATGGCTGGAGATAGAATACCCTCTGGAAGGAACAGCCCTGTTTGACTAAATCTTAGAAGGGAGGAAGAGAAAGAATATTTACTAAGGTTGGAAATGTAAGACTGAGACCAGATTATGAAGGAGTTTATATCAAGTGAACAGACAATAAACATTTATTAAGCTAGGGGTACAAAAGAGGCAAAAGACAACCCCTTCCTCCTAAGAAGCTTAAATCTACTATATGCATAAATAGGAAATAAAGATCAGAAGGAAAGCACTGGATTAAGAGGGGTTGGAAAAACCTTCCTGTAGGAGGAGGGATTTAATTGGAACTTAAAGGAAGCTGGGAAGGTCTATATTCAGAGCAGAGGATACAGAGTGTTTTAGGAAGGAAGGAGATAGAGAAAATGTCTGCAGCTGAGAGATAGATTGCCTCATAGATGGAATGGCCAGGTGGACAGAGTCGCTGGATCTAAGACTATGTGTATGAAAGAAGGATAGGAAGGAGCTAGTTTATGGAAAGCTTTGAATGCCAAACAGAGCATTTTATGTTTACTCATTTATATTTTATACTAGAGGCAACATAATAGCATTGTAATTGGTGCAAAAAGACATTAAAGGACTAATAAATCTGTTGGGTTAAAAAGAGAAAGGAACAGCAAGTTAGTAGAAATTGATAGGCTGGGAGTACTTAGAGAAAGAGATCTGTTAAACCCACTGGCCCTTGGTCTCCCCACCTGCCAAATAGATTGTGTAAAAGTTTTTTTTTCCTTTTTACCACTATGACATCTCTTAGTTCATAGTGTCTGTCCTTTAGTCATCTATATCTCCACATATATTTCCCCCTATAATTCTGTTCCTGGTCAGTCAACAATTGAATTCATTACACATGAACATTGTAAGTATCTTCATGATGACATTGAACTTAATCTACTAGAGTGCTATCAAAATACTTCACTGTGGGGTGAAGGTGACCCTGGGTCCTTGAAGACATCAGCAGTGGGCAAGCTCAGGCAGGATCTGCCAAGCTGGAATGGTTTTGAGAACGGGCCTAGAGACAGATTGTCATCTCGAGATCAGGCTAAATTTGGAGAGTTCTCTCACCAGAAGGTCGGCCACCAGGTGATGAATCATCTTGGCTACAGCCCCTCATGGCCCTGGCTCCTAAGTCATGAGGTCGTTACAACTGGCAGAGTTGGAGGAAGAACCCACACTGTAGAACTCACAAATCATCTACTATTTCTGGGGAAAAATAAAACCTGCATATGTTAAGGGAGCTGATTCCTCATCAGGTGCCCAAAGACATAGTTTATACATATATACAAGGATGGCTTTTTCTTCAGATATTCATGTATTCAGTGCCTACAGTGCATGAGTCACTGACCGAGGCTTTATGGAAGGAGAAAGAAAATGATAATGGCAATTGACATTTATGTAGTATTTTAAGACTTACAAAGTGCTTTATCTACTCTATCTCAATTCAAAGAAAGGCTATCAAGAACAAAAAAAAAAAACATAGATGAGAAATGCTAAAAAAGAAAATGAAAAAGAAACATTCTTAGAACTGAGAAGTTGATATGTTACAATGGGAATAATATTAGATTTGGAATGAGTGGAATCTGAGGACCTGGATTCCAAAAATGGCTGTCATTTACTGCCTGTATAACCTTGAGCAAGTCATTTAACTTCTTTCCAAATATGTACAATGAGATGACAGGTTTAGATTATATCTGATGTATTTTCCAGTTAGGTAGCACAGTGGATAAAATTGCTGCACATTCAGGAAGAACAGAGTTCAAGTCTAGCTTCACACTAGCTGGTTGTGACACTCAATAAGTCACTAAACCCCTGTCTGGCTCAGTTTTCTAATCTGTGAAATGGGGATAATAATAGCACCTACTTCATAGGTAGTTGTAAGGATAAGATGAAATAATATTTCTAAGACTATTTCCAAACATTAAGGGACTATATAAATGTTATATCTCTTGATAGAATGTAAGCTCCTTTGAGCACTTCGGCAATTTCAAAATTTTCTTTGTATTCCATGGACCCAGTGCAGAACCTCATACATAGTAGGTACTTAATAAATGTTTGTTGATTGATAGGTGAGAATGAGCTATATATGTAAGTAGGTTGTGAAGTCTAAGGAGAGTATGTGTATGTATGCATTACAACAATATTACAGTTGTTTGTGTCCAAATACACATGCCATACACACATATACATATATATAAACATATATATGTATACATGTATACATTTTTATCTATTTATCTATCTATCTAAATTCAGTAGGCAGTTAAGAGTCATTATACATTTTGGGAAGATGGGGTAGGCATGGGAGAAAGTCACAGAGAATCAGGGGAAGCATAATAGTATATTTGAAAGATAAGATATATATCTGTGTGCAGGATGGGCTAGACAAGGAAGAGAATGAAGGGAGAAACACCAGCTGAAGTTTCTATCCCTGATTTTCTCTCTCTCTCTCTCTCTCTCTCTCTCTCTCTCTCTCTCTCTCTGTCTCTGTTTCTCTCTCTCTGTCTCTCTCTCTGTCTCTCTCTGTTTCTCTCTCTCTGTCTCTCTCTCTCTCTGTCTCTCTCTCTGTCTCTCTCTGTTTCTCTCTGTCTCTCTCTCTCTGTCTCTCTCTCTCTGTCTCTGTCTCTCTCTCTGTCTCTCTATCTTTCTCTGTCTCTCTCTCTCTCTGTCTCTCTCTGTTTCTCTCTCTCTGTCTCTCTTTCTCTGTCTCTCTCTCTCTGTCTCTCTCTGTTTCTCTCTCTCTGTCTCTCTCTGTCTCTCTCTCTCCATATACATAGAAATAAATACATGGAGATAACTATCAAACAGATAAAGATATAGGCGTAGACATAGATAAATAGCTATGTTCATATATACCTATATATATATATATGCCTCTGTGTGTGACCGAAATATAATAGCTAACATTTCTCTAGTGTTAGAAAATGTACAAAAGGCTTTACATATGTATTTGGACTAAGCTATTGCAATAGTCTAATGATAAAAGATGACAGATAGGCTGAACTAGGACAGATGCAGTTTGAATGGAGAGGAGTGGCCAGGCAATAAGAGATGTTATGAAGAGAGAAACAATAGAACATGGCATGCGGGGTAAGAGAAAATGAAAGACCAAAGATTCCTCTGAACTTCTGAGCCTGAGTGCCTGGGAGAATGTTGGAACCAATTACAGAAAAAAGGAATCTAAGGCAAATATGAGCTTTATGGAGTAGGATGTTGAGTTCAGTTTCAGAATGCTGAGTGTGAGATGCTATTGGGACATACAAGTAGTGGAATCTAGAAGGCAGATGGAAATACCACACTGGAGCTTTGGAGAAAGGTTGTAGGTGGGGATATTGATTTGGGAAACATCTTCATGAAGGTGATTAATTAAAGCCACTGGGAGAGATGAAATCCCTAAATTGTTATCCCTCCACTTTTCCAATTCATCCAACATTTTGCAGTGAATAGAGAAATCTCCTCAGAACCAAGACAACTTGGCTATGTAACCCTGGGCAAGGCATTTACCTTTTAAGCGCTCTAGGTAGCTCTTCATGATTAAAGTTGCAGACAAGGTGCTGACCAGCTTTGGGAGAGAAAATTTCTTCACCAAGGAGCTCCCCAAACCAATACAATTGTCAATCTAGTCCTCATTCACCCCTCCACAAGATGCTATTTCTAAAGCACAGTTAGGACCATGTCATTTTTCTACTAAAGCAGTTTCAGGGCCTTCCTAGTGCATCTAGGATAAAATAGAAAGTTCTCTCTTTGGCATATTAAATTTCTAACAATCTGGATATGGGTTTTTTTCTAGATTTATTGTACATTATCCCCATAATACATTTTACATCCAAATCATACTAATGTGCTTTTTCCTCATACACAGAATTCTTCTCCCATTTGTAGACCTTTGCAAAACTAGTTTTCATGTCTCCCTCCCCATCTCTACCTCTTAGAATTCTTCCACCTCCTTCAAGCCTTAACTTAGGACTACTTCCTCCAAGAAGCCTTTCCTTATTCTCATAGGCATTAGTGTTTCCCTTTGAAATGAATTATATATATTTTGTATTTACTCATTCATATTGGTTTTCTTTTCTCCCAGAATGGAAGGAACTGCTTTTTTTCTGTCTGTGTCTCTGCAGCTTCTAGCAAAATGCTAGGTAGTAGCAAAGAGTAGTCACTTAAATGTTTGCTCAGTTGAATTGAAAGCAGAGTGTATACAGAGAGGAAATAATGGGAATGTGGACAGAACTTTAGGAAAGGTTCATTTTAAGAGCAAGAATAGGACAAAGAGACAGGAAAGAGGCAGAGAAAAAAATATCGAGGTAAGAGAGTTATGAGAATGTAATGTCACAAAAGGCAAGTGAGGACAGAACATCAATAAGGGAGGGTGGGTGGGAGCATCAAAAGCTGTAGAAGGGTGAATGAATATGAGGCCAGAAAAAAGACTGTTGGATCAAGTGGTAAGTATGTATTATTATTTTTTAGCAAAGAAATTGGGGTTAAGTGACTTGCCCAGGGTCATACAGATAGCATCAAGTGCCTGAGGCTAAATTTGAACTCAGGTCCTCTTGACTCCAGGGCTGGGTAGCTGCCCCTAAGTAATTTCTTAGTGATCTTGGAGAGAGCTATTTTTGCTTTGATAGGGAGGAAGACCAGGATATAAAGAATAGGTCATGTGGAAGCAGAGGCAATGAATGGAAACTATATTCAAAGGAAAGAATGAAAAAATTATTTAGCATCAATAGTTGCATAATAATTTTTCATGTGCCAGAAATTATGTAAAGTGCTAGAAACATAAAAAACAAAAGTGAGATTATTTTTGCTTTCAAGTTGTTTAGGAATAGACCAAACATACAGGATAATGGTGGTCCAAGTGAGTAATTATTTTCCAGAGTGTCAAAAGGATGGTGAATGGAGTCATAGGCAATCATTTGCCATGCCTTTCCAGATGCAATCAATTTCAGAGGTGTTTTCAGAAGAAGAAACATATCAGGGAAGAGGAGTAAGCATGATGACATGACACATGGTGATCAGAATGGAGGTGAAAGATGGTCTGAGGCTAACTATATAGAGTGAATTTGGGAGTTCACAATTACTCAACAATCAAGACAGCTTATCACCAGGGTAGGGTTCTAAAAACTAATTAAGTTAAATTTCCCAGGCATGGTCTCTGGAGGTCAAGAAAAGGGTTTCCTTTTTTAGCATTGGAACAAGTTTGCAATGTAATGCGAAGATGTCAATAGATATCTGACTGAAGCTACATAACAAAAGAAGGGCTGGAACAAGTTTCTCAGGAGAAATAAGAGGGGACAAAATCAGGATCACTTGACACCTCTTCATCTGAGACAGGAGGAAATGATAAGAGAAAGGTTAATTAAAGGGACAATATCATGGGAGTGGAGGAAAGGAACTTGAGGGAGATAATATGGAAGGTCTTACTCTTCTCAGTAGAGAATATTGAGATCATGATTGCCTTGAACTTTGAGTTTTTTTATGATAATACTATTTATATATACTTTGCACTTCAATAACCACTTTCCATGTGTAGTGCCATTTAATTCTCCTACAAGAGAGGAAGAGAAAGTATTATTACTTCTGTTTTGCAGATAAGGAAATTGAGGCTTACAGAAGCAAAGAGTAAGACCTACCAGCCAGGTAGGTCTCTGATTTGAGGAAAAGTAAGATGATATGTGTAATGAGCTTTGCAAGCAAAAAAACACTTTCTAAATTCTAATTATAATTAAAGTACTTGCCCAGAGTTTCACTACCATTGAGTGGCAGAGCTGGGGTTGAAACCCAAGTTTTTTGATTGCTAGCTCACTGTTCCTCTCAATATATCACACAATCACTCAGTGTAATATTAATGTAAAATATCAGTTGATAAAATTGGTTCTAGTAGATAATCACGGTCATTTACCTATAGTTGATTTTTTTTCTGGATGGTGATTTTTTTGATGTAGTGGTGATTAGGAAACTTATTTTCTCAATTCAGATCAGCACCTGTTTTTCAAGTTATTATATTACATGATTGCCTGGGGCATTGTTAGTTTAAGTGACTTAGCCTGGGTTACATAGAAAGCATGAGTCAGAAGATGGATTTGAATCCAGGTCTGAGACCAGCTCTCTGTAAGCTGTGCCATATTGCTCTGGTTTGAATTAGATAGGTAGATAGAAAGACAGACAGACAGACAGAGAGATAGATAGAGATAGATGGATAGATAGATGATAGATAAAGTATAGATGATATATGACATAGGTACAGATAATATGGATATAGCTATATAGATATAGATAATATAGATAAATCCACATAAATATAGATTTTGATAAATATAGATGATACAAATATAGAAAATATATAGATGTAGTTATAGTTATATAGAGGATATATGGATAAATATAGATGATAGAGAGATATAGATGATATACATTAGATGTATGATTATGGAGTGATACATATAGCTACATAAAGATAGGCAGAAAGATGTTGTTCAGTCATGTCCAACTCTTTGTGACCCCATTTGGGGTTTTCTTGGTAAAAAATACTGAAGTGGTTTGCCATTCCCTTCTCCAGCTGGTTTTACAGATGAGGAAACAGAGGCAAACAGGGTTAAGTGACTTTTCCAGGAGCACACAACGAGTAAATGTCTGATGCAGGCTTTGAACCCATGATGACAAATCTTACTAATTCTAAGCCCTGAGCTCCATCCACTGGGCCACCTAGCGGACCATATAGGGATACAGATACATAGTTATTACATGGAATTTTTGAAATTCTTCAATTGTGCTACATGAGTTAGGTGCAGGGGCAATCTGCAAAGGTGACCTCTGCCATCTTTCAGCAATTGTATGCCTCATTTATTTCCTCAAGAACACAGAGACAAGAAGGGGTGGACCCCTGCTTGAGTCTTTCCATATCACAAATGGACAACTTACAGAAACAATTAAATCTCTGTCCTAGGCATACTGGGTGGAGGAAGGAGTAGTTGGGAAGTGTGTGAGGGGATGTCTGTATTCTTGCCTGCACTTATCTTCACATTTATCCTTGCCCACAATGCTACTGAGGATTGTTGGTGGCTCTAGTGTAGCCCCCCAAAAACTTGCTGACTTCTGATCCAGACTGATAGAATGTAAACTATTTGAGGGCAAGTCTTGCTTCATTTTTTTCTTCACACCATCATTGCCTATAGGCATATGAGTGTGGTATGTCACTTAAATGCTTGCTGATTAGAATTGATGTATATTACAAAACACAACTTTTCTTGTAGTACATTGCAAAGTTTAACTGAACTCCTGATGAAGTTAAACAATTCACCCCATAAATTGGCCATCAGGTATTATGACTACATTTGCATTCATAAGATTAACTCACCTCAATACTTTCAGAACTATTCTATAGGGAAAAGAATGTTTTTCAGATTAGGAACTCGTTATATCTTTAGTGGGGTACTTACCACATCTAGCATCTTATCCAGCACTTGACAAACAGACTGCTGTAAGGGAGTATAAAGAAAATGACTTGTTCTTTAGAAAACATTTTCTATTTTAATGAGTAATAAATATGCTGTTGAAAACATTGAGAATACATCCCAACAATAATTTTAAGCACAATATAACTCTTGTGTGCTTTTCTTTTTAAATCTCAGAATGATTCATTGGTAATACCTTTATCTAAACATGATTTCTGGGACTACTCAAATAGGAACTATAATATTCTGTTTTTCTTCCTGCCACATACAGCTTTCTGATCTCATAGGAAGGACTCTGTTTAGATAAAATTTACATCCTACCCTCTGACCCATAATCTCTTTTAACATTTATAAATCTCAAGAACCCATTCCAATGACTCTCTACTCTCTCAAAGATCAGAAGGTCACCCCATTTTCAAAGTCGTCACTTGACTCTTTGGTCAAGGTAATTGGTAATTGATCTTCCCACTCATCACTTAAACTCACTTTTCCAAATGCCCTATTATTTTTTCACCATCATTATGGACCAATAATTTTTTGTTACCAGTTCTAACACTTCTCTACATTCTCCCGCAGGGGTATCCCCTCTTTATTTTGAAGACTAATTCATCAGGCCTTCACAAATCTGGTCTGACTCTCCTTTTCCTTTTTCCTTTTCCCTCTCCATGCTTGCTTATATTAAGCTTCCATTTCAGTTAAAACTGGTCTATTTTTTTTATCCAGTGCACATAACTTATTCTATTCTTTTTGTCTTCACATCTTTGAACATGACATTACTTCTAAGTAGGAGCTAACTTTCTCCACCTTCCTGACTTCCATCTGTACTTATCACAATCCTATTCACTGGGCACATCATCTCATCCTTCTAAGATTCATTTTCCTTATCTGTGAAATGGAATATGACAGTATTATCTTACAAGGTTATTGTTCAGAAAGCACTTTGCAAAACATAAGGGGTTATAAAATGAGTTATTACTGTAAAATGAAGATATTAGTAATTATTTAAAAACACTATTTGTTAAGATTTTAAAATTTAATGATTAAATTTCCTGAAATCTCTTTTTATATTTTATTGTTATCATTCTATTAAAATCACAATTAAAAATTATTTTCACAACCCATTATTCTTTTACAATTTAAGCTCTTTTTTTCTTTTATATACTCCAGGTCTCTTATTTATCTGTACAAAAATCTCTAGGTATGGTTATTCACTCCACTGACAAAGATCAACAACTCACCTGTACTTGCAGTCTTAGAGAATCTTCATATCCCTATCAGTTAAGTGATTAATGCATAGTCACAGAGTGAGTATGTTTTAGGAGTAGGATGAGTGTAGATCATCCTGAAATAAAGGCCAGCTCTCTATTTTGCTGTACTGCCCTTTATGTTTTAATTTCAAATAGGAGGAAAAAAGCAGTATTAAGGAGATATATTATACTTTATTATCAAGTCAAGTTATAATGCAAAACAATTTATAAATGAAATAGAATGAGTTATTTCTGTTTAAATTATTATGCTATATTGATTTGAATACATATTTCAGGTCTAAACTTGTATCTTTGTTTTTTGTTTGGTTTTGATAACTTGTAAATGGTGAGTTCCAAGTCTTCATACATAGGGGATGCAAAATATTTAATCTGTCACTAACCTTTCCCATTTGATGCTACAAATACCATCCTTTTCTCCTTGAAAACCTATCTTAAATCTTCCCCGACTTGGAAGGTTTCTTAACCAGAGGAAGCAAAAGAGGCCTTGCAGCTCCATCCACACTGAGAATTCATTATACTCAGTTATTCTTATGATAAATATGTTTTGGCACTAATGTTTTGTTTATTACAAATTACCTTTTTATGGTGCTTTAAAGTTAAAAAAATACTATTTCCACCATAGCAACTCATTGGATACTCACAATAACATTGCAAGGTAAATAAAAAGCATAAGGTAGATAGAATCATTTTAATATATATTTGTATTTATTTTACAATCATTTGTTATCTCTACCTCCCTTGAAATTTTTTTTTTTTGCACAATGAAAACAAAACAAAACCCTCCTAACAAATTTAAATGGTCCAGTCAAACAAATTACCGCATTGACCATACCTCGAAATCGATGTCTTATTCTTTAAGTAAATTTTCTCTGACAGGAAATAAGTGCTATGCATCATCTTTAGTACATTTTAGCAGGCTTATCACTATATAAATAAGAGTTCTAAAGTTTTCCAAAATCATTTTTTTCTGTAATGTCATTGTATAAATTGCTCTCCTAGTTCTACTAACTTTACCCGGTATCAGTTCACAGAAGATCAAAAATGTCTGATTCATCATTTCTTTGACATAAGAAAGTTCCATTACATGCATATACTATAATTTGTTTAGCTATTCTTCAATAGGAAGGAACCCTTTAGTTTAAAGTTAGGAGCTACTATGAAAGGACCTTTTACAAATCTTTTTTTGAACTCACATGTCCCCTTTTTCTTCCTAAAAAATCTTCTTAGGATAGAGATCTATCTACTATAGAGATCTACCACTACTATAAAGATCTAGTAGTGGTGTTGCTAGATCAAACTTTTCAGATTGCTAAACCATTCATGGCTCAACTAACAATGCACTTGTTTGCCTCTTTTCTCACAAACCCACTAGCATTTTACATTTTTCTCTTTTGTCATTTTTGTCCATCCAATGGGTATAAGGAAGAACCTCAGAGATGTTTCAATATACATTTTTACAGTTATTAGTGGGAGAAGGAAATGGCAAGTCACTCCAGTATCTTTGTCAAGAAAACCCCAAATGGAGTCACGGAGAGTAGGACATGAATGAAATGACTGAACAACAATAATAATTATTAGTCATTTGGAATATAGCTTCATGTGTTGTTGATAGTTTTATATTCTTCCTTTGAAAACAGGTAGATATAATTATTTCTTTTCTTTCTATTTTTGTTTTACAAATGAGGACAGACCTTGGAGACTGAGTTTAATAACACAAGATAAGCAGGCTCTTTTATCCCTTATTTCATTTAATCCTTGTGACAACTACCATGCCTCATGGCCTCTGAAAAAGGGAAAAAACAGGAACTTGGACTCAGGTTTTCTGACTCTCAGACAGTATGCTTTCTATTACAGCTTGCTTCTAACCTAGACCCAACAGCCATAATCAATGGAAACCACATTTGGAGAAATAGGGCCCACCATCTCCATCATCACGAACTAGATATGATATGACTAGATATCAACAACATAGTGGAAAATTCAAAAATTCTGGAAAAAAAGCAACGTCCCCTCCCCAATCCACCTCAAATCCCATCAACCCTGCTACCAGTCTGGCTGAACCCCCATAGACATCACCCAATCTATAAAGTGCTTCTGAAACTGCAGCAAAGTGTGTGTGTATATGTGTATGTGAATGTGTGTATCTCCCACCCCGACCCAACCCCTACTGTCATTCATTCATGCTGTATTCTAGATAGAGAAAAAATTACTTGGACCTGATTCATAACACATACACACAGACTTACTACTTAACTACATAAGCTTTTAAGTCACAGCTTTAAATAAACCTCCTAAAGAAGGCTTTGGTCCTGTCTCCATCTTCTTTCCAAAAAGTCAGCATATAAATGATCCATTTTTTTCTCCTTTACTTCACAGTTTCACAATTATCAAATGTAACCCATATTTTACTAACAACATGTTTCGGCTTAACTCCCTTATTGTATGTTATGTGCTTTGAGAATAGAAATCTCGTAAATTATTTGATCTGTATTTTCAAATGCCTAGCGAGTGCGAGTGGCCTTAGGAGTACTCAATATATACATATGCTATTTCATTTATATATCCTGATCCAATTTTAAATGGTGATATAATAAATACAGGCCTGTCTAGATTCACATGTCTTTCTCCACTTTGATGCTGTGCTGAATTTCCATGGATTGTAGTGATTTCAGAATAGTTGATTTCTATTGTTGATAGCAAATATGTACTGATATCTAACAAAAAAACCTTTCCAATTCATGTGAAAATGGATAGGAGTAAATGTTAATTCCTAGAACCAACTTTTTAATGCTATCAAATAGAATAAATTTCTATATCTCTAAGAGTAGGCCTCACACTAACATTTACACTATAAAATGGACATCTTCTATGCTCTTATCAGTCAACATTACTACTAATACAACTAAATAGTTATAACTACAACCAAATATTAACTAATTATCTAATATTTATATCAAATAGGTACACATATGTATATAGTACTATATATTAAATATATATTGCTCAAATATATTCAATTTCAAAAACAATAATTTATAGGTTAATAGTAGCTTCTTTCTCTTTATTTTGAAGACATTATTTATGACTTTTATTATTTTGAAATAGTAAAATAGAGAGAAATGTGCACAGGTATCATACCTGTGAGAATGTGTGTGGGGGTGAAGATCAGAAGAAAAGATATACAAAGCCAAAACATTCAAATAAAGAGTGGAAATTTTCATATATTATTCAGATTATATGTTTATATACATAGGCACAGAGAAAAATATACACGTATCTATGTATATCACATATATGTATGTATATATGTAAAAAAACAAAGAACTTCCCTAGATATCTAGATACCAGAAAATATCCAGATGCTTGTAGTTTGAAATGTGCATATAAAAATAACGTGTCTTTGAAGTATACCAGCCAGCACACACAAAAAAAATTGTTTTTTTTTTTAATAAGCAACATGCATTAGGTGAATTTCTTTTTACCTGAGAGGTCAAATTTTAAGCAGGTGTCAAATGAAATTTCTGAGTGCAGAAAAAAGCCCACAAAGCATAGAAATATAGGCCCTTTGAAAAATGCAAATCTCAAAAAAAAATATCACAAGTTAAATATGTTCTCCTCTACAATGAGGTATTTCTCTCCTCCCACCTTGCTAACTCCCTGTGCATTGATGTAATAATACTCTATATCCCTCGGTTTATTTCACTTCCTCCTCTCTCTCTTCACAAGCATTGTCGTAAAAATAAATGAATATTGTTCCACTGTGCATGCTTTTTACACTCCTCATGATGAGAATGGATTCATGAAAACCCATTTGTTTTCTTTTCTTCTCACAATCTTTGTTACAAGAATGAGATGCCTGAATTTTAATGCCTAATATGATCTTTGAAAGACTATAAACTTTTAATAGACTTTAAACATAAAGTGAGTGAGAGAATAAATGGCTGGGCGTCTGTGGTTTGATCCCAGGAAATCCTGATTAATAGCCCTCAGATTGTGTCAGACCACCCTGAATATTTTCTGGAAACAATTGGTTCATTTTATGACCAAATAAATCGTAATTGAACTTACCAACTTCATAGTCAAATAAAACTCTAAATGAAGGGGGAGGGATGTGAGCCTGTACATGTCTTTACATCACTGCTTATATAGCACATCTATCATTTAATTTGCTCTAAGAACAATTGCTATTGTCTTTAAATTCCATGCAGAAAACATAACACATGTTTAGGGCTACAAAGGTCTCCCCTGCCTCTAGGATTATGAGCATGTGTGCCTTTAGTAAGATTCCCCAAATTAACCCCAACCTAAGATTGTCCTAAAATTCCCAATGCTCAAATGTTGATCCAATTTCCTGATTTTGCAGCCTCCCCTTTAGAGATCTCCTTAGAAAATTTTATTCTATTCAAAATTCAATGGTGTTTCCTATGCATTTTGAAATTGCTATTCTCAAGAAATGAAAAAAAAATAAGTCCTTTCTATTTTAAACATCACAATGTTTACATTGTACTTTTAAACAAGCTATTAGGGATGGAAAGCTTCTATAGGTTTAAATGTAATCACAAAGTAAAATAAGCTTACATTTTGGGTAAATTTAACTGGTAAGCATCAGCAGCATCCAGGTACTTTAAATCATTTGTATTTATAATACACTTTTATTACTGACTGTTAAAAAGAATCATACCTTTTTCATTATTTCTCTTTTAAAAAGAGGCAAAATTCTCCTTCTGATGAGATAAAAGACCTCAACTGTTCCAAAAAAAAATCCATGTCCCTTTAAACTGGAAAGAAAAACAAAACAGTTAAAAAAAAACTAGTTGGTATTGCTACAATAGCCATAACCCCCCGAGCTTTGCCTTTTAAATCAGCATTCTGCTGTTAAATAATAAAAGAAAAGTCCCATTATTTTCCTAGCTTCACTTTGCTTAAAGTGATTGATGTAGAATTTTACTGCCCTCCAACGGCAGTGACCTAATACAGCCTAAGTAAATGTCTAATGCTTTTTGATGAAATTGCAGTCTGGGGAATTTAACTTATGTCGTACACTCAGAACTTACATCAATACATCTCTGTTTGTTACACAGGGAGAAAGAAATATGACTACAGTTTCCATTTATTGTGCGTTCTCCAAATTCAATTTAACTGTGAATTACTAATATTGCTGAACATAATTACCTAAATGAATAAATCAACCTGGGTTACTCACTGGAGAGAACATTAGAACATAATATTAATTTTTACATGCACCTCATCATATTAGTTTAAAAGGTTCCTTTTTACAACTAACAATCTTTTCCCTACCAGGCAAAATATCCTTTTATTAAAAGACTGTTCTCCCTTTTGCTTCTGGTATGAGAAAGCCATTGGAATCTTTTTCGCTGCTACTGTACATCATATAATTTCTGATTAACATTAAATTACACACTATTTTAATTATAATCTCCTTTCCTAAATGATTGAGTATTTAGATCATTTCTCGAAAAGGCAAAATAAAAATTATGTCTGATTGATATGAATGAGCTTGGGTTTTAAAATATTCAAATTTAGTTATCTAAATTTCTTGATATCTTGAGATTAATGGATAATACATCTATATATTTTTTGTTATGAATAAGATTGGTTAGTATTTTGGAGGGTAATGTTTATTCCCAAATGGATTTATCTGAGTGATACAAGGTGAAAAGATACCTGTCACAATTAATTTTTCATATGGAGGATAGGTGTGGGGCAATATGAGAAAAGTTAAATTCCATCAAACCGATTTTTTTAACACTAGTTGAATCCAGTTATTACTCAGCTGTTCTTTATAAAATAAACAGGTTATTGCAATGAATCAAAAGAAATCTGTGAGTATACTTCCAGTGTATACTAAACTTGAAATTAATTGCAGTGGACCTAGAAACTCCTATGAACATCTGGGTTCAAAAGATCTGCTACAATTGCAATACCCCAAAACCCAGATGAAACATAAGTTTTATTTGTTTAGATTTAGTTGCCATTAGAAAAATTAATTCTATGTTCCTTTAAGGAAAAACCTCACAATGATGTTGTTTTTTCTTAATGATTTACAAATTAAGCCCAAAATGTTTTAGAAAGATCCAGGCCAGACTTCACGCTGAGAGAGATGTTAAAAGAGCTTTGCGAAGAATTATTTGCACTCTGGACAGAGGTATTTAAACTAATGTACATTTCCTGATATTAGAGAGCTCAGAGGAGGGCCAATCATGTATAGAGGTGAAGGAGGACATGATTATCAGTGAGCGTGTGCCATGGTTTATGTGCTAAGGTATGACGTTACAAAACCTGATTTGCCAAAGTTATAGAGTCACAAATCAAAATAAAACAGTATTGCCTTTGACAGACACCAGCAAAGAAATATGTTTTTTGTTCCCCTTTGACTCTGAACTATGATATTGATAAGAATCATTTCTTTTCTTATAAGCTCAGAAAAAAATAGCTTCCTTTGTATATATTAAAATGCATTAGTCCATCTTGGAGAAGTAATAGTTATTTGGACCTTTGAATCTGCTCTTGTCATCCTGACATCATTTCAATGTGATATCTGACATTCTCCATTCTATGAGCTTGGGTAAACAAATGTCTCCCCATGACCAAAAAAAAAAATGCTACTTTGATTTACTTTCCTTCCTGTAATTACTTGTTTTATTATAAATCTAACTTTCAAAAACGTTTAGTAATATAATACTTATGCTGTTGTTAGGGTATTGTCACATTTTATAAAATCAGCTTAATAAAACAAATTGAAGCTAATTTTCATCAAAACTCCATTGTTAACTTAATTTTTGATCAAATAATATTGCACATTTTCTAAGTCTGACACCAGTGCATGTTACTTGCTTTTAAAAAAATCAATTTTAATTCAGGGTGAAGTTTTAAAGCAATTAATTTATATTTCATTCCTGGAATTAAAAAAAAAGACTACCCTCTTTCTCTTGGTAAGAGAGGGGAAATTGTGCATGGCAGCTCACCAAAATCCACCCTCCTTATTGCGTACCAATTTATGAAATAGCACATTTTCAACACCTGCACGTATGTTGAAGCAATTAAATGTGAGTATAAAGTGTCTTCTGTTTTACTAGTTAAATCCCATTTGTGAATAAAACCATTTTCAGTAAAGCATTATTGATGTTCATCCCAATGTTTCCTTCATCCAGTGGCAATATGTACACGGGGCAACTTGAATGCTTCTCTGTTTTATGGAATCTGCAAAGCTTTGATGGGCTCCAATGACCTGCCACGACATATCCTATTATTTTAATTGACTTTATATTAGCAAGAATGCTAATGGGTGATTATAAATTCAATTTACAGTGTACATATTGAACATTTAGAGTATGAATGATCCATTTCATTCTTACTAGCAGATACGAAGCAGTTTAAGACTTCCAGCCCATGTCTATATATTTTGTTTTGGTATTAAAAAGTAGCACACCCATTGTGACAACTGTTTTAAAGATTTTTTTAAAATTAAACACAATTAATATGCTTAATTTCTATATATAGTCATCAATACAACCTTAATGGCAAATTGCATGGGTATGTATACATGTGTGTATTTGTGTGTATATGTTTGAGAATGGGCCTAAAATCTTACTGAAGGCAGCATATATTTTAATATCTGAATTCATGCTAATCATTTCTTTCTGTCTCTTATTTTTTGAACCTATCAAGGATCATAACTTACTTATTCTGAGTGGTTGAATTAAAAAAGAGAAAGAAATAAATATAGGCAAGAAATAGGGGAAACTCAGAGGATTGTATTATATAATTGCATCTTCCTTTATAAGAAATTATAAAATACGTTATGTATAATATAATGTAATTATAATATATGAGAAATATTATAAGATTAATATATAATATAAGAATAAAAGAAATTATAAGGAAATATACTTCCTCACCAAGTTAGGTTACCCCAAACACACATATACCATTCAATAGGAATCTTGCAGCCAGAGGAATGCTTTTAAATATGGATGATATTAACAAGTAGCATTTTGATTATAGCCTTCAAAAATAGACTCTTTGGGGTTAGTCTTAAAAGTGACTATGAATAGCCTGATCTTCATTTTTTATTCTCCTGAAAATGAATTAAAGTATTTGTGTGTAACATCAATGTTGGACTATGGGCAGCAGTGTTTTTATGGCTTTTTATTTTATAAGAACCAGAGAAAACCACTGTTTATTTTGCAAGCCCGACTTCCAGATCCTTTCTGGCAGCCACTGAAAACAATAATAGATATTTTGAGTTAAGCATGCTAATATCAAATTATCAGTGCCTAAAAACCAATGCATTTCAGAAACCCAGAGCATGGTTTCCCTTCCCCCAAAGACAGCATCAAAATCTGATCTTGCAGATAAAAGAGAAAACTTCTGATGGATGTACACCACATGATTAAAACTCTAGGTCCCCATGGTTTAAACCTTGAAGACATTTTAATTATCTATTTAACATCTTGCTATTTCTGGAATTCTGACTGAGAATGCTTCTGACATAGTATTTCATGGAATGTCCTTTGCTCATACGGTGCCTCTTTTATACTCCAGATGTAAACACAAAAGCTTATCCTTTCATCTTTTTAAACCCCATCACATAAAAGGAAAGGTAGAAACCTTAACAACTATATTTTAATGGATTTCCCGTATATGATGTTAATGATCTTTATACTCATTCTAATATAATTTTAAAAGTTACCATAGTTATACACAATAAATTATTAATCATGGACTAAGACCATACCTAATTACTCTTTTGTTATCATCTTATCTAATTGATTTTTTTAAGTAAAGCCTATAAGTCATATCCTGTTCTTCTCTGGAATTAAATGATCATTAATGTACTTCACCAATTTTAGGTCTGCTAATAATACAATTTTAAAAGTATCTCTAAGTAGATGCCCAGTCAATCTATTTATAATTTTGCCTCCAAGTTGTTTGCAAAACTAAACAAAACATTTTGCTTTTATGAACTGGGTATTTTAAGTCTGATGTAAGTCAAATACTATTTGTGTCCCTGACAAATGTTTCAAGTGCTGCTTATCAAGGAAAAAACATGGTATTTAAAAAGACATTCAGACCAAAGCAAAAAATGGTTCCAAAATAGCACATTCAGAAACTAAGACCCAGAATAAGACTTTTTTATGTTATTTATCTTAGCTATAGTAATTGTCGATTTCTGGACTATCAACAAACATTCCCCTTACCCTTAAAAGATAAAAAAATGATGTATTCTATTATACCCATTTTCCATATAGGAAAGACAGGCAACATGCCCCACTGTATCCATTTTCTGGGAATAGAAACATGCTGAAATCCATGAATGCATGCACCTGCAAGCTGGTATTTGCAATCACAGCTCTACCCTGAGGACCCATTGAAACAGCACTAGATTTCTAAAACTTGCCTCATTTAGAAGGGGCTAGACAACAGGAAGTCTCATTCTCTTGGAGGTGTGCTGACCTGATGGCCCAGCGGAAGGACTGTGATGCTGACAGATTTCAGTGTAGCTAGGGGCTGTTGCTAACTAGGATTGGAAGTCTCGTGGAAAAGGTGGCATTCTCCCATATTACCACTTGAGACTGCTGGAGCTGCTTTGATTGTGATTTCACAAAGGCCCTGATTGTTCCTGCGGTCCTGCCTAGAAGGTCTGCTTGCTTTTGTTTGCTACAAGGAAGAATAGGGTAGGGGGAGGAGAGGCCTGGTTTTCTCCTTCCCTCTTTAAAACCTTAACGTTTAATTTTAGTTCTTGAGACAGAATAGTCACTCTAAATAGAACTTTTCTTCATCTCTTTACATGAAAGTAGAGGGCAAAAAAATAGTTTTGGTAAACTTCTAGCTGCAGCTTTGCTGATTGTCCCAGTTTTCCTCTCATCCATGTACTGCTATCTTGACCCTTCATTCTCACACTCCCATTCTCCTATATTTCTATGTGGGTCTCTATTTTGGTCTCACAGGGAATTCTAGGTTAGACCTAGCTCTATCACTCTGGGAATAAGGGAAGAAATGAACGTCATCTAAAAGGTCAACCTGGCATCAGAATTAATTCTGCCTCCTAATTGCTTATCAAACCCAGTGCAAGCTCCTGTACTTTCTGTCAATCTTCTTCCAACTTGTCTCTCTATGTTTAATAGACTTCATTTGTCATTACCTATGAAAATCCCATCAGGTAATACCATTTTTCTTCTCTCAAATTCCCTCCCCATCCTCTCTATTTAGGTAATGCCTATTTTTCTGTCAGGGATCAACTCCAATGCCATCTTCTCTGACAAGCTTTGGCTGCTCCCCCAGACCATGTTTTCTCTCTCCTTTGAACCTAGTCATGCCTGTTTGGCCCAAGCACTGTCCTGTGGAGTATATTTTCTTAACGTTTTATCCATTTGTTCTATCTCCCAAACTTACCTGAGTTCCCAGAGCTATGAGTTATCATGTCTCAGACTTCCTTAGGTCAAGAACTATGGTTCAGATCTTTGTTTTTTCTTCTGAACATTAACACAGTAATTTAATCAGAACATGTTTTCAATACATGTTTATAGATTATAAATGATGCAAACAACTTTTTTTTTCAATCCAACCAAGAGGATCT
Organism: Petaurus breviceps papuanus; assembly: GCF_028583685.1. Lineage (NCBI taxonomy): Eukaryota > Metazoa > Chordata > Mammalia > Diprotodontia > Petauridae > Petaurus > Petaurus breviceps. Next base: position 18,194,476 of record NW_027186457.1, on the reverse strand, counting down.
GGAGTCAGAAAGGTCCAGGTTCAGAACATATCTTCCACTCTGAATAGTTATATGTCCCAGGCAATTCATTTAACCTCTCTATGACTCAGTTTTCTCAACTGTAAGACAAAGAATTTGGGCTAGATGGTTTCTTAGATCCTTCCAAGCTCAAACTCTATCTTCTTCTGATCCTTAATTCCATCCCTCTTTCAGGGATGTCGTAATTGGTCATATCATCATCATCATCATCATCACCACCATCAACACCATTATCAAACACCAACATTCACTTTTATATCACACATTTAAAGTTTGCAAAGCAATAATAATTATAAAATTATCTCATTAGATCTGTTGTCTCTAGCCACCCAAATCCTATACTTCCTATAGTTCTAATTCAAGAAATCCTTCTTGATTCATTCCATTCTTTCCAAAACCTTCCCTTGCAATTCCCCACACTAATCATGGTTCCTGTCTATACCATGCCATCTGTCTTTCAATGGGTATCTATGTTCACCTCCTCTCTCCACCTCAATTTCCTCATTTGAAAAGTGAAGGTTTTTCACTAGTCCTTCAATCAATCAACCAATGAACAAACATTTTTTAATCACAAATTATGTTTCAGGAACTGTGGTAGATCCTGGGGATACAGATACAAAGCATGGCACAATACTAATTCTCAAGTAACTTACATTCGATTCATCTCCCATCTTCATGATTTTATAAAAGCTCTAAAGTGGTATTATTATTATTATCATTATTATAGCAAAGGCTCTGAGATGACTATTACAGCTCTCAATGGCATTGAAGAATTCGGTTCTTAGAGTGTGGCTACAATATCTCCCCTCAGTATTCTAGGATTAGACCTAAGAAATTGGGGAGAGAGGACTTTTCTAACTATAATTTATATTCCCCACATGTGCGCTTCTTTACCCCTTTTCATGGTTATCAGACAATATCAATTAGAAAACCAGATTTAATTCATCTTTTAGAAAAGGATATTTACTGTGGAAGTATAGGAAGAATAATTGTTGCAAAGCATTTCCCAAAAAGTTTGTGCCACAGTCTCTCACAAGTACATAAACAGTCCAGGGGAAAGTGGACTCAAGCTTAGAGAGAACACATGGAAAAAGCGTAACTCACAGATCCTGTGAGTCCTTTTGCTGGAGTATTTAAAATCTTCTCCTTGGGTGGCTTTTCAGATACTCTTTTTATAAAGTCTTCCATCTGCTTTCCCAATTTTGTCCCCGATGTAAACACTGCCCTCCCCTCTTCCAAATATGCTGCTACGATGCCTATGGGGAAATAGGAAGTTTATAATCCTCACAATCATTGACAACTCATGAAATCGACTCCCAGTCAATAGCGCCCAGAGGTGAGGGGGTTGGGAGGGGAGTGGGAAGTGAGAAGCAGGAAGAGGCTGAAGAATTCTATTTAAATGAGGACACTCGGGTCAGTCCTGTCTTCAGGTATTCATGAAACACGAGCACCTCTTTTGTAAGGGTTTGCTGAACCCTTTTCAGGGAAGCTCTTCCACCTTTTATGTCTACTTGTCACCCGCCTGTCACCCAACTCTCACCTATCACTCTTAGAAGCTGTAGTGTGTGCGGTGGCCACTGTTTTGGTAGAAGGGCTAAACCAGGTTGAGGGAACCAATAGGTCTCAAATCCATCACTGAAGTAGGCCAATGTCTACATTCTGGAATGGTGGATGAGAACAATTTGTTCCAAAAGCCATGAAGATGGCTGAAGTTGGAATGCTCAGAGCTTGGTCAGACATCAGAGTACAAATTCATCCACTGCATCCCAAGTCATTGACAATCATCTTGACTTTTATCTTACCACTGAATTTCAATGACCAGAATGAGGCTGATGAGAAAATGAAACAGCAAATCTGTCTCACTTATATCCAGTTCACATGCAAGACAAGACACCTCCCCGTGATGTTATTGGTCCTCTTTAAAAATGAAGAATGAACAACAACTTGGTACAGTCTTGACTCTCTAGACTTTCTCTTTCATTCCCACCTCTTGCCTGAGACCCACCCCCTCACCAATTTTCAGCCTCCTTTTATGTGTTGTCTTCCCCCTAGTTGGGGAAACTCCTTGAGGACAAAGATTGTCTTGCTTTCAGTTTGTATTATATTTTCAATGTTTAACACAATGGCTGGCACACACAGTAAGTGCTTTATAAATTTTATTGACTCGATTTGACTTCAGGTCCATCACTCTATCTGCAATGCCATCTCTCTCTCTCTCTCTCTCTCTCTCTCTCTCTCTCTCTCTCTCTCTCTCTCTCTGTCTCTCTCTGTCTCTCTGTCTCTCTCTCTCTCTGTCTCTCTCTGTCTCTCTGTCTCTCTCTCTCTGTCTCTCTCTCTCTTTCTCTCTCCCTCCCTCCTTCTCTGTCCATCTATCTATCTATCTATCTATCTCTCTCTCTATCTATCTATCTATCTATCTATCTATCTATCTATCTATCTATCTGTCTGTCTGTCTGTCTGTCTGTCTGTCTGTCTGCCTATCTATCTATTATCTAGCATTTATATAGTAATATAAGACTTGCACCCTACTCCAACCCCAGATCACTGCCTTGTCCTGGTTAAGGGGTTTGAAAAGCTAAATGAAACTATGAGGTAATCCCATAGAGGATTACCCAAGATGGATAGGTCATAGTGAAGAATTCTGGCAAAAGATGATTCACTGGAAAAAGAAATGGCAAACCACTTCAATATCTTTGCCAAGAAAACCCCATGAACAGTCAGTACAAAATGATAAAAAGATGACATTCAAAGATTAGCCCCTCAGATCAGAAGATGCCCATTATGCTACTGGGAAGAGTGGAAGTCAATGATCAGTAGCTTCAAAAAGAATGAAGAGGCTGAGACAAAGATGAAAGGAAGCTCATCTGTAGATGCATCTGGTGACAAAAGGAGATGCTGGAAATATCAATATTGAATCAGAACCTGGAATACACAAATGAACCAAGGTCAACTGGATGAAGTCTAACAGGGGATGGAAATATTAAACACTGACATCTTGGGTATCAGTGAACCTAAATGGATGGGAATGGGTGAATTTAATTCAAATGATCACCACATATACTACCATGGGCAAGAATCCCTTAAAAGAAATGGAGTAACCCTTATAGTCAATAAAAGGGTGAGAATAGAAGTACTGGGGTATAATTTCAAAAATGACTGAATGATATGTATTTGAATCTGAGGCAAATCACTCAGTATCATGGTAATGCATATCCATGTTCTACCCACTAATGCCAAAGAAACCAACATTGATCAGTTCTATGGCGATCCACAGTATCTTCCAGGATTAACATCAATAAAGGTGTCACGTTCATCACAGGACATTAAAATGCTAAAGCAGAAAATTGAAAGATAAATGGAATAGGCAAATTTGACCTTGGAGTACAAAACTAAGCAAGGTACAGACTAATAGAGTTCTGTCAAGATAAATTGCTAGTCATGGCAAACACTCTTTTTCTACAACTCAAAAGATGACTCTATACATGGACATTGCCAAATGGTCAATACAGAAATCACATTGATTACATACTTGGCAGCAAAAGGTGGAGAAATTCTATCCAATCAGTTAAAAGCAAGACATAGAGCTGGCTCAGATCATGAGCTTCTTTTTGTAAAATTCAGACTTAAATTGAAGAAAGTAGGTAAAAGCACCAGATCATTTAGTTATAACCTAAATAACATCCCTTATGAATGTTAAGTAGAGATGATGAATAGATTTAAAGGATTTAATCTGGTAGATAGAGTGCCTGAAGGATTATGGAGAGAGGTTTGCAATACTGTGCAGAAGGCAGCAGCAACAACAAAATATCCAAAGAAAAAGAGCAAGAGGGAGTCAAGATGGTGGAGTAGAAGCAGGATCTCCCCACTTCTCCGGTTTCCACCTCCACAATCCATGTAAAAATGGGATTCTAAACAAACTTTGGAGCTGCAGAACCCACAAAATGACACAGAGAAGCTAACCTCCCACTGAGGACAGCCTGGCAGGCTGGCAGGAATCAGCATTCTGGGAGCCAAGCCCAGCCCCATGATGAGGTTTTAGCCCCAGGGTGGGTCGGACCAGCCTCAGGCCAGAGGGACTTCAGATCAGCAGGAGCTGTGGCCTTTTCCAAAATTATCAATGCATAGATGAGAAGGACAAAGTGAGAGGTCATTGAATTCTGGACTTTGGGACCCAGTAAGGCTTTTGCCCCTGGGGCAAGAAGCTGCTGAGACACAGGCACAGGCAGCCAGTGCCACGTGGCAGCTTCAGCTCCTGGCCTGCAGAGGTTAGGGGGACCAAGCACCAGTCTGAGGGTTAATCGCTCTTGCTTTAACCTTCTTGTATCTGGATTGCACTCTAGGGTGGAGGTCCAGGGGTGTGTGTCCAGCTTGCCAGAGCATGTGGAGACCTCAGAGAGAGCATCCATCTAATACCTCCAGCAGCTGAGAAAACCCCAGTGTTTGGGACGAAAACTCCCCTGTCTGGTGGAAGAGTCCTACTGTGGCAAAAAGCCCAGGGGTCAAGTGACTGAGGGGTGACATGACCAGGCAAAGGAAACAAAGCAGACAGAAGATTCCAACATTAGACTCCTATTTTGGGGACAAAAAGGAGCAAAGCATGGAACAGGAGGAAGACAGTGAAGTCAGAACTCCTGCACCAAAAGCTTCAAAGGAAAATATGAGCTGGTTACAGGCCACAGAGGTCCTTAAGAAGCAGATAAGAGAAGTGGAGGAAAAATTGGAAAGAGAAATGAGAACAATGAAAGAAAATTACAAAATGAGAGCCTGACTGAGGAAAATCACATGTTAAAAAATAGACTAACTCAAATGGCAAAAGAGGCTCAAAAAGGCAATGAGGAGAAGAATGCCTTAAAAAGCCGAATTTGCCAGATGGAAAAAGAATCTCAAAAGCTCAACGAGGAGAATCGTTGCTTCAAAATTACATTGGAGAAAATGGAAGCTAATGACTTTATGAGAAATCAAGATGCTGTTAAACAGATCCAAACAAATGAAAGAATAGAAGGCAATGTGAAATATCTCATGGGAAAAAGCACTGACCTGGAAAATAGATCCAGGAGAGATAATTTAAAAATTATTGGACTACCTGAAATCCATGATCAAAGTAAGAACCTAGAAATCATCTTCCAGGAAGTTCTCAAACAAATCTGCCCTGATGTTTTAGAACCAGAGGGCAAAATAGAGGTTGAAAGAATCCACTGATCACCTCCTGAAAAAGATCCCAAAAAGAAAACTAGGAATATTATAGCCAGGTTCCGGGATTCCCAGATTAAGCAGAGCATATTACAAGCAGCCTGGAAGAAACAATTTGAATATTGTGGAAACACAATCAGGATAACCCAGGATCTGGCAGCTTCTACACTGAGGGATCGAAGGGCTTGGAATATGATATTCCGGAGGTCAAAGGAGTTGGGATTAAAACCAAGAGTCACCTACCTAGCAAAACTCGGTATAATGTTTCAGGGGAAAATATGGTCACTCAGTGGAATAGAGGACTTTCAAGCATTCTTGCTGAAAAAACCAGAGTTGAATAGGAAATTTGCCATTCAGATACAAGAAGCAAGAGAAGCATGAGAAGGTAAACAGGGAAAAGAAATCATAAGGAACTTATCAAAGTTGAACTATTAACATTCCTACATGAAAAAAACAATAATTGTAACTTATGAAACCTTTCTCAGTAGTTGAAGGGAATACAAATATATATATACACATATATATGTCTATGTCTATATATGAGGGTATATGAGCATATGTTTCAGGTATACATAGATAGAGGGCACAGGACCAATTTAACAGGAAGGGATGATCCTTAAAAGGTGAAATTAAGAGGTGAGAGAGGAATATAATGAGAGGAGATGGGGCAAGACAGAATGGAGTAAACTATCTCATATAGAAGAGGCAAGGGAAATGGTCACAATGGAGGGGAAGAATAGGAAAGCAAAAGGGAATGGATCAAATTTATTCCCATTGAATTTGGCTCAGGGAGGGAATGAAATACACACTAAGTAGGGTATCTCACCCTACAGGAGAGTAGGGGGGTAGGGGATGAGAGGGGGGATGATGGAAGGGAGGGCAAGGTGGGGGGGAGGGAAGTTGGAAGCACCCACTTTTGAAAAGGGATGGGATCAAAGTAGAGAATAGAACAAGTGGGAGGTGGGATAGGAGGGAGGGAAATATAGTCAGTCTTTTACAATATATCTACTATGTTATTGTTTTGCATTAGCCACACATGTACAACCTATACTGAACTGCTTATCTTCCCAGTAAGGGTGGGTGACAAGGGAGGAAGGGAATGAATCCGGAATTCAAAGTTTTAAAATCAAATGTTTAAATATATATTGTTATTAATACTATTTTACATGTAATTGGGAAATAAGATATACAGGCACTGGGGCATGGAGATCCACTGGAAAAGTTGAAAGGGGCATGGGAGAAAATATGGGAGAGAGAAGATTGGAGGAGGGGATATCCTGTGGGACTGCTATTTTGGGGTGGTGGGTAGGGGAAAAATGTGGAGAAAATTTGTAACTAAAAATATTGCAGAAATGAATGATGTAAATCAGAAGTTAATAAAGCAAAAAAAAAGAAGAAAAAGAGCAAGAAAGCAAAATGGCTGTCTGATGGAGCTTTACAAATACCTGAGGAAAGAAGGAAAACAAAAAAAAACAAAGGAGAAAGGAAAGATATACCCAACGGAATATAGCATTCTAGAGAATAGCAAGGGAAATAAGAAACTTTTGTTTAATGAGTGTAAAGCCAAGCACAAGCAGCTTTCCAGAGGACTGCTGCTGTGAACAGCTTCAAGTTTCTGATTACACAGTATAGTGAACTCTCTATTTGTTCAGTAACAAACTAATACAAAACATTCACAGAAAATCAAAATACCACATTCACAATGTTATGGCATAAAAACTTATCATTAAAGTGACCACATAGTTTTCACCAAAGTGGTCACATAGTTTTAAGCAAAAGATAACATTCATTTAGTAACTCAATCATTTAGTAAGTCCTTAATTCAATCACAAAGTACAAAGGTCAAAATTCTCCACCCCTCGGTCACATTGTCTTAATCTCTTCAATCAAAATGTCTTCTTTCTTCTTAATTGGATATTAGTTTCCAATCATCCTTAATTGGTAAGTCCTTAACTCAGTCATCTAAATGTAAAGGTCAAAGTTCTCCACCTCTAGGCCACAGTAAATCATGTTCTTCTCAGTTTGCATTAAACACCCAAGGATTTTCATCTTGACTCGAGGCAGGCTTTCAGCTTCCATGGTTCTTCTTCCATGGTCCCAGCCCTTGCCAGCTCCTTGTGGTCCAGCTCCTTGTCCAGTTCCTGTTCCATATTGAAGCTCACAGTGTCTAGTCCATCTCAAGTCCTTCACAGTTCCTGTTCCTGGGAAGATAAAGCTTAACAAAGCCACAAAAACATTCTTACACATTGCCGGCACCCTCCTCAATTCACTTTCTGCCTGTGAAATCAACATAGACCCAACAACAAGGTCTGTGTTGAGAAATCAACACAAATCATCAGTATAGTTCCAGGACCTCTGAAAGCATCAGCAAGATTCTCCTCCAGGATTTTGTTAAACATACAACAAGAAAATCCTCTTTCAGGGCTTCTGAACCAGAAGCAAGATCCCAGGGCTTCTGTAACAGCAGCCCTGTCCTCTGTCAGTAGACAAATCTGACGAAGTAATGTCCAAACAGACAAAGTACCAGCACCACAGCCATAACTCTTCCCAGTTCTCCTCTCTTCTCATTTCTCAGTTCTTCTCAGTTCTCAGTTCAATTCTCAGTTCTCAGTTCACTTCTCAGTTCTTCTCTTTCTCCACAGTAGCAGCTCAGCCTCCATGCTGCTTGCTCCCAGCAATTCTGGCTTCTCTCCACTTGGGCTTTTCCTTATATATGGTATTAGATCCTCCGTGTTCTTCCCCTTCCTATTACATCACCAAGTTCATCCTACCTTGACATTCACAAGTTTTGGATCTTAATACTTGACGCAGTCATGAACTTGAAATAAGGTGCTAACTATTTGTTTGGTTGCCAATATAAGGGACATGGAAGATCTTCAATTTCCATTACTGTTACAATGAGCAATGAAAAAAATAGCAGGAAATGATAGAATGGGATAGACGAGGGATCTCTTCAAGAAAATTAGAGATATCAAGGGAAAATTTCATACAAAAATGGGCATGATAATACATGAAAATTGTAGGAATTTAACAGAAGCAGAAGAGATTAACAATAAGGGGTAAGAATACACAAAAGAGCTATACAAGAAACATCTTAACACCACTGATAATTATAATAGTGTGGTTACTGATCTAGAATCAGACATGGTTCTAGGAGAATGAAGTGGACTTTAGGAAGCATTACTAACAATAAAGCTAGTGGAGATAATGAAATTCCAGCTGAGCTATTTAAAGTGCTAAAAGATGATACTGTTAGCATGCTACATTCAATATGACAACACATTTGGAAAACACAACAGTTGCCACTGAATTGGAAAAGATCTGTTTATGCCCTTATCCTAATGAAGGGCAATGGCAAAGAAAATTCAAATTACCAAACAATTGTGCTTATTTCACGTGTCAGAAATGTTATACTTAAGATTTTGTAAGCTAAACTGTAGCATTCTGTGAATTAAGAATTATCAGAAGAGCTGGCTGGTTTTTGAAGAGGCAGAAAAACTAGAAACCAAATTGTCAACTTTCACTGGATTATGGAGACAGCAAGAGAGTTCCAGAAAAAAAAATCTACTTCTGCTTCACAGAGTATATTAAAACCTTTGACTGTGTGGATCACAACAAAAAATGACACATCCTCAAAAGGATGGGAGTAAGGATCATCTTGTTTCTTGAGTAATATATGTGCAGGTCAAGAAGCAACAGTTATAATTGAACATAGAACAAGTGATTGGTTTAAGATTGGAAAAGGATCATGAAAATGCTATATATTGTCACCTTATTTATTTAACTCATGTGTACAGTACATCATGTGAAATGCCAGGCTGGATGAATCAAAAACTGGAATTAAGTTTTCTGGGAGAAACATCAACAATCTTAGTTATACAGATAATACTACTCTGACGGCAGAAAGTGAAAAAGAATTAAGAAGCTTTTTTTTTAAAGCAATTGGAGTTAAGTGACATGCTCAAGTTTACATATCCAGTTATTTCTGGGTGTGGTGCTAAGTATCTGAGCCCAGATTTGATCCCCAGGTCATCCCGACTGGGGCCGGTGTTCTTACTCACTGAGCCACCTGGCTGCCCCTAAGCAATTGGGGTTAATTAATTTGCTCACGGTTACACGCCCAGGTGTTTCTGGGTGGGTGCTAAGTGTCTGAGCCCTGATTCAATCCCCAGGTCACCCTAACACTGGGGCTGGTGCTCTTACTCACTGTGCTACCTGGCCACCCCAAGAAGCTTCTTAATGAGGTTGAAAGAGAAGTGTAAAAGATGGATTGAAACTTAATGTTAAAACACATCTACTAAGAATTTGGCAACTGGTCCCATCATTTCCTGGCCAATAGAAGGAGAAGTGGAAACTCTGTCAAATTTTATATTCTTGGGCTCAAATATCACTGCAGGAGACAACTGCAGTCATGAAATCAAAAGGCTCTTGTTTCTTGGAAAGAAAGCTCTGGCAAATCTAGACAGAATACTTAAAAGCAGAGATGTTATCTTGCTAACTGAGGTCCATACAGTCAAAGTTATGGTCTTTCCAGTAGTAATGTATGGCTATGAGAGTTGGACTATTAAACACACACACACACACAAACACACCATTACAACCAACAACAATAACGACAAACCCTGAATGATGTAGAATTGACACTTTTGAATTATGGTGCTGAAGAACACTTTTGAGACTCCCTTGGATAGCAAGGAGATCAAATGAGTCAAGATTTAAAGAAATGATTCAGGCTATGCACTGTAAGGTCAAATATTGAAGATAAAGCTTAAATATTCTGACCACATAATGAGAAGATGGGACTCATTGGAAAAGATGCTGATGTTTGGCAAGATTGAAGGTAAAAGGAGAAAGGGATAGCAGAAGATGAGATGAACAGATAATATCATGGAAACAATGAAAATGAACTCGGACAGAGTTTGAGAGATAGTGACGGTAAGAAGTGCCTATTGTGCTGTGGTCCATGGGGTCAAAAAGAGTCAGACATAACGAAATGTCTGAATAACAACAACATAAGAATTACAAAGCACTTATATTACATCATTTTACCTTCACAACAAAAATGGATGGTAGGTACTATTATAATTCCATTTCAAAATGAGGAAAATGAGACAGATAGTGGTTAAGTAACTTGATGACGCTATGTACATACATATATACATAAAAAAATGACTGAATGGTGCCATAGATACCCAAGATTACTTAAGGAGAAGTATTCACACCATCCCATTTCTGATTGATTTGACATAAGGGTTAGCATACTAGCAAAGTAATGTCTCTCACACACACAGAGGATGGTGATATGCTGATAAATGTTTAACAACTAATTCTTCAAAAAATATGTATGCATAACACATTTTTAATATTAACCTGTATTATTAATATTTTCTACATGACTTTTTAAGTCTAAAATTTACCACAATAAAATAAGCCCTGATTTGTAGCATTTATCAGTTTCCAAAGTGGAAATTTAACAATCAGCTTACATAGACCTATTCAAGCTCCCATAAACCATTCCCTGGTGGATACAGAGAGCCAAAACCATCCCGGTCATGTTGCTTGATGGCATTCGAAACCTAATCATCTTTTCCCTTTCAGTTCACACTGAATTATCCTGTGTCTGTAGAATGGTAGGAGCTGTTTTCATGCCATAGCAATAATACTTTACTTGCTTCATCTCATTAAGGATTATAACTAAACAAGACAGAGCTGGTGGATTATCTAAGCACAGTAAGCCTTTCTATTGTTCTGATTCAGCTACATTGTCTTCTCCATTGGGCTAACTGCAGCTGGCACTTACATATTGACTTAACTTTTCAAAGCACTTTACAAATACACACACACACATATACACATAGGGGTACGTGTGTGTATGTATATACAGTTTATATATGCACACATATACATATATACACATGTGTGTATATATATATATGTGTGTGTGTGAGCATATATATGTATATAATCTTATTATTATCCTTAGAACAACCCTGGGATGTGTAAGTGTTGTTATCCCCATCTTGCAAGTTTGAAGATTGAGGTAGACAAAGATTTAGTGACTTGCCTAAAGTCACACAACTGGTGAGGGTCTGAGGCCATACCAGGTATTTTATCCATTATGTCAACTAGATATCCACATACTATTAGTTAAAACAGAAAGGATTCTGGAGACTACTTGGTTAGATGCAATGTGATGTTTTGATGAAATACATTTTTCTTCATTGGACACTAGCTTATGTACAATGTCTACCCCCTGAATCTATATTAATTAATGTTGAAGTACTTTGTTGTTTCTTAATTGTTTTATGTGTTTGACTTATTAGAATCAAATACATGCTTAAAGACTTTTCTTCAACAAGATGTATTTCATGCATATTATGGTGGTAGTCTAATAAAGCATTGGACTTGATGTCAGGAAGACCTGACTTAAATCGTGACTCAGAAGCTTACCATAAAATGAAGGAGTTGAATTCTGTGGCCTCTGTGGTCTCTTCCATTTCTAAATCTGTGATGCTATGATCTTAAAATGGAAACAAAAGGGATAACTTTATCCAATAATATGATTATCAATATCAAATAAGGAATTAAGCAGGGAGATGGGCTTGCCAAAGACGTTTTTGCTGTTATTGAGAATGTCCAGTACAGATTCCAAATGAAAAAAGTTGTGCTTATGTTTGTGGATGACTCTTGCTGGTTAAAAGAGCCCAAAATAGTAGAGAATACTATTGTTGATTTCTTCAGTTGTATCTTACTCTTCATGATCCCCTGGACCACAACATGCCACTACTGTTCATGGAATTTTCTTGGCAAAAGTACCATCATGGTTTGCCATTTCCTCCTCTAGTGTATTAAGGCAAACAGAGCTCGAATGGCTTGCCCAGATTTCTGAGTTTGGATTTTTACTCAGGTCTTCCTGACTCCATACTCAGTACTTTATCTATTGAGCCATTTAGCTGCCTCCTATAGAATATTACAGAGCTAACTTAATTTAACAACCATAAAAACATTGAGCTGCTCAACTTATATAGAAAAGCAAGAAGTGGCTAAAGACTGTTTATTGTCCAGATTCTGACTTGCAATGAGTACAGTTGACAAATAGCTTGTTGAGTTAATACATAAGTGTATATACACACATATGTGTATATGAGTATATGTGTGTGTTTATATTTCTCTCTTTACATATATCTATATCTCTATGTTGAAATAACATAAATTGGGACTAAATTTAATTGGAGGATAAGAATGTTTTATACTGCTTATGGAAAAGTAACCTTTTTAAAAATCCCCAAATGTTCCATGAAGAAAAAAAAAAACCCTTACTTTTGAAATGGAAACATTCTTCTGGTGATGGTACATTGATACAACTAAAGAAATATAATCATCCAAGAATCAAAATTGTGGGTTGCACAAAGGGAAAGAGAGCAAAATTGAATAAATGGAAGTAGGTTACAATGTGCTCACAAGAAGCAATATAAAAGATATCATCCTGGGAATGTAAAATCAGAAAAAGACCTGCACTGGTCTTCTACTAAGAGTGACGAATAACAGACGGACAGCCTGAGTGATAGGTTGGCACTTTTATAGTGTTAAAGGACATAGAGGAGAAGATCTCAAGAACATTGGCTGGATTCTATGTGGAGTCATTCTAGGAGAACATGAACAAGAGTGGCACAAGATATGAAGGCAAAAATCAGTTGTTATTTGCATCATTGGAAAAACCCAAGTCAATTGATATGTTGAAGTATAGTATTGTAGTACTGACAATGAAGGGTATTCTGATTTTATGAAAAATACAAATTTTAGACTTTTATTTTTATGTAATTGTATTGCTTTCGTGTATGTACAGTAATGGAACTAACTGCTTAAAAAGATTTTCCAAGTAGAGCTCCTACTGGGCTACATTAATGAATAGATCAGATTCGTTTGTAATTAGCATATATTTGCATATAAATAATTAATGTGCCAACATCCTTAAAATCAGTTTTTCTTAAGTAAGTTAAACATGGTTAAGCAGAAAGCTTAGCTCAGCCTAGGTTAAACTGTTTCTAGCATTCTAAGACTTTGAACAAAGACAAAACAGGAAGCTAGAAGTGGTACATGCAGGGTAAGAGTGGAAACAAGCCCCTTGGGTCCAGTCACTTGAAGAATTTAGAAGGCAGAAGGCCAGACAGGTCACTGAGCCTCCATTTTCTCATTTACAACATGGGCATGTCTATACTGTGTAATTCCCATCGTTGTTATAAGCAAAGTATTTTGTAGACTTTAAAGTGCTATATAAATGTGAGCTATTATTTATTTTGGAAGAAAGAGCCAAACATGTCATTGCATACAGGGAAGAAAACATTGTTAAAGTTTGCAAGACTCTTTAAGTATCTCATCTCATTTCATATTCATAAGATCCCTGTGAAATTAATACTATTATTGTACCCATTTTACAAATGAAGAAACTATAGCAGAGAGAAGTTAAGTCACAAAACTGGTAAGTTTCTGAGGCAGGATTTGAACTTAGACTTCTCTGACTCCAAGCCCAGGACCCTATCCATAGCACTACCTAGTTTTAGGCATCATGGTGTTTAAGACCAACTTCTGACTCATATTCTCTTTGGGACTTCAAACAAATCACTTAGCCTTCACTGGCCCATGCAGTTCTCTAAAATTATAAGTTTCAGAGAAGTCACTTACCAGAATTGGTAGAAGGAATTTCCACACACAGGAGTTTCCTATATCCTCAGGTATGCTGGTAAATATTTGGCAACCAGTTCTTCAGGGGAAAATATGGTTCACACATCATCCTATTCTGCATCATTAACATTTTCTTCATCACTGTCTTGAGTCTAGACAACCAACAAAACAATGAATCAAGCTCTGATTTTTAATCTTTGGAGGTAAAAATGCATACACTGAAAATTAAATTTTTAACATTCTGAGATATAAATTTACACTGAAAACTTAGTCATTTGCTCTTGGGAAACATTAGCTGACTCCGATACACCTCTAGCTGTACCCATGAAAACTTAAGTCTAGTTCCTATCTCCTATAGTCAAAAAAGAAAGTTAAAAGTAATGATTGCCAATGAACAACCAGCCTATCTACTGTACTGATGTTCTCACAATGTAGAAAGAACTCAAGGAAAATACTCAGAACCTTGGGTAATGAATTTATTAGAAGCATGAGCTAAAATTATGCTACATAGGCAGGTGTAGACAGGTTATTTGTATCATTAGAGAAATTGCCCATATTGAGATCATATATGCATCATAGCACTTGAGTATGTTGCAGAAATAGATGTGGTATAATGGACAGGAATCAAAGCTTGGATTCATGAGGACCTGGGTCCTGTCTCTGAATCTTGTTGTTTGACAGTAGGCAAGTCAAGTAACCTCTATAGACTTCAAGTAATTTCCTAGGGTTTATCTACTGAACCTGAATTTGGATGTAAATATTGGGAATCAGAGGTCTGTAAGAAAAACGATGAAATCACAGAACCTTAACCTATATATCTAGTGGAAACAGCCCTGTTCTTGGAATCATTAGACATAGGGTTCTCTCCTAGATTCATCATTTCCCCAATCTTTAGCTTTGGCCTCAGAATTAGGAAGATATGGCTTCAGATCTTGCCTTTGACACATAATGTCTCTGTGCCACTGAACAATTTGCTTAACCTCTCAGAGCTCTAGTTATTTCTCCAAGATTAAATCGCAAAGAAGGTGCAATTGAGGGAGTTCCCTTATCTGGGCATTCTCTATATCAGTGATATCATAGGTCAGAGAACCCTATCTTGACCTTGTATGAATTATTTTATTTCTCTGAGCTTCTGCTTCATTACTTAGAAAATGGAGATAACAATAGCTACATGGTCCAATTCAAAGACATAATGTGAGACCAAAAAGAAATCTAAAGTTCTTTTAAAATCATAGCATTATGTGAATATCAACCATCAGTATTACAACACTTTTCTCTCCATGTAAAATAGGCATGGGAATGTTTATGAATCTGTAAGTAACTTTGTTGAGGTGTTGAGTAGAGTTCAGTTGCAATAAAGAGCCAGGAATAGAGTAACACTCCACAGATTTAGGGAATTATAACTAGTAAATGGAAGAAATCTATTTCCCAGATACAAGATCAAGTAAGTTACCATGGAAAATTATTAACAAAGGCCTCATTTAAAGGGATTTCAGTCACTGAATAATGTTCAGTGGGATTAGTGACATAATGAAATATAAGGAATTTGTTGCTGGAAGTAAAAAATTGTGTTCTACTCCATTTTAAATTACAGAGATAGTGTGTTATAGTTAAAAGCACTGTGAATTTGGAGTTCGAGGGCCTGGATTCTAATTTCCATTCTGCCAATTACTGCCTGTGTAATGTTCATTGGGCAAGTAACTGATTTCGGGCCCTCCCTCTCTGTCTTTCTCTCTCTCTCTCTTTCTCTCTCTCTCCCCCTCCCTCCCTCCCTTTTTCTCTCTCTCTACCTCCCTCCCTTTTTCTCTCTCTCTACCTCCCTCCCTCTCTCCCTCCCCCTCTGTCTCTTTCCCTCCCTCCCTTTTTCCCTCCCTTCCTCTCTCTCTCTCTCTTCTCTCTCCCCTTGTATACACATATACATACTCACACACATATGTGTATGCACACACACATACTTGTTCGTTTATTTATAGATCCAACTCATTGAACAAGAATTGGTGAACATCCCCATTGCTAATTGCTCAGTACTAGGCAGCACTCATTAAAACACATCATGTACAAAATGTACTTGACTTTCATTTTGAATTGTCTTTCTAAAAATCTTTCAAATACAATTTTTTCAGGTCTAGATGAATCACATACACACTCACATTTACATGTTTTTCAGTCATTTTTCAGTTGTGTCTTGACCCTTCATGACCCCATTTTGAGTTTTCTTGGCTAAGGTACTGCAGCAGTTTGCCATTTCCATTTCCAGCTCATTTTACAGATGATGAAACTGAGTCAAATAGGGTTAAGTGATTTTCTCAGGGTCACACAGATAGTAAGTGTTTGAGGCCAGATTTGAATTCAGGAAGATGAGTCTTCCTAATTCCAGACATGGTACTCTATTCATTGTACCACCTAGCTTTGTGTATGACACACACATACACACATTTTATGTACATATGCACATACATATATAAAGCATAAGTGTATCTATAATATACATATATTCAAAGAAGCTGCTCATTCCTAGTTAAACAAGTTAGCATGCAGCACCATTACTGGAGGTCACAAACTTCTTAAAGTTAACAGTATTACATATAGAAATTAACATTTTCAGGGGTGGCCAGGTGGTGCAGTGAGTAAGAGTGCCGGCCCCATAGTCGGGAGACCTGGGTTCAGTTCCAGCCTCAGATACTTAACACCCACACAAAATAACTGGCCGTGTAACCTTGAGCAAGTTGCTTAACCCCTATTGCTTTAAAAAAATTAAAAAAGAAATTAACATTTCTTAAATTCTTTGCCATCACTTGACTAGTAGATTTGCTCCTTTTTTCTATAGCATCGTCTTTTATCCATCAGGCATTATTCATATCCATACCTTAATTTTAATTACACACCCAAGTTAAAATCACACTCTACCTAAAAATATAAACAACATCGCACTGAAGTTGAGAATGCATTATTCTTTATACATAATCACAGTCCTGCTGAGGTTGGGTTGCCACCTTTTTTCTGTGAAACCACAGAGACTTTTTCAAAGATGCTCCTTTCACTGGATGTTCTTTATATTTTGTTCTTTTTACTAACAGACCATCTTAGAAGTTTTACTGTCCTGATGCTTCCCCACCCTGAATAAAAGTTTTGAATGTTTTTCTCTGCAAAACCTTCCAGCAGGTGACTGTCTCCAACAGTCAATTAGGGGAGTCCCTACATGATAACTAGATTAGCTGAATGTGTAAGTGACTCAACATTACAGAGCAATGAAAGAAATTAGAGTTCTGGCTATTGTTAGCAATTCTATTGAGAGTCAGGATAATTTTTTTTCTTTTTTTTTATCTGTCACTGATGATGCTTATGAGTTCTTATATGACTTCTTGAATCAGAACAGAAAAAGTCCAGAATTTACATGATATCTGTTGTACCCATGAAGATTCCATTAGGAGCTCTGTTTCTCTCTCTTGGTATTGTGCCAACTCTTTTTGTTTTGGAGTAAAGGTGTACAGAATGGCTAAAAGTAAAGAGGGAAACATTTATTAAATACTTACATGTGCCAGGTTCTCTAATAAGCACTTTGCAATTATTATCTCATTTGGATCTTTATAATATTCATAGGAGGCAGGCGGTATTATTATTCCCATTTTATAGTTGAAGAGACTGAGGCAGATATTAAACAGTTTATCCTGGGTCACACATAACCCAGCATCTGAAGCTGGAACTCAGGTTTTTCTAACTTCGACTTTAGAACTCTATTACACCACCAATCCTTTATTTGCAGATAGGGACCTTGAAGGTAGAAGAAGCCATTTCTTTTTTGATCATAAATAAATGGATCATAACCACAGCTCTTAGAAAATTTGAATATTTGCAAAAAACTTGACCATATTGAGTCAATCTAAAGAGGGCAAAAATATAATCATTGAAATAGCATAGGAAGAAGGCAAAATCATGATAATATCAGAAAAAATAAAAAGAATTAGCATTAATATAGTTATATACTGTTGATATAGATGATAATTTGAGAGTGGCAACCCTGAAAAATTGAGTCAACAAAGATTAAATTCACAATCATGGAAAAAATAACAATAGTTCTCTAATAGTCCAAAGTGCAAATATTCCTTCAGTAATTACTTTCCTGTACTATATATATATGTATATATATATACATATGTATATATGTATGTATATATGCTTTCACAGAAGCTGAGAATCATATTCTTTAATGCAATAATAAGCAATTATTAATTGCTTATTGTGTGGCAGACACTTGTTACACATGATTGCAATTATGTTGTGGCTGGATTGCCACCTCAGTCGTTCATTTGAAAGTGTTACCCTGGGATCATAAAAGCTGAGCTTTGCTTTTTACTCACTGTATGAGTTTGAGTAAGTCATTAAACTTCCAGTTCTCACCATAGCATATGGGTGATAACTAACTCTTGAAGGCTATACCAATAGTGTATAAGGTCCTCCCAATCCAGGCCCAGTCAAATTCTACTTTGCAGGATTTTCAGAATAGATTAGTGTTGTGCTTTGTCAAAAGCTTTTCCCATATCTATTGAGATAATTATGTGTTTTGGGATGTTTATATTTTGAATGTGATAGTTGTCATAATGAATTATTTCTTGGATGAATCATTATAGTCTGATAGAATTTATTCTATTTTTGGCATTACTATTAATCGACAATATTCGTTTATAGTTCTTTGTGTTTTGTCTTTCAATAGTTTGGGTTATTGGAACTATAATTTTCTCCAAAAAAAAATTTCATTGGTAATTTTTTCTCAATCCTTGAGAATAAATTTTGTGATATTGGTATTATTTTTCTTTAAAAGTTTGTTTAATAATCTTGTAAATCTATGAGGAACGGGATTTTTTTCTTCCTTTTTTAGTTCTTTTACATCTAGTTCTATTTTCTTTTTAGAGACTAAAGTATCTATTTGATTTTCTGTCAGGTTTTTATTATTCATTTTTGAAGGTATTCTCTATTTCTTTTATGTTCCAGTTTTGTTGCCACCTAAATATATATATTAATTCTAATTCTATGTATTTTTTTCTGATTTTGTGGTGATTTCACCTTCATATACTATTTCATTTATTATATTTAATGCCCTTTTCTTTTTAATTAGACTGGTTAAATGTTTATAAATTTTACTGGTCTTTTAAAAACGGCTTTTAGTTTTATCATTTCTATGTTTTTTTTAATTTCCAAATGATCTATTTTCTTCTAATTTTTAATATTTATTCTTTGATGTCATTTTAGATTTGTTTGTTTGATGTCTTTCTAAGTTTTAAAATGTATATTTAGTTCACTATCTTTTTACATTTTGTTGATCCATTTTTGTAGGGTTATGATTTTTTCCTGAGATTACTTTAACTGAATCTCAGAAATTCTGGTGTGTACCTTAATCATTATCATTTTCTATTACATAATTAGTAACGTTCCTATGATTTGTTCTTTGACCAGCTCATTACTAAGTTTTCAATGTTATGTTTCTGTTTGTGTCCGTGTTTTTGTTTGTTCTTCCTGAGCAGATTACTCATTTTGTGGCATCATGATCTATAAAAGATACACTTACATTTTTTTTTACATTTGTTTGCAAAATGTCTGTGTCCTGATGCATGTTCACTTTACAAAACTTCCACTGGCATTGAGAAATATATTCATCTTTTAGTGGTAGTATTTAGAAGATAGTGTAAGTAGTAGCTCTAATTTAGAAGATAATATAAGTAAGTAGCTCTAATTTCCTCAGCACTTTAATTTTGTATTTTCCTTTTATTTTTTCCTGTTAAATTTATCTAAAACTGAAAGAGGGACATTGAAATTTGCCATAAAGCCTATGTCTGATCATTGTTCAGCTATTGTTTTCCCTTTTGAATTTAGACGTAAAGGTATTTGAGCATGTAAAATTAATATTGATATTGAGGTTTTGTCTATAATTCCTTTCTGCATAATGTGGTTTCCTTTTCATCCCTTGGGGAGTTATTTTTCTTTGAATACTATGATTGCAATTATTGCTTTTTCTTTTTCTTTCTTTCTTTCTTTCTTTCTTTTCTTTCTTTCTTTCTTTCTTTCTTTCTTTCTTTCTTTCTTTCTTTCCTTCCTTTTTGGAGGGCACTTGGGGTTAAGTGACTTGCCCAAAGTCACACAGCTAGTGTGTTAAGTATCTGAGGCTGGATTTGAACCCAGGTCTTCCTGACTCCAGGGCTGGTGCTCTATTCACTGAACCACCTAGCTGCCCCTCATATTCTTTTGATACATAAGTTTAAAAAAATCAAGTACTTTGGGGCGGCCAGGTAGCACAGCGAGTAAGAGCACCGGCTCCAGTGTTGGGACGACCTGGAGATCGAATCCCGGGCTCAGACACTCAGCACCACGCCCAGAAATAGTAACTGGCCGTGTAACCTTGAGCAAGTTACTTAACCCCGATTGCTTAAAAAAAAAAAAAAATCAAGTACTTCATTTTCATTCTATTTTATTTTATGTTTCTTATAAGGATAAGATCATGGAGTTTTGTTTTCTTTTCCAAATTATTACTCTTTTGTTTTTAATTTTGTTTTTTGTTTAATTCATTCACATTTATTGTTAGAATTAGGTTTATTTTTTCCATTAGTTTTCTCTAATATTGTTTTCACATTAAATTTTCCTCTTTCTTTGTAAATGCATTATTTTGTCTGTTCAGTTAGTTTAATCTATCCAATTCTTTACAGTTTTCCTCCTCTCACCAAAGAGTTTGTTGCCTCTCACTTTTTGCCCCTTTTCCTATTGGTTCTTTTTTCCTTTCACTTAAATAGCCTAGTAAAATCTCACTTTTTCTCTTCACTTTCAATTTGTTTTGTTCTTTTTAATTTTATTTTCTGTGCCTTTTTTTTAAAATAAAAAGGATCTTTCCCTCACTCTTCTAATAATTTATCTTCCCTTTCTGTCTCTTCCACCTAGTCTTTATGTTTTGATTCATGACCCATGTACTTATTTTCTGTATTTCACATGAAATTAGAATGTCTAATATACTTATTTTAGGGTCCCTCCTCTAAGTTATTGCTTTCTATATCATGATCCTCTTTTTTTTCTTTCTTTTGTACCTCTCTCAGAAATGCCAGTTCTTGCAAGATGACCAAGAGGACCTTCTCCTAATGTAGAAATTTCTTATGTGTCTGTAATGTTAAGAGAATAGGAAGATCTCTCCTGCCCATTAATAGGCCTGTGATCACATGGAGCCCAGCGTGGGAGGAGTTTACCCAGGGAGGAGAGAGAGAGAGAGAGAGAGAGAGAGAGAGAGAGAGAGAGAGAGAGAGAGCAAGAACGCAGAGAGTGAGAGCAGAGCAGAGAGAGAGAGAAACAAGCATGAGTGGGCAGAGGGAGGGATTTTTCTAGGGAAAACTATTTGTGGGGAGGTCTAACAGAAAGAAGGTTTAAAATGCTGCTGCTCCCTGGATTAGAGATGAGTACATCCAACCTCCCGGTATCCTAATGATGTCCCAAATAAATATTTTGGTTTTGACTTTGAGAAGAGTTTATTATATTTTGCAAATCTACCCTGGAAATACTCATGCATATTGATAGTGGCTACTATGGGTATCACATTGGTGTTACAGTCCCTAATGGTACAATTCATTATTAAACTTAACCCCTTGCCACCCCCCCAAAAAAAAGTATTGATATTTTTTACCATTTGCCATGAATCTCCTTTCTAGGTGACACCCTCTCATTCTTTTTTTTTTTTTTTAAGCAATCGGGGTTAAGTAACTTGCTCAAGGTTACACGGCCAGTTATTTCTGGGTGTGGTGCTGAGTGTCTGAGCCTGGGATTTGATCTCCAGATCTTCTCAACACTGGAGCTGGTGCTCTTACTCGCCGTGCTACCTGGCCGCCCCTATGCCCTCTCATTCTTTTGCATGTCAGTTGAGTCAAGAGATTTGATTCCCCTTCTAATGTGGTAAAATAATGAATCTTTCTAAGCACGAAATCACTACAGATTATACTCACTATAAGCTTCCATCTCTCCTTACAAAATATCTCTTCCCCCAAAGTAAGTAACATTTATAAGTACTATTCCCTCCCACCAGCGAAACAAAATCTGCCATTTACTTGTTTATTTGTTTTTGCCCATTTTTCAATCTCTCACTTTGTTTCCTCAACCCATTTTCCTATAGGCTTTCTTCTTCCTGGTGGAATATAGGGATTATTTTCCCTCTGTGGTTAACCTTTGACTTGATTAAGACCCCTCATATTTTTCTTTTTATCTTCTCACTTCTTTCTTTTTATGCACCCTCTTGTTCTATAATTTAGTCCCCAAAAATCATTGATTCAGCTGTAGGCAGGGTTGTATGAGGTTTAGTCTATGGGGTTTCAGGCCTGTTTTTCTACCATCACTTCTGTTTGATTTCTTCCTTCATCATTGTCTTGTGTACTTTTATAAAGCAATTTCTTAACAATCTTTCTATTTTTATCTTTTTTATTATTGTTCTTGCTTACCATCTTTGTTTCTTTTCTTGTAATTTTGTCTTCTGTGGTGTTTAATGGGCAAATAGTTATAATTGGTTTTCTTTTTATGTATTTAGTATTTCATTTTTCCCAGTTATATGTAAAAAATATTTTAACATATGTTTTTAAAACTTCGAAGGTTCCCAATTCTGTCCTTTCCTCCCTCTCTACCATCCCTTATTGAGAAGGCGAGCAATTCAATATGGGTTATACATGTGTTGTCATGCAAAAAATTTCCACAATGGACATTTTATCAAGGAAAACACAGACAAAAAAAAAAACCTCAAGAAAAATAAAAGAAAAAGGATACTTCAATCTGTACCCAGAAACCATAGATTCTTTCTCTGGGGATGGATAGTATTTTTCATTGTAAATCGTTCAGAGTTGTCTTGGCTTGTTGTATTGCTTATATATGATTATATATATAATATTATATATTGCTTATATGTGATTATAACTAAGTCATTTACATTTGATCATCTTACAATATTGCTATTATTTTATACACAGTACATTTCACTGTGTCAGCTCATGTAAGTCTTTCAAGGTTTTCTGAGAGCATCCCACTCATCATTTCTTATAGTATGATAGCATTCCTTCATAATCACATACCACAATTTGTTCAGTCATTTCCAAGTTGACATGCATCCCTTCACTTTCTAATGTGTTACTCCCAGAAAAGAGCTGCTATAAATATTTTTTTTTTGTGGGGCGGCTAGGTGGCGCAATGATAGAGTGCCAGCCCCAGAGTCAGGAGGACCCAAGTTCAGATCCAGTCTCAGACACTTAACACACACACACATACACACACACACCTAGCCATGTGACCTTGGGCAACTTACTTAACTCCAATTTCCCTCCAAAAAGAAAATCAAAAGCAAAAATAAATAAATTTTTAAAATATATATATATTTTTTATACATTCAGGTCCTTTTCCTTTTTTTAATCTCTTTTGGGATACAATCCTAGTGGTGGTATTGCTAGATCAAAGGGTATGTCTGGTTTTATAGCCCTTTGGACATAGTTCCAAATTTCTCTACTGAAGGGTTGAATCAGGTCACAACTCCACCAAAGTGAATTCATTCTCATTTACCCCACATCTCCTCTGACATTTGTTATTTATCTTTTCTGTTCTATTAGCCAATGTGACTGGTATGAGGTTGGACCTTAGAATTGTTTTAATTTGCTTTTCTTCAATCAGTAGTGAGTTAGACTACTATTTTTTTTTTAATATGGTCATTTACTTCACATGAAAACTGGTCATATCTTCTTATCAATTGGGGAATAGCTCTTATTTTTTTTTTTTTACAAATTTGACTCAGTTCTCTATATTATTTGAGAAATGAGGCCTTTATCAGAGAAACTTACTTCAAATTTTTTTCTTTCACAGTGACTATTGCTAACTGTATTTCACACATCCTATCCCTACTTTTATTCTATTTTCTCTCTCCTTTCACCCTGTTCCTCCACAAAAGTGTTTTGCTTTTGACTACCTCCTCCCCCAATCTCTTCCCCTCTCTCACCCACCCTTTTCTTATCCTCTTCCCCTCCCACTTTCCTTCAAGGTAAGATCGATTTCTATACACAATTATTGTGTATGTTATTCCTTCTTTGAGGCAATTCTGGTAAGAGCAATGTTAACTCACTCCTTCTCACCTCCACTTTTCCCCCTCCACTCTAAAAACTTTTTCTTACCTATTTTATGTGATATAATTAAGCCCGTTCTTTTCCCTTCCCCTTTATCCCTTCACATTCCTCTTGCACCCCCTGATATTATTTTTAGCTATCATCCCTTCATATGCAACTCACATCTGCACCCTCTGTCTATATATAACCCCTTCTAACTATGCTAATAATGAGAAAAGGACTTAGGAATTACAAATACCATCTTCCCATTTATGGATGTACACAGTTTAACCTTATTCAGTCACTTATGATTTCCCTTTCTTGTTTACCTTTTCATGCTTCCCTTGAGTCTTCTATTTGAAAGTCAAATTTTCTATACCCCTCTGGTCTTTTCATCAAGAAAGTTTAAAAATCCTCAATTCTTTATCTCATTGAATGTCTATTTTTCCCCTGTAGGATTATATTCAGTTTTGCTGGGTAGGTGATTCTTTGTTATAATTCTAGTACCTTTGCCCTCCAGAATCATATTCTAAGCTCTCCAATCCTTTAATGCAAAATTTTCTGTTATCCTGACTGTGGCTCCACAATATTTGAATTGTTTCTTTTTGGATGCTTGCAATAATTTATTCTTGACCTTGAAACTCAGGAATTTGGTTATAATATTCCTGGGAGTTTTCATTTTGGAATCTCAGGAAGTGGATTTTTTCAATTTCTATTTTACCCTCCAGTTCAAGAATATCAGGGAAGTTTTCCTTGTTAATTCTTTGAAAAATGATGTCTAGGCTCTTTCACTTATTATGGCTTTCAGATAGTCCAACAATTGTAAAATTGCCTCTCCTGAATCTATTTTCTAGGTCAGTTGCTTTTTCAATGAGAACTTTCACATCTTTTTTTTTTCATTATTTTGGTTGTTTTATTATTTTCTTTTTATTTCTCATAAAATCGTTAGCTTCCATTGGCTCCATTCTCATTTTTAAGGAATTATTTTCTTCAGTGAACTGTCTTACCTCCTTTTCCATTTGACCAATTTTGCTTTTTAAGGTATCTTTATCCTCATTGGCTTTTTGGACCCCTTTTACCATTTGGCCTACTCTGTTTTTTATTTTTTAGGTGCTATTTTCTTTAGCATTTTTTGTGTCTCCTTTACCAAGTTGTTGGCTCATTTTCCATGAGTTTCTTGCATAACATTCATTTCTCTTCCCAATTTTTTCTCTACCTCTCTTACATGATTTTCAAAATTTTGAGATCTTCTATGACCAACTCATATTTTTTCTTAGAAGTTTTGGATTAGGAGCTTTGACTTTGTTGTCTTCTTCTGTATGTGTGTTTTTATCTTCCTTGTCACCACAGTAATGCTCTATTGTTAGAGTTTTTCTGTTTGCTCTTTTTCCAGCTTATGACTTGACTTTTAACTCGTTGTTAATGTAGAGCTGTGCTTCCAGGTTGGAGGCTACATTTCAGGGCTTTTGTGAAGGTGTTTTTAGAGATACTCCTAGGGACCTGTAAGCCTTTAGTTTTTTGAAGGTGGTATGACCTAAGGAGAGATATTTAATAGTCTCCTGGCCAGTTCTCCGGTCTGTGAATAATCACAAACATTCTTGTCTGCTCTGGAACTGTGAGGATTGTTCCAATTCAGCTGTGGCTAAAAGCTCTGGTGTTTTAATGCTCCTCCTCTCCCTGGGACTTCCACACAGGACTGAAACCTGGATCCAAGTATGGGCAAAACCACAAAGTCCTGCCTCAGTGGTAGCTAAGAGACCCCTGTAATCTTTCCACCAGTTGTTTGACCCCCTTACTTTCTGTGGACTGAGAGTTCCATAAGCAGCTGCTGCCTCTGATGATTCAGTCACTCTCAAGGTCTGCTCCTGTTTTTCTGGGGCCGGGGCTATCCTGGTGCAGTCTGTACTGAAAGATACCCCACTCTCACCTAGGTGTGACAGATCTTTCCT
Source organism: Petaurus breviceps papuanus (assembly GCF_028583685.1). Classification (NCBI taxonomy): domain Eukaryota; kingdom Metazoa; phylum Chordata; class Mammalia; order Diprotodontia; family Petauridae; genus Petaurus; species Petaurus breviceps. The sequence goes on along the minus strand of NW_027186457.1, from coordinate 18,168,543 downwards.
GCTGACCTTTTAAGTTGTCTTTGGTGTCTTTGGGCTGAGAAGTCCAGAAACTACCACAGCTGCCACTGATTCAGTTGCCCCAAGGCCTGCTTTGGGTTTTCTGGGGCCTGGTCTGTGCTGGCATGGCCTGTGCTACACTGCAATCCTCTCTCACCTTGGTACAAAAGACCTTTCCTACAGACCTTCCAAGTTATTTTGGGTTGGAAATTTGTTTCACTCCAATTTTTTGTGGGTTTTGCTGCTCTCGAATTTGTTCAGTTTTAAAGCATTTGGAGGAGCTCAGGAGAGTCACTGAGCCACCCCCTTGGCTCAGCCTCTCTCTGTTTTTTTTTTTTCCCAAGGCATGCTTCAAAATACTTTTAATACTTTTAAATATTGAGCTTCCACATTTTTTCATTAATGGTTAGGCGTGTGTTTACATGTTAGAACACCGGGGGGTGCATTTTGAGCTCCTTTGTTCTTTGGGATCCATTTTTTTCATTCCCTCCTGCATCTTTTGGTGGCACAGAATAGTTGTGTATTGGAACTTCCTTTCCATAGTTTGAAGGTCTTTCCCCGATGAATTGTTTAAATAATTTTAAAAATTTTATGTATATATTTATTTTTGCTGGAGGTAATCTGGGGAATCATTTCAATTGGCACTTCCCCGCTCCAATTTTTTCATTACTTGCTTTGGTTTTCACAAATTCTGTGTGATTATTTCTTTGTATTAATTTTTGCATTCTGGAATTCAGGTTTTTTCCCTTGTCCTGTTCTTCTTGGGAACATATAATCTAAGTTTTTCCTGCTCATCCTGTCTTTGAGATCGACGGTGTGTGTGCATGTGTGTGTGTGTGTGTGTGTGTGCATGTATGTGTGTAGCTCATGTTTACTCTTAATATTACTGCTTTTTACTCACATTTTTCCAAATGTCCATCACTTCTTGGATTCACATTTTCAGTTATTTGTTTTTATTTCCTTGATAAGGATTCAAGTATTTTTCTATTCTGTCAATCTGTCAGCTGACATTTGTTACATACCTACTATGTGTGAGGTATTACGCTAAGTAATTGGATTATTCATCATGCTGAATTAGGATTGGATTCTTTAACATATTTTGGTCCTTAAAAGTTATTTTGACCTTGATAATTGTGTGGATGTCACCTATTGTACTCTCAAACAAATTATTATTATGTATTTGCTAATTTTCTAGCAAAAACATCCTCACAAAAAAAAAAGAAAAGAAGAGGAGAAAGTGGGAAGTTAGAGTAAAGAATATAAGTTTTGGAACAGATAAAACTTTAAAGAATTACAGAGTCAATTAAAGGAGATAAAGAGATTATTATGCAGCAATAAGAAGCCAGTTAAGATGAAACGATGAATTTCTGGTGGATATAACCAACAAAATGTATGATTTCTTCCATTGATGTTCAGCAATCTGTCATTGGGAATAGAAGGAGAGAGATGGTGGGACTAACCCAGGGTTGAGATTTGGCAAGGGATGAATAGAAAAAGGATAATGAGGCAAGTGATTTGACAGTTGAGGGTCATATATTGTTTGTTTGTTTGTTTTAAAGCAATTGGGCTTAAGTAACTTGCTCAAGGTTACATGGCCAGTTATTTTTGTGTGGGTGCCAAATATCTGAGCCCAGAACTGATCCCAGGTCTTCCGACTCTGGGGCCAGAGCTCTTACTCACTAAGCCACCTGGCCACCCCTAGGGTCATATATTGTTAAACTCACTAATGGTAGGGTAAAGACTGGGAAGGAAGGAGAATGAAGTGAGAGTAGATGTGATGGCCTGGGGGAGAAGACTACTGTATAGAGTCAGCTTACACTGAGGAAAAAGAGTAGAATTATGAGGAGTGAGCCACAGGAGAGATATAAGGCTAGGTGTTTTAGTTAAATAGAGGAATTTCATAGTGACTTTCCATTTTCTACTCTGTAATCTTCTCAGACTGGTCTTAATAATTAGAGAAGGCATTTATACACAGTTTTAAGTTGTTCAAAGCATTATCTCATGTGATTCCCATGATGACTAGTTAGTTAGGCATTATGCGATAATTGAAATGACTGGATAGTGGAGTGGGTAAAGTGCTAGACCTGGAGTAAAGGAAACGAGCTAAAACTTAACCTGAAACACCATCTGATCCTAAGCAAATGACTTAGTTTTTCCTCACCTCAGCTTCCTGTTCTGTAAAAGGGGTTCATAGAAGCACTTACCTCCCAAGATTGTTATAAGGGTCAAAGGAAACAATTACAAAACATTTTGTAATCCTCAGTGTCTACATAAATTCTGGATGTTAATCATTATTATTATTCCTCCATTTTATAGTTGAAGAAACTGAGGCTCGGGTAATTTGGCCAGGGTCACAACACTGGCAATCATCACAGACAAGATTCAAATGTGAGTCTTTCCTGACTCAACTGGAGGTTTTTTTTTCCTTCTGTATACCATTATTCCTCAATATAAATATAATGACTTATGAACTCTTAAGGTACAATCAACCTCTATTAGTACAAAATTCAAATTCTTGTTTAGTCACCAGCTGATGGGATGTCACAAGAAGAAGCAGCAATTTCTATTAATATCCAAGTGACACAATGAGCAGAATGCTGGACCTGAAGTCAGGAACTTGTTTAATCATTTAATTGTGTCCACCTTGTTGTGACCCTGTGGACCATAACACTCCAATTAGCCAAATGGGGTTTTCTTGGCAAAGACACTGAAGTGGTTTGCTATATCCTTCTCCGTGGGATTAAAGCAAACAGAGGTTAAGTGAGAAAAAAAAGGCATTGTGTGACTCCAGGGTCACATATCCAGATTTGAACTCAAGTCCTTCTGACCTCCAGGTCCAGCACTCTATCCATGAAACCACCTGGACGCCCTATAGTTAGGGGGTCAATAAGCCGTAGTGCAAATTTCACCTCAGACCCTTACTGATTGTGTGATCTTGGGAAAGTCACAACTTCTGTTTGCTTTATTTTATTCAACTATTTGAAAAAAAAAGCAATAAAAGAAATACCTATATTCCTGGGTTATTTGAGTAATAAATGAGGGAATATTTCTAAAACATTGAGCAAATCTGAAAGGGCTATGTAAATGCTAGCAAGTGACGTGGCCATACCCCAACTCTCTTCACTACCAAAGGGAACTAAAAGAGGCCTATGACCACTCCAGATTTGTAGATTTATATTATAATGTAACCAATCTGGTTTGTTTCCAGATTTAATCATTTCTAAAGATAGATCAGGTCGCATGAGTTCTGGAAATATTAGGAACAAAAGTTGTTGGACTATGATTTAGCAGTTAGACCAAGCAAGAGCCCCCTAGAATCTTGCCAGGTTGTTGTCATAGTCTCAGAATGAGTACTCTAGGACTTTCTCCAAGAATACATCAGAGGCAGGGTGGTGGGGAATAACATTAAAGTTCGTTCATGTAGGCATTTCATATATAATAAATATATATATTTGAAATATGTGGGTTTTGTTGGCCTAAATGTTGGCCTAAGCCCTCAGCTTAGGTGGGTTAATCATTGACTCATTCTCCTGTATTCAAAGTTAACATCATAGGAAGTCACAGAAAGCACTTCTTGACCAAGCAATTGATTTATTTATTTTCTTGAGAAGGCAATGGGAGCTAGAGGGACATTCAGTTCTAGCTTTAAAGTACTTCTGATTAGATCAAACAGGATGAAGTTTGAAAAAATAGAAGCAGCCACATTTTCAATCTATGTGAGCTTCAGTCTCAAGACCATAGACGTAGAAAGAAGTGTACTACAGAAATGAGCGACTACGGTTTCACTGGGAAAAGGGAGATAACTACTTTAATGTGTGAGCTATGAATCCTAAATAGCTTGTCTAGAAGGCAAATTTTAGCAAAGGGAAGTGGAGCTAGGGCCAAGATGCCAAGGAGAGGGGCATTATATATGGTAACTCTACCAGGGGTATTGCCAGTTACTAGAATTCTGAGAGGGGCTATAGAGAGGGAGACTAGGAAGTAATAATACAGAAAGCACTGCAAATTAGTAGATTATTTTGACATTGACTTGAAAATTGTGCTGTGATTGTTTTTAGTGAGAAATAGGTATACAACTACACAGTACTAAATTTCTCAAATTTATTTGCTGAGAAAAAAATACATATCTTAATTTTTCTCTCTTGTGCCCCTCTTTTCTTGGTATTGAATAAAAAAAAGAGAGAGCTCATGCTCCATCTAGTGGCGATAAACGGTAGCAGTACATACGGTCCATTTGTTGAACACTGGATAGATTTTTGTATGCTACAGGCAAAATATTCCTCCCTCCCTCCCTCCCCAAAGCAAGAGAAACAACGTTTGAAATTCTAATATTCCAACTTCATTCATTCAATTTAAGCAATTCCCTCTTTTCACAATTCCTTATTTGAAAGCAAATACCCTTGGAGAGAGAAGGATAACTGGTGGAAAATAAATAAATAAATAACTTTAATGAAGGGATAGGATCACTACTGATGCTGGATTGGATGATGATAGCTCTCAATGAAGATAAGAAGTTATGCTCCACTTTTAATTGTTTCTATTTAACTTTTCAAGGAGAATTCGTCTCAGACTAGAAAGGATAGACAGACAGCTAAGTAGTCTAGTGCATAGAGCAGTGGACTAGAGATAGGAAGACCTGAGTTCAAATGTGACTTCAGACACTTACTAGCTGTGTGATCCTAGGTAAGTCACTTAACCCTATTTGCCTCAGTTTCCTCATTTACAAAAGGAACTGGAGAAGGAATTAGGAAATCACTCCAGTATCTTTGCCAAGAAAACCCAAAATGGTGTCAAGAATAATCAGACATGACTGAAATGTTTTAACAACAACATGAAGAAAAGATAGAACAAAGAATAGATAATGGAGAATTGATATACAAGGTGAGGAAAACAGCAGGAAATAACTATCTGCCCTTGATGGGTTAGGGTACCTTGCCCAGATAAACTACATTCCACTTGTAATTGGTAATGATCTTTGAAATGCTTTGGAGATTTGGGGAAATATGACAGGATTGGACAACAGATATTTTGATTTTAAAAAAGATAGGTAGAAGGGAATAGAGTATGATAACTCCAGAACAATAAGCTTGATTTCTATTCAAGGCAAAACTCTATAATATAGTATTGAATAGAAAGTGAGTGAACACCTAGAAAATAGCATATTATTCACAGAATCAACACTATCTCAAGAGACCACACTCCTTTTAGATGGTGTTACCTACTAAATTGGAGAAACATTGGAGTTGGGTTTGCTTAGTTAGACTGTAAGTTCATGAGGACTTTAATACAGGCCTGTTGATTTAGATTGAATTGAAAGTTGTTCTTATAGAAAAGATGAAGATATCTTAGATAGAATATGATATTACCATTGGCCCTGTGGTATATTACATTTTTGTCACTGACTTTATTTAAGGCATTGTCAACATTAAGATAATGAGCATTTATCAAATGCTAAGCACTAGGAATACAAATCTAAGCAGAAAGAAAACAAGTCTCTGCTCAATGGCATCAAAAATTGGAGGGGGAAAGGTAAGGTCCTGTGGAGATAAGTCCTCAGTTCTACCTGGAGAGGAATGAATACAAGTTGGCCCTGGGTCTCCTCATTAAATTGATGTTCTGTGAGGAACCGGTTATTCAGATGGAGAGGACACAGGAAGACAGATATTTCTGTTGTGAGTAGTCCAAGTGTAAAGTGAGCTTCTGGAGTACAGAGGTTCCTATGGCATGGTAGAACAAGTTCTATTGAGATGAGTCAAGACTGCATCCTGGAGAGGAATGAAGGGGATGCGTAAGTGAAATGATTATCCAGATGATACAAAGATAGGAGGGACAGCTCCCACCCCAGAGGCCAGAGTTATGGGATGAATGTAGTAACATGACATTGAATAGTGAAAAATGGAAAGTTTTTTATGAAAAAATAATTAGAGGGAGTTAAATGAACTCAGCCTCAATATAAGCTAATGGTGTGATGCAACCCACAAAAAAGGTAACACAATATTAGGTTATAATAAACAAGATCTGGTGAACAAGACAAGGAATGTGATGATCCTTCTGTCCTCTGCCTGGTAAAAACACATATTTCTGCAATGTTGGGTGTCTAACCCAGAGAAGATAAGCTGGGAAGCTTGGAGGGACATTGGAATTGTCCTACAGTATTTGAAGAGTTGTCATATGGAAGAGGGATTAGACATTTTGAAGAGAATCAGCATGGTAGAGAAAATAGTGGACTCTAAGGAATTAAGATCTACATTCAAAACCTGCCTCTGATACTAACTAAATGTGTGACCATATTCAAGTCACTTTAGTCTCTCTTTGATTTCTCATCTTTTGAATGTGAAGAATGATACCTTTAATTCCAAATTATAGTCATCAATAATGTGTATAAAATGACTTCAAATTGTACAGCTTTGGAAATTGATGACATTTATGTTAGCTACAATTTTTTCTCTGCTGATTCCAGTGGGCAGAAGATGGGTAGAAGTTGTAAAGAGGGAAATTTAAGTTCAATGCAAGGCAAAACTCCATAACAATGAGGGATATACAAAACTCCAGTGGGCTGCCTTAGGAACTTGTGGATTCCCTTCACTTGAGCTCACCAAATAAGGGCTGGATGATCACTTCTTGGATTTCATACAGAGGAGTTTGTGATCAGGCAAGAATTTGACTAGATGGCCAGCCAAAGTCCCTTCCGCCTCTGAGATTTTAAGATATAAAATTAGGATAAATTAGATCCTTGCATTTTTTTTCACTCAAGCTGGAATTATAGTACTTGGTTTTCATGGAATGGTGGTGCTTGTGGAGAACAAATTCATAAAAATGGGCGGTTGGGCACTAAGCCAAATTTTTCCATATTTCATGGTTTTGCCTTGTCCATCCCTTATTCAACTTCAAATGTCAAATCCCAAGATGATAGAGGTTTGAATGTGTGTCTATGTGTGTATTTACCAGTTTTGTGCTATCAACTTATTTTGGGAAGATCTTCTTTGATAATAATGGGTGTGTGGCCAGCAAAGATTGAAACATGTGGAGAACCTTGTATGCTGCCTTCTCAGATCAAGTCAGACCTATTTGGTCATACTGTTAAGAACTTCCAATTTACTTACACATGTTTTTCTAACAGAGCTATATCATTTTTAAATTTATCACACTGATATGGCTTTTGAACACTGATTGTTCTCTTCTAGGGAAGCAGTCACAGGAAATCTACAAATTGAGGTGGAAGGGAAAGCCAATGAAATGACTTCCAGATTTCCAGCTCAAAACTAAAAGGTAGTACAAAGTCAGAGAATTGTTCTCTTAAAAATGTGATGTTGCAGGCAGCCACAAAGGGGAAAGAGTTATGGGGGAAATAACCATTGGTCATGAACAGTCACAGTTGGTGAAATGAAATAAACTCTAAATACAATGAAAAAAGTGAGAGACAGGATGTTAAAACATTATTTCCCAGTAGGCCTTTTCTCTTATTTGACCTGCCTCCCTTCTTTCAAAATAATCAGGATTTCAATATACTCACTGTCAATACTAACTCCTCATTGATTTTTGGAAATTGCTTCCTGTTTAGTCTCCTCATTCCCATTCTCTCCCCTTATCAATCAATTCTCTGAAATGTTACCAAGTTTGGTATTCCTAAAATACAGATATACTCGTGTTATTCTTCTTTATAAAAATCTTCAGTGGCTCCCTACTGCTTCTAAGATTAATTAAAAAATCACCAGGCTGGCATTTTAAAGATGAACATAATTGGTTCCCCAAATACCTTTCCAGTCTTACTTCACACAATTTCTTTCACTATGTTTTAGTCCAAGTGGCCTACTTATCATTTCTTAAACTCAACATAGCATCTGAATCTGCCTTTACTTCTTCCCTAAAAAGGCTGGAATGCACTGTTTTCTCATCCACATCTTAGAATCTCAGCATTCTTATATCATTACTCAGGTGAAATCTCCTACATTAGCCTTATTCTTTTAGTGCTGATTGTAGCTCAGTCTCTTGAAATTACTTTGAATGACTATGATTTTTATGGACATTGTTCTTCTCTCCCTCCCCTCTTTCTTCCCCCTGCTCCCCCACCTCTCTCTCTCCTGTACAATGTAAGCTTTTTGAAGGTAGAGTATATACACATTTTGTCTTTGTTGAAGTACACAAAATTACAAAACAATACAAAAAGTTCTGGAAGGCATTCCTTGACTATTATTCTACTCAATTCAACCTTGGCATTCCCTTGTCTGTAATCTTCTTGGGTAGCCCTAAGTGTCAAGGTGAACTTCTATGCATTTATTTTACCTCTTGGCAAGATAATATAAACTAATGTTACAGAGTATCTAAAAATATTATATCCATCCTCATTCCTATACTGTAATATCCTTATTTATGTGTTTTAGAATGCGTATCACAGAATCTTAGGTAACTGAGTCTCCATCATGGATAACTGTTGAGAGGTGTATTGGTAAATCTCACTGTTTCTTATCCATTGCTTCAATGGATCTTTTTCCAAAGCTGTAACTTCAAATTATCCTTCCCCGTGTTACTCTACTATATTTTCCATGAAATCTTCCATAAAGTTCTACACATTGTGCAAAGAGACTTCCTGTGTTTGGTTTTGTTTTTCCTTATAAAAGTGAAGTCCTTGGGTTGTTTTTGTATATTTAATATAAAACCAGTTTACCTCCATTTTTGGTAATACATTTTTCCGATGATCAGAAAAACTCTAACTTTTCTCTGCAAAGTATAATTGGTAATGTGTCATGGACCAGTTTTGCCCACTATGTCCCTCACAGTTGTCCTTTGAGTCACCTACAATTTTAATTCCTGTGTAGAAATTGTAGACTTGGATAGCATAACCAGGAATATATTATTGCATCCTGAAAATATAGAGCCAGTAACACATGTGTCTAGAGTTCATCTACTGCATACCAGTGTTCTGCAAGTAGAGAAACTTCATATGCCAAACATGGGAATTCTGACTGCTGAAATAAATACTGAAAATCAGACAAATCCAAGAAAAATATTATTCCTAAATTCTTGGGTGTTTTATAACAAACATTTTAATCCAGTGTGAAAATGTGTTTAAATTCTTCTTGTCACTGTTGAAAAGATTTTTAAATAAAATATACCTCTTCAAATATGCTACTGTTTCACTAATGATAAAAAATGTCTTGTCATAGAAGTCGACTAGTTGAAACCAGTTGTATCTGATCTGTTTGCCAAAATAGGCACTTGATTCTCCATCCACTCAGAAATGCCTCATTTCAGAGTGGAATAGTGTATAAAGTACTGGATTTGGACTCAGGAAGCTCTAGGGTCAAGTACTCTTTCCCATACTTCCTAGGTATGTGGTTATGGGCAAGTCAAACCAATATGAACCTCAAGAAACTATCTAAGAGGTATTTACTAAATTATGCCAACTTGCATAGCATTATTATAAGTATAGTAAGAGAATATAAATCATAGGTCCCTGATGCAATTGAAAATATGGCTTTTATCCAAATAATACTTTTTTGTTTTAAATTTCTCATGTTGATGGAATTCTTTCTAAAACATATTACATACTTCTCTGTCTTTTTAATCAAAACAATATATTATTGACATGCCAGCATCCTCATCTGTACTATGCTATAGCACAGAAACATACTCCTGGTTCACTGAGATGTATTTGGGATGTTTGTTTTTTCACTAAGTAGCCTCAGATCTCTGTTTTTTCTTAATTCTTGTATTCATCTTTTTAAAGTTGTTCTATATCCTCCCCTGGTATCAAGTCATTAATTATCACTACTTGTTGCTCTCATGGAGTCTATCTTGAATTAGTTGCCTTTTTAAAGAAATGATGAAAAAGAAAAGGAGGGAAGGAATAAGGGAAGAGGAAGGGAAGGACAGAAGAAAGAAAGAAAGAAAGAAAGAAAGAAAGAAAGAAAGAAAGAA
>NW_027186457.1:18148992-18158528 GCF_028583685.1 Petaurus breviceps papuanus | reverse complement strand
AAGAAAGAAAGAAAGAAAGAAAGAAAGAAAGAAAGAAAGAAAGAAAGGAAGGAAGGAAGGAAGGAAGGAAGGAAGGAAAGAAGGAAGGAAGGAAGGAAGGAAGAAAGAAAGAAAGAAAGAAAGAAAGAAAGAAAGAAAGAAAGAAAGAAAGAAAGAGAAAAGAAAAAGGAAGGAAGGCAAAGAGAAGGAAGGAAGGAAGGAAGGAAGGAAGGAAGGAAGGAAGGAAGGAAGGAAGGAAGGAAGGAAGGAAGGAAGGAAGGAAGGAAGGAAGGAAGGAAGGAAGGATTAAGGGAGGGAAGTGTCACTGTAGGATGAGAAACCAGAGAAGCAAGATTAATGAATTGTACTAAAAATAAAAGTAACATGATTCTGAGCAAGGGTTAGATACATTTCGCAACATAGATTCTGATGGCTTTGAAGTCTTTTTGTTTCTTTCTAGAGTGTAGATTTTACTTGGAAGAGTTGAAATTTCTGGGTATATGAATGTTGGATAATGCAAGTGGCATGATATAGCTCTCTATAAGAAGAGTGGGATATACAGAACCATGTAGTTTTTGAAATACGCATAGTAAATAAACAAGATTCTGTCTTCGGAAAAGTAAAGCAAAAAATGATTATAGCTCCTTTTTATATAGCATTTTAATCTTTGTGTAGTATCTCCCTCTCACCAACCCCATGAAATAGGTAATAGGAGTGGCAATGTAGAATTTGACAGAAAAAACTAAGTTGAAGGGGTGAAATGCCTTGCACAGTGCCAGTTACTGGAGATACTGCCTTTTCTCAACTTTAGGGCTGTATTCCTTGCTAGCAGAGGCAGATCACCTAAATTGACAATGAAAATTCTTGCTTTCAGGTAAATTACTGAGGGTTATTTTGTCTCCTCAATGACTGTTAAGTGTCCAAGGTAGATTCTGGAATTTAACAATGAATGAAGGAGATTTTGACCCAATGCAAAAATCACAAACTGATTATTAAATGTTTGACTTAATAGTATATTCAAATTGAAAATGTATTCAACAAGAAATATGCTCAATTCACTAGGGAATTGGTATGCCAGACTAATATAATTTCCTTTTAAGAAGTGGGAAGGGGGAGTAGAATATATAATATGAAGAAATTCTGTAAACTTTTGGCATTTGGATTTCAGTAAGACATTTGGCAAAATACCTCTTGATATCCTTGTGGACAAGTTGTACAAATATCTTTTGCCTAATTCCTCCTATTTCTAGACACAGGTGTAGCTACAGGATCATACTCTCAAACAAAGTCTTCATATCAGTGCAGACCAGTCTTTATCAGTAGCAACCCTGGGTAACTTGATATCATCATCATCATCATCATCATCACTAGCATTTAATTTACAAAGCAATTTAAGGTTTGCAAAGTACTCTACATACATTATCCAATTTAATCCTCACAACAGCACTGTGAAGAAGTTACAATTATTTTCATTTTACAGATTAAGAAACTAAGACTGAGAAAGTTTAAGTGATTTGCCTAGGGCCACATATCTAGTCAATATCTGACACAGAATCTGAAATCATCTTTCCTCTCACTCTATGCCCAACAATTGATCTAATGTACCATATACCTATCTCACCTTTGCAGTCAATACATTTGAAATCCCCACAATACACATGCAGTTAACAGACCAAGCACCAGGAATCCATTCTCTCCCAAAGACACAAAAGATGATGCCTAACTCCTCAGGCAAAAACAAGTAGATTTGGTACTAAGAAGTAGAAGGAAACACTTTACACCACAGAGATTTGATCCATTCTTGGAATGTGTGTCCTTGATTTCATTCAGACCCAATCCAAAACCTTCAAAGTAATCATGGGAAGCATGCAATTCAAATGTACACAAAGACAAGTCATATAGTATCAGGTTAGAGTCAGAGAAGAAATACAGGTAAAGTGGTAAGTGAAATTTGAGTATGGAAAGATAATTTTGATCTGAGAGATTTAGGTCATGAAAAGCTTCATAAAAGTTTTAGGAAATAAATTAAGCCTTGAAGGAAAAAAATGCAGTCAATAGACATGGTTAGCAGGGGGGCAACAAAATTCCTTCCAAATATAAAGAGTTGCATGAAAAGTTATAGATAGGAAATGGCAGGTATAGAATGAGGGGGGAGTGAAAATGACACATTTTGGGTGGAATATAAAATACATAAAGCAGGAAGATAACCATCTTCCTATTGATTCAGGATAGGTTGGAGTCATACCATCAAGATACTTGAATGCCAACCAGGGATTTAGACATTACTCAGTAGGAAACAGTGAATCACTGAAAGTTTTGAGTACAACTAAGTCCCAATTAGAATGAATAAAGAATCCCCTTAGAGTCACATTGTTTGAATTTGCACACATATCTCCATTTGCCTGAAACCAATTATCATAGTTAATTTAATTATAATTTCTAGTAATGTGAATTCAATATATGTGACCACTTTGGGGAATTTATTATCTTCACTAATTGGGACCTGAAAGCATAGAAAGGGTTTGATCAGAGTATTGTGAAGATTACTAAGGCAACAAGGTGAAAGGTGGATTGAAGAGGAGATTAGAGGAAGACTAGTTAATGATTTTTAAAAGCACTGGAAAGAAAACAGTGTCACAAGCAAAATCTGGCATTGAAATACAAGGAGTGATGTAAGAGATCTATAAGGGAGATAAAGAACACTTGGTGACTTTTTGGGTGTGTGGGGTTGTAGAGAGAGAATAGTGAATGGTGACTCCTAAGCTATGCTCTAGAGGAAAAGGCAATTGTGGTGGCACCATAAGATGAGTGAATTGGAAGGGAGAAAAGACAAAGATGATGAGTTTAATTCACCAATCAATATTTTTGAGCACCAATTATGTGCCAAGATTTCCATTTTAGACATGTTAAATTTGAGATGCAGTGAGATGTTCAGTGAAGCTACTAGACAGTCTGCCACATAGCAAAGGAGCTCTGAGGAAAGTTTGGAAATATTGCCAAAACTGGGAAATCATCTGTACAGAGGTAGTAATTCTAGTCATAGAAGTGGATGAGATAACTATGAGAGAGAGACTAGACTAGATAAGAAGATAATCTGAGATGAAATATGATTGTAAATATTTAAGGGATAGGAGGAGACTGAAGAGTTAGTTGGCAGAGGAGTCAGAGGAGGTACAAAGGGACCAATGAGAATTTAGTGTTATAGAAACCATGAGTACACAACTCTTGATGAGGAACTTGCTCTACCAATTCAGACCAGGTACCTAATTTGCCACTTACAATCTTCAAGTGCTTTCTAGGTGCTGCTGTTATTCAGTCATGTTTAGTAGTGTCCAATTCTTCATGACCCTATTTAGGGGTTTCTTGGCAAAGATACAGTGGTTTGCCATTTCCTCCTCCAGGTCATTTGACAGATGAGGAAACTGAGGCAAGCAGGGTTAAGGAACTTGCCTGGGGTCATACAACTAGTAAGTCTCTGAGGTAAAAGTTCCCAAAGTGGCCAATACCACTCCCTGGAGGGTGCTGGAATGATTAAGGTGGTGGTAACAGCCTTGGGTGCAATAGGGGGTCATGGAACAAAAATAAGGGCATGGTGGAAGCATAAGAAAAGAAGAAAATTATGAAAAACCATTCATACATGTTTCATCTGTTGTATAACAGAGTTAAAGTCATAGTGATTACATCGTTTTCCATATAAACAGACAAAATGCAAGTTAAAACCAATCAATGGTCAAGCTCACCAATAGGTCTTAACAAGGAAGTGTTGGCAAGAGAACATGTTGCACATTTTTTGGGAAGTCTAGCATGCAACTGCAGGAATATGTGCAATATTACAATATGATACTATATGGTTAGATGACACAATACTGCATCATCAAAATTTCAATGCAGGAAAACTCCCCAAAAAAATTTACAATAAGTTACTAAATTTAAGATGTGTCATTCATATATATATATATATATATATATATATATATATATATATATATATATATATATTTGAAATGATACAGATTTTTTTAAAAGTTAAAGGGTTAAAGAAAGATTTCCAAAGGGACACTGAGTTGCTTTTTTTTTTAAAGGTGGTGGTAGGCAAATTAAGATTGGAGACCTCTGGTCTAAGACCAGATTGGAACTCAGGAAGATGAGTCTTTCTGCCTTCAGATCCTGTACTCTATGCACTATGGTGCCACCTTTTCTTCCCACCATCTCTGGGGACACTGAGAGGTTAAATAACTCACTAGGGGACACATACCCTGGGATTGTCAGAGATGAGGCTTGGATCCATGTTTTCCTGGTCAGCTCTCTACAAATTATGCCATACTGACTGATGAAGAGGATCTCCATATGTCAGGGTACTCTTGAGTAGATATATACAAGCAAATACAAAGAAAATTCTTGCCTTTAAGAAGCTTACCTTATAATAAGAGAAGATAATATATTAAAAGGGACTGTAAATGAGGAAGTATCTCCATTACAAATGTTTGCTCTATGCAAGTTTTCTATGTGTCAAAATTAAATTTAAAATAATTTAAAAGCCATCTTTTTTTTTGCTCTCTGATATATATGACCTGGGAGAAGGAACATCTATTATAAATATGTTTTAAGAAGTAAATATAAAATGCATAATAAGTATACTTTGCAAGAAAAAAAAAACAAGGACCCTATACTTTGAGCATGCGTTTCAAACAGATAATTTAATATCCATGGTGAAAATTTGTTTCATTCATTCACAGTCAAAGAATATACACTTAATCTTGGCCATCTTCCTCATAAATGCATTGTTCCAAAGATCAAGGAGAGCAAGATTGAGAAGTGAATGCATCACCATTTTGGGGGAAAAAATTCTAAACTCAGGTTTAAATAATAGTAGTGCCTACTGACATTGTTGGATCCTGTGTTGACTGAACGGCACTGGATTGGGTTGGACAGGTTAAACACAGAAAGATATTTTTATTAGTACTTTCAAAAATCAAAATGGTTAATGTTGTGTTTTCTTTATTGTCCTTTCTGTTTCCACTTTCTCTTTAAACATTTTCCTTATACATTCCTGCTTCAGGGGCTCACTATTGCTTACAGAATAAAATACACCACCATAGCTCCATCCTAATTTTCCCACCTTGCATCATTTCCCCCCTCCCCTTCTGTAATAGTAATGTAATTTGCATCTGAAGATACCATTGTATTGGCAAAGGTAACAGGTACTTAGAACTTAGAAATTAATCAAGCCTCTGTTAAAGAAACAGAAGGTATGAATCCCTGTTGCTGACATAATAGGAAGGGGTTGGCTGAAAGAGGAAGCAAATGTTGTTTTTATAAAAGGAAAAGCCCCAAAGAGGGAGAGACAGATCTTCTTGGAGCAGGCTTCATGGAGGCAGAAGCTGCCGCCACAAGGGAGGCTGAAGAGGAAAGCCCCCACCCCCCAGCTGGAGAGAATGATTTTGATTTGGAGAACATGGTTGAAGTGACTTTGATTCTGGGAACCAACTGAAACTTCTGCTGAATCTGAGGGCAAGCTAGAGCTGCTGAGGAGTTGCTGAGGATTTCTGAGGGCCAGCTGGAGCTGCCAAAGTCTGAGGAAGCATGACTGTAATGCTGGTACTTTGTATGAACCTGTTTGTGGCTTTGTTAAGCCTTGTCTTCTCAGGAACAGAGACTGTGAAGGATTTGGGATGGACTGGACACTGTGAGCTCCGATGTGGAGCAGGAACTGCACAGAGAACTGGACAAGGACCTGAGAGCTATCTGGCTTTGAAACCAGGTGACAGTTTGGTTAATCCAAGTAGGACCTGGGATAATGGAGGGGGATCCAGGGAATCTGAGAGACGCCCCTGAGTCAAGCTGAAAGAAGACTTTACTTGGATACTATGTACAGAGAAATTATAATTTACTAGGGACCTAGGGGTGGAGGGCCTGTGTATTTTCTGATGATGGAATAGTGAATAATGACTGAATAACTGACTGATTGAGTTAACTTAGCATACCCCATGAGTTTTGAATTAAGGATTTTGTGATTGACTAAACGAATGTGCTTTGCTTAAAACTTTGTGACCACTGTGGTGAAAACTATGTGACCATTTTAGTGATAAGCTGTTGTGAATACTGTATTTTGATTATCTGTGATAACTTGTTACATTGTGAATACTGTAACTTGGTTCACTGTAAATATTTTGCTTTGATTTGTTATTGAATAGAGTATTTACTATACTGTGTAATGAGAACCTTAAAAGTTGTTCACAGCAGCAGTCCTTTGGATGGAAAGTGTTGCGACTTGTCATGATCCTATGATTTCTAGCTGCATCTTACCTCTCCCAGGCCTTCAGTGTGCATTCTGGTCATGTCCAGTGTGTTCACATAAAGGAGAAGTCAAGCCAGTGGAAATGGAAAAAGGCACAGCTTTATTGGCAGGACAAGTGTGTGGTTACATCTCTCTCTCCATCTCTTGCCTCCTCATGCTTCCGCCCTTAAATCCCCCAAAGTGCACTTGCAGAGCTCACGGACAGCTTGTGAACAGCTCATGAGAGAAGGGGACCAATCAGAGAACAGGGAGACTGTGTCCTGAATAGCTTGCATAGTCCTGCGCACTTACCCTTTGACCCCGAGATAAACATCAGGGTAACAGGGTATTTGCACGACAGCACACAATCTGGGCCTCAGCACTTCCTAGAGGTCAGGGCCCCTGACCTCAGATAAGATAAGCACATATCATGGAGTGCTCTGTTACCAGACCTGAACTCAGTGGGGCTGCCTGAGACCTTTGGGGGCCATAGACCCCAACAGGAAAGCTGCTTGAGCTTGGCTTTATGCTTTCATGCTCATTATAGCAAAACTGGAAGCTAGGAATTATCTGCCCTCTTTCATTCCCCCATGTTTGTAAGCTATCTCTATCACATCTGGGCCAGGGTTGTGTTCCCTTACTTTATGTCTTCTTCATTTGAAGCCAAGATCAGGTGCTACCTCCATGATAAATGAATGAAAAAAAAAGTTTTTATTAAATTCCTACTTTGTGCTAGGCACTATTCTAGTGCTAGGAATATAAGTATCATATAATATAATATAGCTTCTACCCTGATACCCCATGATACTGAAATATTATTACAGAATAAAATAGAATTAAAAAGACTCAAAAGATGAACTTGAAGGACTTTCTAAATGTACAGATTAGAAAAATAATTATGTTTTGTATATAAATATATATACATGTATATAACCAGAAATTTGCATATATAATATATCTATTTGTTTCTTATATATATGTAGATATGTCTGTGTGCACATATATGTGCGTATATGTATGTTTGCATATATGTATATATGTGTGTTTCTATAAAAAAATCCTCTCTTCTCAGGAGAGAGATAGGGACTAAATGACTTCTAGGGCAGAAAGTTACATATAATGTTAAGAAGCTATCATTGTATTGACTGTTTTTCCTTAACTGATTTTCTTTGTTTCAAAGGAGGACTCCATTAGTGAGGGAAGTGGCAGGATTTCCAGAAATTATTGTAATGTAGAAATAAAAGTCATTAGTAAAACATGGAATTAGACCAAACCTATAATTTTGTTGTTTTAGAAAATTCAAGTGAGAAATCACTCTCTATACCTACATATGAGCAGCCATCTATAAATTGTCATCTTAGGGATTCATTTTGGGTTCCAAGAGGTTAATTAATTTGTCCAGAATCACACAACCACTATGTGTCAGAAGTAGGATTTGAACCTAGGTCTTGTTAACAAAAGGTAATGATGACTTGCTCAATAGCATTTAAAAAATATAAAGTCACAAATAACCAGTTCATAAATGACCTTGATTTCTTCCCTGTCTAGTGTCTTAGAGAGGAATAAAGTACTGGAGGAAAAGGGAACATGTGAGAGATGAGATAAAAGATCTAAACAAAATATTAAGTGAGAAATGAATCAATTTCCTTGATCAACTTTTTAAAAAATCTTATTTCAGTTTGATGACAGGCATATGTGAGTGTACAACATATATGTGAATATATGTGTATGTGCATATATAATATTTTACTATTTCAAATATCTTTTCTATGTACTGTGATTCAAAAGTGCTAATATAATTTAAGCAGACTAATTACCTATTAATGAATATTTACATGGCTTCCTCTTTAAAGTGTAAAGCAGAAAAAACTTCGAACTTGATGAAAATTAATGACTTCAGTGATACAAATTAAAAAAAACACTGCTTAGTGAATGGAAAAATGATTAGATGGAACATCATTGATGTTAAACTCATGTGGCATACAAGAAAAAAAAGTTTTAAAGCATTTTTTCAAGTTCTTTGACTCTAAGAAGCAAAACATGAACCCAAATGTATGGGGAAAGCGTGCTTGTGTCAATTTATATGATTTCTATCAAACATGTTTCATCATTCAGATCTGGGGAGAATGTCCCAATCCATAAAACACTATAAGAGAAAACTGTGAAGAAGGCTGCACACACATTTCAAAGAGCTGTTGAGATTGCAAATCACTCCTGCCTCACTTTTGTGTTTACCCAGATAATACTTAGCACTTACACAGGGTTTAGAGCTTCAAAGAACCTCCAAACTTTAACTAATTAAGCCTTACAATACCCGGTGAGGTAGTGATAAGAAACCCCTTGAAGAGAGCATCTAACTGTATAATTCACACTTGCCTCTATAGAATGTAGTCTAGGTGCCATGTGGTCTTTTTCCCTCTTTATATTTCAATAAACCTGCGGGGAGATGATATCCATATGTGAATATATGATGCATACCAATCTGGAGAGTGAGTGAAATAATATGCGCTTTTCTTAGGTTGTGTCCAAAAGCTCACAGAGAAAGATATATTTATTGCTAACACATGAAAAACACCTGGGTCCCTCTGCTACACTTGCTTTTCTCATGCATTTTACATCTTATTCTCAAATTTTCCAGTAGAGGACTTTTGAGATTAGTGGGCAGAACTTTAAAAATAGGAAAGGTATATTATATAAATACGCTATTTTATGTTTTATTTGTCATTTATTCTAATCTTTTCTAAATTCATTCTAATTCTCACCAAAACTTAATACCAGTTTGTAAGTAAATTCAAATCAAAATCATACCCTAGTAATGACATCTTTAAATGTACTTTTCACTGCTGTGTCAGGAGTTGTCTCTAGTGGGGTACCCTGGTCTCTTTGTAGTTAGCTCTATGTAGCAGACAAACCATATCAATTTGTTCATGTGATAAAGGTCAGTTTCTAGTTATTTTGTGCTTTGTCTATTACAACTCTTATTCAAGGGAGGAAAGCTCCATAATCTGGTTTTCTTATTTGGTTATAGGATAGATTTATCCCTTTTGTTCCCAGAGAAATCTGAATACCACAAAATCATCATCTCTAAGAAAAAGAAATAATGATACATCTCCCACTTGACTGGGGGGTTTCCAATTGGGTGCCTTAATTCCTATGGCACCAACAGTATTGCTCCGCTTGTATATTCCCACCTCTCTTTCTCTCTCCCTCCCTCCCTCCCTCTCCCTTCCTTCCTCTCTCTCTCTCTCTCTCTCTCTCTCTCTCTCTCTCTCTCTCTCTC
>NW_027186457.1:18111703-18148982 GCF_028583685.1 Petaurus breviceps papuanus | reverse complement strand
TCTCTCTCTCTCTCTCTCTCTCTCTCTCTCTCTCTCTCTCTCTCTCTTCCTCCTTTTTTCATCCTAGAACTTTAGAAGTCACATCTTAGAAGCACCCTCTGTATCTAGATCCCTTCCTCTGATTGGATAAGTCCTCTCTAAACTTCCATTTAAGGTTGGCTCCAAGGCCAGACATCTCTTTTTAACTGCCATGCTCCATGCCAAATATCTCTGTAATAAACATGCCTAGGTACCTCTTCTCCCCCATTTCTCCATCCCTACCTCCCATTTCATTATCTTATATGTTATCTCCTCTATCAGGATATAATCTTCTTGAGGGCAGGCACTATCTTTCTTTACGTTTGCTTTTTGCATTCCCAACTATTAGCACAGTGCCAGGCACACAGTAATTAATGCATATTAACTGACTGACTCTCCCTGCATAAAAATTCCTAGTTATGGCTCTGCCTCTATTTACTGTATGTATTTACAATGTAATAATAGAATGCTTCAATAGAATATTTCAATTAGTATAACAAATATGATAGACTATTTAAATAGATGTTTCAATGAGTAGAACAAATACATAGTGAAATATTTAGATATAATGTTGTAATAAATTAATGAACGTTTTTAAACACTATGCACCAAGCATTGTGCTAGGTACTGGATATACAAATACACATGCATACATACACATATACCATGTGTATATATATAAAATATATATACACACACATACATACACATGTATATATATACACACACGCACACATACATACACATGTATATATATATATATATATATATATATATATATATATATATATACATACACAATGAGGTACAGGCTCTGGAACACCCTTGAGCTCCTCGAATCTTCCCACATGAGGCATTTGCCTGGGGCCATAAGCCGATAACCCTCTTCAATAAATACATACATATGTACATACACATGTACATACACACATACGTGTGTATATTGTTCCTGCTCTCCTTAGGCTTTACACTCAATCAGGAGAGACAAAATATACATAAATCCACACATACAAGGTAATTTTGATGTACTAGAAGCTCAGCAGGAGGGACTCAGGGTAAAGAAGGTGGTACCTGAGCAGAGCTTTGAAGGAAACATGTATTTCTAAGACAGAGAAGTGAGGAGGGGCTACATGGGTTGGACAGCCTAGGAAAAGAAATGAAGTTCCATGTGTGAAGATCAATAAGAAGATGAGTTTGGTTCAACTAAAGAATATATGAAAAAGAGTAATGTCTCATAAGTCTAGAAATATAAGTTGGGTTTGTCCTTGCCATTGCTGTTGTTATTTGTCCTTCATCCTCAAAAAGTCCCAATGAGATCATGAGGGTGATGTCTTGACTTGCCCATGAATTGGACTTAATTGAGGAAGAGTTGTGCAAAATCATCAGCCTCCCTCTCCTCTAGAGTTGTTGGAGTTTGGAGGCAAGACGGGCTTTGGCCCACCCAAATTGGGTTTAAAAGAAAAATAGAAGAATATATCTGACAATAGAGAGAGGGCAGTAGTACTCATTTTTTATTTTGCTTCTTTTTTCTTCTACCACAGAGAATGACTTTTGCTCTAGAAGTGACAGAACAAAAAAAGAACCAAGAGGGCATTAATACCAAAGTTAATTAAGGAGACAGTAGGAGAATGTCAGTTTGCCTGTTGTGAAATCACCTGAACCAGATAGATCATATCTTCAAGTTCTCAGAGAACTAGTATGTGTGGTTGCTGAGCTGCTGTCAGTTCTACTTGGGAAATCGTGGAATATAAGAGAAATGCCACAAAAATTGGACAACAAATGCCCCAGTTTTCAAAGAAAAGGGAAGAAAATAATGGACATTCTTAAGAAGTTTCTACTTAGTATCATGAAAGAGAGGATTGGTGAACATCTAGAAAGAAAAATGTGATTACAAAGGGCTCAGCATGATTTCATCAAGAACAAACCATGCCAGAATAAGATCATTTCCTTGATAGGAATACTAAAATATTCGATGAAGGGAATACTGTGGATACAATTGTTGTAAGTCTCAACAATATTTTCCAGAAAATTGATCGTATTATTCTTATGAAGGAGCAATGACTTATATTTTGGACCCATTGAGTTTGTGATCTTTATACAACATCCAAGTCAACATATTTAATAGTAGGTAATTTGGGACTGGTAATTGGTAGAGGGCTTGACATACAGATCGTGACTTCATCTTCATAGAGATAATTATTAAAAACATGTGAGCTCATGTGTTCATCAAGACAGAATGTAGAGACGGATGAAAAGAGGTCAGAGTTCAGGGCCTTCATAGGGTAGACCAAAGTTTGTGGGCAGGAATGGGTGACAAGACAGAGGTCAGATAAAAGTGAAAACAGTGCCACAAAAAAAGAGGAATGGTGGCAACACATAGGCTAACAGTCTCAAATAATACAGAGAGGTAAAGGAGGAAGAGAATAGAGGGAAAAATTTGAAGAATGATGAAGACTTAAAATCTATCAGCAGTTGAAATCATCAGTTACTCATTCATATTAAAAAAACAACAAAATATTTATTAAATACCTACGTAGAAAGTATGTGCACAGAATTTAATCTTACAACAATTTGGAGGAAGAAAAACATTTTCATTATTACTTTACAGTGCAAAGATACAAGGTTCCACCTCTCTTCCTTCTTCAATGATTTAATGAATGATGAATGAATGAAAAGTACTTATTAAGCATGTATGTGTCGTACAGTGAGCTAAATTCCAGGATATACATATATAAAAGATATAGTCTCTGTCTTCAAGGACATTCTAGTAAAATAAGATGATACATACAAGGGGCTAGTGGACAGATAAGTGTGCTTTGGTCTGGGAAGTCACAAGGATGTAATTCTGGAAGTAATGGCCATATCTCTCAATTTGAAGAAAAACCTGTGCCAGCTAGCCTTACCTCTAATCCAGCTCAGCTTCATATTGTGCCCATGTGGGTACCTTGCCTTCCCTCACATTGTACAGCTTCCTTTTATGTGTTATCTGTCCCTCTGTGGAAGGTAAATTCCTTTAGGTCAATGACTATTTTTTGCTTGTATTTGTATTCCTAATCTTACACTCTGCACTGAATGAGGTCTAATAAATACTTTATCTTATGCAAATGATAATCTAATCTAATACTGCTTTGATTACTGGGTCTAAATAAAGAGCCGGAATTTAAAAGAGTTGAGCAGATGACAAAACCATAGTTAAATTGTAAAATGGGATGGGATGTAAAGCTCTAATTCGGTAGGGGCTTCAGGCTATGAAGATTTACCAATCAGGATAGCTCAAGCTGGTTCTGGGATCTGAGAAATTCCATGGATTAGCTCTGCCAAGGTGCATTCTCAAATAGGGATAGGAGAGTAAAAATGAGAGACATCTGGATGTCTTTCAAAAAGTTATTTCTTTTCTTTATCTTACAATATATTTTCGTTCATGTAAAGGGCAATCAGTGAGGAAAGTCCGTCCTCCAATCTAGCTCCAACTATTTTACAACATGTGGTTTCAGAGGTACCTGGTTCACTGAGAGCTTAAAGGACTTTCCCAGAATCACACACCTAGTAACTATCAGAGACTGAACTTGAACCCAAGTCCTTCTGACTCTCAGGCTGTATCTACTATGTCATACTGCCTTTACATGAAACTACCCTATCAACATGGAAGCAAGTATTCTTAACCTGAACGATTAGGCAGTTTTAATGCAAAACAGAGTTTTTACTATCCTAAAATCTTCTGATATAACTTCTCATTTATTTTCTGTTTAAACTGGAATTTGTGGTTCATGTTTTCTTTCTTTCCTTCCTTTCTTTTATACTTTCCTTCTTTCTCTCTTTTCTGCTTTATTTTTTTATTCCCCCTTTCTCTATTCCTTTCTCTTCCTCTTTCCTTCTTTCTTTCCTTCCCTTCCTTTCTTCATTCCTTTCTTTCTTTTTCTTCTTCCTTCCTTTCTTTCTTCTGATTTGCATGATCCCTTCTATTTTCAGATCCAATGTGATCTGTTACTCTATGTAGACATGTCCAGTAAGATGAACCATAGTATTTCTTTCAAGGTAAGATACTCTTCACAATGAAAAATGTTTGAACTCTATCCAACAGATCATTTGATTTCGCACGTGTCTGCTTCTCATCTATATTATAAAAGAAAATCCCATGAAGGCCAACCATTCACTTGGTAGACTTCATTTCCACAATTCTCTCAACTTCAGTGCTTTATGGTCATAGAATAAAGGTGTTTTTATATGAACTCATTTCTAATTATAGCATTTTTATGCCGAGGTCTTATAGCATTTGAAATTTATTTAAAATTGAACACAAGACAGAATCTTATTAAAACCATGAGTCTATAGTACCAAAAATAGAACAAATGGGTCAAAATATCTACAAGAATTAGAAAATAGAGAGATGTGAATATTACACATTCATTAGAAACTAACATATCCTTCCTTGACAAGTATTCAAATAGATCCCAGACAATTTAAGCTAATGAGACCAGTGAGGTTCTTTAATTTCACCTCTTCATATTTTGTTGTAGTATTTATGACTTACCTAAAGCAAAATCCTCAGACTGGAATTTATAAGTCTTTCATAATCTGACGTCAATCCACCTTTCCGTGGGGTGATTTTACATTATTCCCTTTCATATGCTCTTATTTGTTCCAACAAAGTTATCCTACTCTACTTGCTACTCTGGGATCTTCAAGTTTTCTCTCTCACTTCTTTAGCTTCGTCCAAGCTGACCCCCATGCCAGGAACTGACTATTTCTTCTCATCTGCCACTGAAAATCCTTGGCTTCCATCAAGGTTCATCTCATGTGCCACCTCCAGATACTCCCTAACTATTAGTCTTCTCTCCCTTTTCAAATTATTAGATATATTTATCTCCTATGTTTTGTAGCCTTTAGTAAAACAGAAGGTTCTTAAGTCAGAGTCTCTTTTCCATTTCTTCTTTGCATTTCCAGTGCCTAGCATCAAGTATTGTACATAATAGGTGCTCACTGATGCTTGATGCATTGTAACAAAATTCTAGATAATATCACGCTATGTCCACATTAGCTCTTCAATAATATTAGATTATATAAGTCAAGGAAATCAATGTTTAAGAGATTTTAATTGGATTTTCTTTCAACCTCTATCTTCCTTGAAGTGGTGTATGCTACTTATAATCTTAGCTTTTTCCCCCTTCATTCCCTTCAACTACTGTGTCTGTTTTGTTGTTGTTATATTAAATAAAAGATGTTATTCATTCCAACACGGCTTGAAATGCAAACTACTTTTCTCTTCCCCATGCACAAGAAATTTCCCTTACATGCAGATTCTATTTCCTTTCCTCCTTTCACTAAGAACTGGATGAATGGGATTAAAAGGATTCAACATAGCTTTGAAAAGAACACAAATCCAATTCCTCATTCCCTCCATGTTTCTTCCCACCAAAGGTAATAACTACCCAACCTGAAGACTAGAAACATGGTTTGTTCATAATCCCTTTTTCCTTTGAATAAGTTAGCATGATACAGTGAAAAGAGTATTGTGTTTTGGGATTCTGTGGACCTGGGTTAAATCCTAGCTTGGATACTTCCTTTCTGCGCGACCTTAGGCAAGTCACTGAACTCTTCTAGCACTTACTTCTTCAACTATAAAATAAGTGGGTGGATCAGAAATCTTTTCTAACACTATGATATTATGTGTGAAGCTCTGATTAAAGTATTAACCTGGAGGCCCCTCTGGATACACTCTATTGTTGAGAATGACCATTAAGGATAGTTCTCAGAAGTCTTTGTGGAGTTTCTGACTTCACACAAAAGAAATTTCACTAGTCAAAAGATTTTTGTTTTGTTTTTATATGCATGTTTCTTCCCACCTCCACCCCCAATCTGTAAATGCTAGATCAGTACAATAAATACAGTGGCCTTTTTATCCAAATGAGCTACATCAGTCAAAAAAAATAGAAATAGATAAAGAAAGTGACAACCCCTAATGTACCTTTTGGTTCCTTCCCTGCAATTATGCTAACAAGTATCATGCTGAGAAAAGATTAGCCCTGATGGACAATCAAAGACAATGCTTCCTTCCTGGTAAAAAGGTGTGAAAAGATAGAGGCCCTAGGGCTGGAGTTATTAGGCAGACCTGCAGGAGGCCCATAGGACCAGCTAGTAAGTTAGCTCAGGAGATTCTAAAGTATAGAAGATGCTTAGTCACTATTAAAAGCTCTTCAGTGCCATCATATAACACCTTTGATTGGGGAGGGGGTGAAGCCACAATGCAAATATTCCCCTGACAGGTTCTTTTTGGTGTTTATCACCCAGTGTGGCAGCCAGGACACCTGGCTGAATAAAGATCCCAGTGGGAGATGAGCACTTAGCTGAACAGAACTGGGACACTCACAGGCCATGAACCAGGGCTGGGGGGCAGGGTATAGCAAGAAAGCTGGGGTGAATTTTTTTAACCTAACAATGAAAAAAAAGGCAAGAAGTTTTAACCAATATTTTCTGTAGTCTATAAGATGAGAAAATAAAATTAAAAGCCAAAAGCCAAATGGTTATAGAAATATTTTTTTTATTTTTCTACTTCCAAACTGTCCCAAAGCATGAAGTGTCACAAGATAATCTGAGAAATGGAACAAAGGGTCCTGTAAGTTTTTAATCACATTATTAAGTGACTGTGATATATTTTTTATATCATTTATATGTTTCAGTTCATGCTTTATTCAAACTGTCTTCTGCAAATATTGTCCTTAGTATCAAAGAGTATTATAGAAAAAGTGGTTCCACTTTATTTCCTCTTTAGGGCTTAATGTTTATATTACCTCTCAAAAATCAGTTTTGAACTTTTAGGGAGAGCCTTAAGGAAGCACCACTTGAGCACTGTTTGTCAGGGGTCCTTTATTGTATAGACCATTGATATTAGTCTGGGAAGCTCACAGCTCTAAGAGAACATTAATCATGCAATACTAAGTCAACACTTCTTGTGCATCAAGAGCATGGCTTAAGTTACATTCCATCCAGACAATGTGAAATAAAAATATTGTATCTTAGGAATTGGTATCTAATACAAACTTTATTAATGTACCTCCCAGAGACTGCTCAGAGGCAAAGGTGACCACCAGGGCAGAGGTGGATGGTTACAAGCTGCCTCTGTGAACATCTGTGTAAATAGTCGAATGGTGGGCCACTCCAAGTTCCCAAGGCTGTATGCTCAGAAATTAAACTACAAAAAGCCAGGTCTATAACTGTACAAAAAATTGCCTAGAGAATCTCCACCCCTTCTTCTTACCCCCTACTATTTCTGGTGCTATTAAGAGGTGGGAAAAAAAGCCTGGAGACCACCAAGGAAGAAAGGGGCAGCAAGAGGACACAGGAATAATGAATTTCAAGGATGCCTGCATACAGTGGTTAGTGTTTATGTCTGTGTTCTACTGGGGCAATATCTTTGTGTGTAGACAATACCGAGTTGTTAAGCTTGCACGTTGAACTTGGACATAAAAAAGCAACACCTTTTACCAAGTCATTTGTTTCTTATTATTTTCCCAATACCTTTGGTGACTAAGATGATAATCTTAATAAAAACAATAGGGTATTGATAATAATAGCACCTCTGAGCACCATTTCTCTATTGAGTGGTCCTGCCTTCATTTCAAAACACTGTAAAATTATACCTTTTTCATGAATCTTGTATATAAAGGAGATTTTTTTTATGAAACAAAATAATTAAGAGGAAAAAAAGAAAGGGCCATACTTCTTAACTTGATTTGCCTCTCAACATTGACACTATATTTTCTCATACCATTCCAATTCTAATATGTTATATTTTTCAAAATTTTTTCATCTCTCACATTTATAAGCATCATGGCCCTTTTTTTTGACAACATGATAAAGTGGAAAGAACCTTGAATGTAGATTCAGTTGATCAGGATTGAAATTTATTAATGTGTTAATACATTATAGAAGCTGCTAGATAGTGCAGTGGATAGAGCACTGTGCCTAGAGTCAGGAAAACCTGAGTTCAAATATGGTTTCAGATACCTACTAACTGTGCAACCCTGGGAAAATGATTGAACTTGTGCCTTAGATTTTTGTTTTTAACTGTAAAATGGGAATAATATTAGCACCTACTTCCCAGCTTTGTTGTTTAGGTAAAAAGTCATAATTTTTAAACAGATTTTCACATTAGTCATTTTGTAAAGAAGAATTAGAACCAATGGAAGGAAACATGGGAAAGAAGACACAAAACAATAACAATAACCAGAGAGAGAAAATAGTCTGCTTATCTCTGCATTCAGACTCCGTATTTCTTTCTCTGGACATGAATGACATTTTCTACCATGAGTCTTTTGGAGTTGTCTTAGATCCCTGCATTGCTGAGAAAAGCTAAGTCTATCAGAGTTAGTCATCACACACTGTGGCTGTTACTGTGTACAATGTTGTCCTGGCTCTGCTCCTGTCACTCAGCATCAGTTCATATAAGTCTTTCCAGGTTTCTCTGAAGTCTGCCTGTTCATCATTTCTTATAGCACAATAGTTTTCCATTACATTCACTTACCACAACGTTTGAGTCATTCCCCAGTTGATGGGCATCCGCTCAATCTCCGATTCTTAACCACCAAAAAAAGAGCTGCTGTAAACATTTTTGTGCATGTGGGTCAAAGAGTCATGATTCTTATGAATTATTTAGTGCAGTGCCTGAAACGTAATAGGCACTTTGTAAATGCCAGTTTTCTTACTTTCATCGACAACAAGCCACTTAAATTTTCAAGACCTCAGTTTTCTTGTAAAAGGGAGACAGCAATATTTGTAGTAGCTAATAAGATTGTTTTTTAGATTAAGTGCTATATACATAGGCATGCAAAAAGCCTAAGTGGGGAACACTATCACATCCTGGGGCATGTATTACCATTGACCATTTGGCCTCTTACTCTTTTCAAAACACATTCTACTCCATTTTTGGCTCTTACCAAGACACATTCTGTTCCATTTTGGGCTCTTAACAAAACATATTCTACTCCATTTTGGGCTATTACAAGACCCACAAGATCTAGTCTCTTTCACATGCTTGGTACTATAGGAGTGGGAACCATTGCAATCTATTATTTTCCTATATTTATCTAACTAGTTTCTTCCTAGGACAGACATATTTTCTTTACCATGACTATGTCTGCTGAGATTACATGAAGATTCTGTTTCAGATACAGGTTTTCCTCAAGGAAGTGGAAGAGACTATAGATGTTATCAGATCTAACTTTTCATTTTTCCAGATAAGGATACAGTGCCAGAGATGAAGGGGATGACACATGCTCACACAGCAGAGGTAGGTTTAGAAACCCTATTCCTTAACTCCAATCACAGTGCTCTAATGAATGAATATTCATTATGGGCCAGGCTCTAGCCCAGGTGCTCAGGATCTTATTGAGAGTTTATTACTGCTAATTTACATTTCTCACAACAACCCTATGAGATGTATAGTGCAGGGATTGGGGGCTCCATTTTAGATATCAAGAAATGGAGATTCAAAGATGTTAAATGACTTGACCTTGGACACAGCTACAAAGTGTCAGAGCTGGGTTTCAAATTCATGACAACTGACTCCAAAGTATTGCTTTTTCTTCTTTTTTAAAATTAAATTTCACTTTTTGAATGGATAGAAAATCTACTGTCTGTTTCTTTCTTACTCTCTAGCCCATTGAAAAGAAGAAAAATCATGTAAAAATGTATGCACAGGGGTGGTGTGGTGCCACAGTGAATATAGCACCTGCACTGGAGTCCGGAGGACCTGAGTTCAAATACAGCCTCAGACACAACACAAAACTAGCCATGTGATCTTGGGCAAGTAATTCTTTCTACTTTATCATGTCAAAAAGGGCTATGATACGTATAAATGTGAGAGATGACAAGTAAATTAGCATGTATGCATGATCAAGTAAAAGGAATTCGCTCATTGAATTGACTTGAATTTCAGGCACTTGGTGGATTGGGGGTGGGGGTGTTCCTTCATTCAGACTTCCAGATCCCTAGTCTTTCAGTCACTAGAGCAGTAATTTCTTCTTCCTGGATTCTCCACTTGTCATAATGTGGTTAAGAGTGGCACGAATCTTGAAGTTAATAATATTATGGGCTAGAGGTGGCTAGGTGGTACATTGAGTAAAGAGTCGGCCCTGGAGTCAGGAGGACCCGAATTCGGTTCCGGCCTC
Organism: Petaurus breviceps papuanus; assembly: GCF_028583685.1. NCBI lineage: Eukaryota > Metazoa > Chordata > Mammalia > Diprotodontia > Petauridae > Petaurus > Petaurus breviceps. Next base: position 18,138,798 of record NW_027186457.1, on the reverse strand, counting down.
AGACTCTTAACACCCACACCCACACCCTCCCACACACACACAAACTAGCCATGTAACCTTGGGCAAGTTACTTAACTCCAATTGCCCAAAAGGCAAAATAATAATAATAATATTATGGGATTTGGAGATAAAAATAGAGTGCTGGGTTATGTGACTGATGGCAATGTTTTGAATCTTATGCTGCCCTGCCCTATGGGAGAGGGAAGAGACATCTTTCCCAAGAGAGATGATGAATCCACTAGACATATAGACAAGTGGAGAATCCAGGAAGAAGAAATTACTGCTCTAACAACTGAAAGACTAGGGACCTGGAAGTCTGAATGAAGGAATACCCCCCCCCAAAAAAAATCCACCAGGTGCCCCAAATTCAAGTCAATTCAACAGAATTAAGCACCTTATACTATGTCAGGCACTGTGCCAAGCATTGGAGCATAACCAACAAGGAGGACCAGAACACCATTGAAATGAGAATGAATATAGGCAAGGAAATGTTGAAATACTCAAACCTTCTCCCTGGAAACAGAGCTCAAATTCACAGAGACCGGATACATGTGAAGCCATGAAAACTGAAGGAAACGGCAACAAAGTGGAATATTCCAGGGAAAGTTCTGAGGGAGAGGGAAAGAACTGCTAACAGCCATGATCTGAGGGGGTTAGGCAGGCTATATAACAAAAACTTAAGCCCTTGAAAACCTCTCACGGTCTTGAGGAGAAAAGAATCACACATACACAAAAAATAAGATAACTCACAAACCGTTTGATGCCTATGTATATTCCATGTTGTCTTCAGTGTGGTGCAGTGGAAACAGTGTTGGCTTTGGAGTCAAGGGACCAAAGTTCTAATACTGTCCCTGACTATTCGACCTGTGTGATGTCGGTCAAATTACTTAACCTCTTTTTGTCTCGTTCTCTTCAGCATTAATATGACAAGACTGAATTATATGATCTTTAGGGTCTTCTAGTAATAAGTCTATGCTCTTTTGATTTAATGATTATTAGAGTGGAGAGTATGGAGAATATGAAAGTGTTTTGAGAAACACAAATATTAGGTCCATATCAGTATCTCTACTTTTAAGACTGATTCTTGTTCTAGTTATTGAAGTTTCAGATATGAAACAGTTCAAGCAGCAGATAATTAATAATGAACAACCAGTAGGGCCCAGATACTGAGCCTCTCACTAGTTGATTCCCTACCTTCCTGTTCCTTTTACCTAACTACGGGGACGTCCTTCCTTCCCTGCTCCACCTGGAAAAATGATTATCTAAACAACAACCAAATGGGGACCCTGGAGAGACAACTCATTGTTTACTGAATAGATGTAACAATTTGCTGTCCTATGGCTAAAAAAAACTGCCTTCCTCAATTCCTGTGATTTTGAGTCTAAAACTGCCCATACAAAAATTACCTTCCCTCTTTACTATTTCTGACTTTCTAGGCACCATTCACCTCAGTTCAACCACTCCTCTCTCTCTATCCCAAACGATCCTACCTTTCATTGTCCCCTAAAGGACTACTTTCTCTTGTTAACAACTGGGACTTCATACCAATTCTCTTCTTATGCCCTTTACATATAATCAAAGAAACCAGAAGATATTGCATCCCTGACCACCTTCTGCAACATAGGACATTCCTCTCTTGTCCCCTGACACAATGGACCAGGGAAAAATCTTAAAACTACTCATTGATCTATACACTACCTTCAGACTCTTCTCTTCCCACCATCATTCAACAATTTCCTTTCCTTCACGAGTTCAATCCATAAAAATTTATCACCCTATCTTGATCATGATAGCAGTTATCTGCCAAGTCCCAAGTAATCCTCTCTTCTCTTTCAAAGAGTTTGGTAGCTGAATTATACCAATCCTTTTCAGCCCATTCCCCTAGACCTGGGAAATTGAATATACATGTTTGTTTTTTTTAAGCAATCGGGGTTAAATAACTTGCTCAAGGTTGCATGGCCAGTTATTTCTGGGTGTGGTGCTAAGTATCTGAGCCCAGATTCGATCCCCAGGTCATCCCGACACTGGAGCCGGTGCTCTTACTCACTGAGGCACCTGGTCGCCCCTGAATATACATGTTAATGTCTTCTCAAACACAATGGCCTCCCAGTATAGCAGCCTCAGATTCATTAAGGAATAACTTTTTTTTCATCACCTAAGTCTCACCTAAAAACTTTATAGCTTTGAATTCTTCTATCCATAATTTACTCATGTTCCATATTTCCTTGTACTTCAAGACTTCTAACCCTATTTATTCATCCTTATTTCAAGGTCTGGTGACTCTATGCCTTCCTATTTTCCTAGTCTTTCTCTCTCCTTCATTTTTACTCTCCTCTCTTTGAAACTTGTAGTTAATTAGATCAATTACACTGTCCTCTATTCTTGAATCCCTTGCTTCCTTTTCTTATACCTACTCATCCCTTTTCCAATACCCAATCCCTGATTATCCCAGTTTTTTACACATGGGCTACTGAAGAATTCTGGAAGAAGTCATGCAACCATATTGATGGAATCCACCACCAATTTGTTATATAATATCAATTAAGCTCTTATAGTTATATAGTAATAATTTTATTCTTCATTGTAATGTCTCCTTATCAAATTCCTCATTGTATTTGTCCCAATCCTTCTCTTCTCTTCAACTACCAAATCACCTCACCCATTCCCTCTCAACAGTGGACATTATCTCATCTTTTGCTAATTATCATGAGCTCCTCTCTACTTTTGCACCTCCAATCTTCTCAATATAGCCCCTTCTCTTACCTTCTTTGCTCCAGGCTTACAGGAAACTATGGTCTTTATCTTTACCAAGGTCAGTTTTCCACCTGTGTCTCCATCCAATCTTCTTTTATCTCCTCCAGCAACTTGACTCTTCAATCACCCCATTCTCTATCACCTGGCTCTTTAGTCATCAATGTTATCAAGATGTTATCAATCCTTTGACAAATATCTGCATGTGACATTAATCTCTATATATCTCCAATTTTTAAATATCACAAGGAAATGTAGTTCTACTCATTGCCTCTACTTCCTCACCTTTCACTTCTCAGTCTCTTGCAATCTGACTTCCAAATCCCCTACTCAACTGAAAACCTTTCTCCAAAATTAACAATTATCTTTTAATTGATAAATCTAATTTCATTTTCTCAATATTCATCTCTGTTTAACTCTTTGTGAATTTTTATACACTAACTCTTTTCTAAACACTCTCTGCTGCCAATTTTAAATTTCCTAATTTCTCTACTTATCTGACTATTCTTTCTCAGATTGTTTTTCTGAGCAGGGATAATCATGCATGCTCCACTCTACTTGCTATGTATTTCTAGGGATCTTCCCTAGAGGGTCTCTTCTCCTCCCTTCTTTTCTCTCTGTTATCTTTTCCCCTTTCTCTCCTCTCCTCACCTCTGTTTATCTTCTCAGCTTTTCCATATCTCTCTCCTCACCTCTCTCCTCTGGCATTTTGAATAGTGAATCGGAGAGGCACTTAAAGAAAAATTGGCACAATAATATGTCCCTTGCTTCTCAGAACCTATGCAGTGGAGACCACTAAGTAAAGATTAATTAGATCATATCCTTCTCACTCCAGTTGAGCAGATAGTTCATCTTGCTCTTGGGTCAAATAACTCCCTTTACTCTCATATACTCTGTTACCTAACCAAGGATTCTTAATTTGTGTGTGTTATAGACTTCTTTGGCAGTCGAATAATATCTATGGTGTGTACAGGGTATTTGGGTGACCTAGCACCTCTGCTGTGAAGTCTTGCTGAGCCCTTTGCAGGGCTGTTCATTCACTTGTGGTTTCTACCTGACTCATTCAGCTCTCACCTGGGATTCTAGGAAGCTGTAGCATTCCACATTCTAGTAAACCACCTTGGTAGATGGGCTAAACAAGCTTTGAAGGCAGACAACAGGTCCCAAAACTGTTGGTGGGTTAGGGGGATGTCTATCTCAAATATGTGAAGTCTTTCCCTAGTGAAATATGTGTATGAGAACATTTTTTTTCCAGTGGCCATAAAATCAGCTGGAGGTGGTATTATGGAGTAATTAGACCTCAGCCAAACATCGAAGATGTCTCATCCACCATATCCTGAGCCATTGCCAGTGATCTTACCTTTTGCTCTACCCCGTCCCTCAATGACTCAAAAAGAGAGTGTGACTGATGACTTTGTGCAACTCTGCATCAATTAAATCCAATTTCATGTACAAGTCGAGATATCATCTGTTGTATCACTGGTCCTCTTAGAAAATAAAAGACAAACAACAACAATGTTTATGGACTCTTTTCCAAAGTAATTTTTTAAATTCAAAATTGAAGGAAATGCTAGATTTTAGTGAAAAGTTAAGGAAAAATGTATTTTTCCATCCAAGTTAAAGGACACCTAAAATCTATCCATGGACTTCTTGTGAGACTATGAGCCACAGGTTAAGAATCCCTTGCTCACATTCTCCTATATGGTTTGCTTGATTAGAGTTTGGATGTTTGCTTTGATAAATATTGTTCAATATCTGTGATTATCTTTTGTGTAATAACATATGGTAGGAGATGGAGTCAAACCAGTAGAGATTAATGTACTACTCTCTAGATCTATGAAGGACTTCTTACTTCTACCCCCATAGAGAGAAGAGGAAAATTGGATTTTTTTCCTGAAACATCCTCCCCCCCCAAAAAGAGAATAATAGTCCTCTATTGCAAATATTTGATTATAATGAATAGAATTTTAGTTTGATATCCTACTTTGATAGGACAACACAGGAGTGATCACCCATTCATAGATGTCCTACTCCCCACAAATATGGAACTCTAGTCTCACTGGAGATAGGATGGAGTATTGCAGAGCTTTCTTAAGTCCGTGTTACCCAGCACCATCACATTTGTTACATCCAATTAGTGGAACTTGTTGGCTCTCCTTCAAATTTAGGATTCTTTTCTTATTACTGTTAAGACTTCATCAAATGGACTGAATGACTAACATAAATTGAACTGAGTTCTGAGATTGAATTTACATTTGATTGACTCCAATTAATTCCATTCTTTCATTTAACTCTATGATGATGATAAAAAAAATGAAAAAAATGAATTAGAGAACAAATATTAGGATTCTAACATTTAACGATCTGAAAGTGTGCAATGGTAATCATGATGATGATGCTGTCTTTTAACCTTCAACTTACCATTTGCAAGAATTTTTTCTTGTGTTTTTTAACGACTTGTAGGCTTTTTTTTTTTAAGGTTCATGTCTAAATCTTCCTACGTACAATAGTACATGACAAAGATGGATCAAGGAATAATGACAATGAAGACAAGAATATTTAATTCTTATCTTGGTTTCATTTTCTCTGCCAATGAGAACAATCTTTGTCCTAGAAAAGAGATAACATAAATAGCTAGGAGAGAATTAAAACTCAATATAAGTAGGGAGATTTTATGAGACCATTGTAAATTGGCTTTGATGAGTTCAAGTCACCAAAGTCAGACAAACTTCATCCTAGAGTATTAAAAGGACTGGTTGATTGGATTGCTAAAAACAAACAAACCTGATTGATAGATTGATTTGATACTAGACTAAATGGCCTCGGAGGTCCTTTCCAACTCTGAGATTCTGTAATAGATTACAGCAATGTGATTTTAACAGTCATAGCAAAACCACTAACAAAAAAACCTATATTTTTTAAAGTTAAAAAGTCTAAATATTAAAAGAAAATAAAGAAAAGATTATATATGTACATATGCTATATATGTATATATGTACATACATGTACATACATGTATGTGTATATACACACACAAAATTTTCATGATATAAAGTGGTAAAACTAATATAAGGTTATAAGATTAAAGAAAACCTTCCCCAAGTGTATGTATTTGTAGTGCATAGGATCAGCTTCCACGATGAGGTTTGTTTTGTTGTTATTGTTTTAAAGATGAATATCAGCAAAGTGAGAATATATTTAGAAAATTGTAACTTGGATTGTAAAGAACCTGGACCATTTCATACGAGGAATGGTTGAAGAAACTGGAAATAATTATCTTAGGGAAGAGAAGAAATGGTGGTGGGTGGCAGTGGTAATTGGTGGGAGGTGAGGTATAATGACTTTCTCCAAATAGGATTTTCTTTTGCAAGAGGTTGTAGATGTATTCTTTGTCAGTTCAGAGATTAGAAGAGATTATCAGTGAACAAAAGTTAGAGAATGGAAGAGTTAAACTCAATATAAGGACTAACATGTTTTATCATTAGAGTTGTCCAAGAATAGAATAAACTACCCAAGAGACTAGTGAATTCCCTTGTACATGGGGGGTATAAAAGCAGATGTCTGTCTGTCAGGTATACTGGAAAAAGAATTTCTTGTATGTTGAACTACATGACCCCCTAGAATTCCTCCCTACTCTAAATTTTTTTTTGATTCTGTGGGAGTGGTTCAATGCCTTTTTTTCACATTAGTCTTTACCAAACAAGTTTGGCTGAATGCTTACAACATAATCTGTAATAGTTAAAAAAAAAAAAAACTCTCAACAGCATTATGATAAACACTTACTCTATGAAAGGCACTGTTGGGGATACATGATAGGATCACGAATGTAAATCTGAACAAGACCTCTAAACAAATCTAACCCAGCCCTCCTCAGGTTACAGATGGGGAAACTGAGGCCCAAGGAACTTAAGAGACTTGCCCAAGTCACACAAATAATAATGCTAATATACAGAATTTAAATACAAATCCTCTGATTATAGAACCTTTGAATCCTCTAGTGTATCTACTGTCCCACAGTAGACACTATCTGCTGTAACAGTCTCTGAACACAAATGTTTACAAGAAAGGGACCTGGCCTCAAGAGGCTTATATTATAATATGTGGAAAAGTGGTGTGGTATAATCCAAATCAGAAGACATATATTCTACTTTCTGCTTTGTCATTAATATGCTGTCTGATCTCAGGACAATCACTTCATCTCCTTTGTCAAAGACCCACTGAATAACAGGAGATCAGGGAATTTCAACACTTAAGAGGTTTTCATGAATTCATTTTCCAATTTTTCCACATCCCCTCCAACATTTGTAGTTTTCAGGTCCCTTTCTGATTGAACATTTTGATAAAATAAGAACCAGACAGACATAAAAAATCTTGAGGTTTACTTTATAGAAGAACATTCAGAAACCAATAAAATAAAATAAGACCCCTACAGAAAAGTAGTAATGGACTGTGAAATGAAAGTTAGAAAAAAAAACGTATATTAATATGGTAGAAACCTCTTGGAAGTCATAGTAAGACAAAATCTTGAACTCTTAGCTGTGTAATATGATTAACAAGGCAAATTTATTTTAATAAAAGTAGAGGTGTTCCCCGAACGGAGGAGAAGGACATGACAAACCATTCCAGTATCTTTTCCAGGGAAATTCCAACAGGGGTCACAGAGGGTCAGACATAACAGAAATGATTATACAACGAAAATTCCCAGAGAGACAAGACTATCTCTACAGCAATGTGGTTCACCCACCATGTACCTCTCTATCTACAGGTCATTTCAGTGGGTTTCTGGTCAAGAGGCAAAAGAAGTTTGCCCAAGACAACAAAGGAAGTTAGTGTCAGAAGAGGTCTGCTGACTCCCGATCCACTGTCCTGTATTCTTAACCTTACAACTTTTTCTTTTTCTTAACCCCAATGGGGAACTTCAATATCAGTGTGTATTTGTGTGTACACATATATGAATATGTATATATATGTGTATCTGTGTGTATATATATAATTGTATGTATATGTGTATATATATGTGTGTATCTGTGTATGTATATATGTATATAATTGCTTTTTTATATGGTGGTAGGAACATTGGACTACATGTAAGAAGGTCTACTTTCTGACACTAATTTAATGTGTGATGCTAACCTATCTGGGCCCATTTACTGATCTATAAAGTGAGGGGGTCAAGTGTTTTTAATCTGGAGTCCATAAACTTGATTTAATATTTTGATAACTATATTTGAACACAATTGATTTCTCATGTCATTCTATATACTTTATTTTATGTACTTTAAAATATTATTCTAAGGGGTCCACAGGCTTCACCAGATTGCCAAAAGAGTATATGAACAATAACATCAACAAAAGTAAATATATCCTGGTCTAGATGGTGAATATTATAGATTTCACCCCTTATAAATAAAGTCAACTAAAAACTCAGTAATTAAATTGCTGTATTTGTTTAGAATTCAACTTATTCTCTACCTCATCAAAGAAGAAAAGAGAAGGAGGAGGAGGGCAGGAGGGGGGAGGAGAGGAGGAGGGGCAAGGAGGGGAGGGGGAGGAGAGGGAAAGGGGAGGGGGAGAGAAAGAGAGAGAGAGAGCAAGTGAACATTAAATCCAGCAGTCAACTGACAGAGATATAACTGAAGGTAGGAAAACCAGCTAAATCTATTCTAATAGGACAGTTCATAATTAGCTTTTATTGCTGCTAAATTTATACAGAAAATATAATAGATTATAATAACCAAGATCTGCCTAAGAAAAGAATGAAGAAAATGTACCTTTCCCCCACTGCTTGCAGAAGCAAACACTAATGAGTGTGGAGTAGTGCATACACTATCTGACAAGATTAGTATGTTAATTGATTTTTAGTTATTTTCCCCTCTTTTTAAAATTCTTTGTTGCAAGGGATAGATATCTAGGGGGAGATGAGGGGTATGTTAAGAAATGAGTGAAATGAATATAAAATATGTCAATTAAAATCAGGTTTTTAAAAAGCGAACTTGTAAGCAAGAAGTCTAAACAAGAAAAAGAAAAGATAATGTAAAGGTAAGAATGTAAAGAACTCTTCCAAATGATACATTGAACAATATTAGACAGCAGCCTAATGAGAGAGTTGAGCATTTCACTGTAAAAGCATGGTCTATTATTGATTCCTACTCAACCATAAACTCTATGAGGGGAGGGAGTATATTTAATCCAGTTTTTCTATCACCCCCAATATTTAACAGAATACCCTGCACAGTAGGTTCTTAATTGTTTGTTAAATCAAATTTATTTGTTTTAGTTTGGGACTGTTTATTTAAAAGAAAAAGAATTTGTTATTGGAGGCTTATAATCAGTGCCTTTAATGGATAATCTGATTTTCATACAAAGGGTTACAAAAGGAATGCTGAGATACATTCTTGTCATATGCTCTAGAACTTTTTCATTATTCCAATACTTCCCTGGCAGCAGAATTTTGACATGGTATAAGTATTTGTAATTTTTTTTAAAATGCTGAAATACATATTTGAGTGATCAAATCAGCACTTACAAACCTCCCAAACTTTATTTTAATCAGGAGTTAATGATGCATGGCACTTGGAGTAAGTAAATGAATGTTTGAATTGCTGTAAGTTATTTTAATAATTGCTCAGCTAACCATTTAAATTATCAAAGATCTTTACTTGTGCAATGTCATATAAATGCTAGAAATTAAAAATTAATCAACACGATTTACGTAACTAAAAGCTGCCATCTAATGGGATATTTTTCAATAAGGCGACAGCAGTAATTATGCTGGAAAAATATTCATTCCTGTAGTTTGAACGATTATAGCAATTTCCACCAGGGGATTTCTCAGTCAGATTCTAGTTCTGGGCAACAGTGATTAATAAAATGGTTATTAATGAGAAGTCATTTTGGTATGTCTAGGGGTGTTTAGGTGTCAGTTCTCTGAAAGCAATGTGTTTAGCATATTAATAATAAAGATAGTGTTGGACTGGTGACTAAGTAACCATATTGACTTTTTTTCTCGTTTTCTGAGATGTGAAAGGTCAATTAGACTTATAGAAACAATGGAGCTTTTCACAGCGGGGCCCATCGTTTCTCTGTGCTGACATCTTTTTAACCATGTACAAAGTTCATTAAATGTGCAAAAGTAGTCATGTTAAAGGAAGAAAGTGATTGGGTCAGAGGTCACCCACCATGGCAAGCTGACAGTCTCTTGTGGATTGCACCACAGGAGCCAAGTAATGGTGAGAATTGCCTTTCAGGTTGCCCACTGGGATTGGAGAGAATAAAGTCATAAGGAGCTAATACTATTGGGTTAATTAAAATGGATATTGACAGGTTTTGTTGGTTTTATATTAAAATGAATACCAATGATATTACTGCCTTAACTAAATGATTACATGATTGGATATGTAGATAGATCTGTGTGTATGTGTATGTGTGTATACATATATACATGTGATAATACACACATGTGTATACATACATACATGTGAGTGTGTATAGTATTATATATACGATATGTATGTATATGTGCATATGTATACACACATGTGTATATATACATACATACACACGTATATGTCATCATTTGGCTGTTGCAAAATATCAAATTTTCAATTATTTTCTATTTTACTTTATATATTATATAATATAATATATACTATTTTCTATAATATTCTGTAATTTCTTCATTATCAGTATTGTTTAAGGTAATATCAGTAAAGTCTCTGTCAAATTCCATTTTAGCCAACCTAATAGTTATCCTAATAGTTATCCTAATACAAGAGCAGCAACATTCAAATGTACATCAAAATAAAGGGTGCTCATGCACATTTGTATGTACAAAAGCACACCTCAAATTCATTAATAATGAGTTAAAAGGTAGTGAAGCAAGAACAAATTTCTCAACTTTTCTGTTTCCTTCTCGAGAATATACTTTCACCTGTATTTTATAGATGTTATTTCCCATCTCTTTGAAGGCTGTTATTTGGGCCAATAATCTATGCAGATAAAATAAGTCTCCAATATAATGTTGGTTTCAGGGGACAAGGATACCACCTGTGGCTGTAGGATTTCTATATTATAGGGCAGAGGGAAAGAGGAACTTTGCATATATTAGACCTAGAGTGTGAATGAATCTATGTCACAGTGATTAAGTGTATTTCCCTCCAAATCTCCATGAAACTTCCTAGTAATATCATATTGCTAATTTGCTCATATTTGGTTTTAAGTTTTTGCAAATACTACAACTCTGACAACTTAGCCCTGTAACTACAAAACCCCATTTAGAGTGTAGCTCCGTGAATTAAAGATAAACCTGCGTAAGAAAAACTAAATGAAGACTTTCTCCCCTTCCAGAGAAAATCAGCATTCTCAAGAGAAGCATTTGTTAAGATTTCAGAAATGATTCCTAGTAATGACAATTCTTCTTATCTTATATGGAAAATCCTAGAATTTTGAAAGAGCTGTCTCTGCCCTTCTTCCTTGCTCAAGAATGTCAATAATGTTAATTAGCATACTGAAAAAGACTACATTGCTTGTACTTGTGATTCCAACTTCTTACTGCAAAGAAAGAAGTAGATGTGAAGTCTTCATGTAGCAATATAGCACTGATTTGCTTGAGACTGGGTGTGATCATTCTTTGATTTCATAATGAGAGTGGAGCTGACATTGATGAGCTCCAAGAACAGGTAAACTTCAAAGTGTACTGTATTCTTGCATTTTCCACTATGACACACATCATCTTTCAGGTTTGTTTATCTGATGTCTACAATGATATACGCAGAATCCTCTGACACTCTATTGTAGAAAAATGCAAAAAGGTCTATAATTACTCACCATTTCTGTGCTACTCTTAGAACAAGAACCATGAAACTGAGATTAAATGTGCTATGAATAGAATAGAAAGATTTATCAAACAAAAGAGAGATGTTATGACTAGGAAACCCTTTTCTGACCACTAAGAGGCTTTCACTAAATCTCTGCATCTTAATTTCCTTGTCTACAAAATGGCAAAAATAAAGTCTTTGTACTTAATTCTCAGGGATATTGTGAGGCCCAGAAGAAATTATATATTTAAAGCAAACTGCAACCTTAAAGCATTACATAAATATTAATTATTATTATCTATATTCATAATTATAATAGTAATAGTGTATTCTAAATAAATAAGAAAGCAGCTTTGAAATGGTTTTTTTTGAGGGGTTTATTTTTTGAAATGTTACACTATGTCTAGTTTTTTTTAATAGACAAATTCCCAACATAGGGTCATAGATTTGAAACTGGAAGGGACCTCGGAGATCTTTTAGTCTAACACTTTCATTTTATGAATAATAATATTGAGACCCAGAGAGGGAATTTAAGGGAAAAAATGGATAGTTTTCAAGCATTTATGTGATTTTAGATAGTAAAAGATACATATGCATAGTGAAAGCTAATAGGAAAAAAACTTACTACTCATTAAACCAAAACCATGCAATAACTATAGTGAATCACAATAGTTTGTCTTTATTTGAAACATTCTAGCTATTCCCTTTACTTTGTCCTTGTCTGCTCCTCATGGTTTTTCAGGCTTCCTTGAAGTCTGAGCTAAAATCAGCCTTTTCCGAAAACTAATGTCTTTCCTCTGAGATTTTCTCAAATTTATCTTGTATACATCTTCTTTGAACACTGTTGTTTTCATGTTGTCTCCCCTTTGGACTGTACATTCCTTGAGAGCAGAAACTATTTTTCTTCCCTTTCTATTGCCTGCATTTAATACAGTGTCAGACACATAGTAGGCACTTAATAAATGCCTGTTTACTATAATTTGAAACTCTCAAAAATAGTTTTCACTAGAAATTCTCTAAAGGCAAAAGGCTAAAACAGTTATAGATCAGTTATATATACATACACATATACACATATTTGTACACATACATTCATGAATAATCTGTAACTGCTTTTCCTTCTTATAACAATAGCTTCCTTTCTCATATATACGTAATATGTATATACAAACTATATATATATATACACATATACAATATATATACAATATGCCCATATAGACACACTTGTACTTATACATGTATGTATGTGTTGTGTGCAATTAATTAAAGGAATCTATTGCTATTTGGCATATTTCTCTCCCTATTACCTGTAATATTTCTTCATTAGAATGTTACCTGTAATATCTCTTCATTAGAATAGAATACAAAAATTCAGAAAACATCTTTTGGAGAGAAATCAAAGATATGAGTTATGCTAAACTGAAGTAACCTGTTAGAAGTTTGAGTAGACTGAAAAATACTTTATCTATTTGTAAATGATGGCAGAGTCTACCTCATTTTTCCCCTTTGCATTTCTGGCACCTGACCCTGAGTCATATACATAATAAACATTTGCTATTATAAGGACTTATAAAATAATGCAGATACATTTCTTTTCATTATCAGCATTCTAAAGCAGAGAAGATAAACATTTCTATCTCTTTTTTTCACCAATGACTAATTTGGTGACTTACTGGACTTGTCATCTCAGTGATGTGGTTATTCCTTTCAATGTAGCACAATCATAATTCATTCACACCTTCTCATCAATGAAATTTTCGTCCACATCTCCATGTTCTATTTTTCATAAATAGCATCACCAAAACTAAAGTTCAAAATGTATTTCTTCATAAAAAGTATTTCAAGATCAGTTGAAAATAATTTTCTCTTTCCAATCTGAATTTAGAAAATATTTGTTATAGTTGTGTTGTTTATTTTTTTAATGAATAATTTTGTAATAAAATGCCTTTTGCCAACTAGCAAAAGTTCCACTGCTAGCATTACTGTCCAATTTGCAGGGGCAGAAATAACCAAAAAAAGCACTTTCGAGCCATTTTGTACTGTTCTCTATATGATGTCATATATTTGCTCATTTAGCAACTATTCTTACTGAGGTCATCCTGTTCCTTCTTTTTATAATTTTCATCTTTTTTATACTTAAAAAAGATAATTTCTGGGACCACATTGCGTCATCTGCTTGGCATCATAGCGACATAATGTCACTTTTAAGACATGTGCCTTGTATGCTTCTTTGGTGTAGATAATCAGCTGAGTCAAGAGATGAACTAGAACAAGAGATTGGCTTATATTGCCTTTGGGAAATCACAAGGTTCTGTTTCATGACCCCAAGATTCTCCCTGAAACAAAGAGCTGTTTTTTGAACATCAGGATTCTTTCAGTGATGTGGTAAGTCTTCAAGTCATAGAACACTCAGATATCTGGAGAATTGAGGTTGACATTCACACAGGGAGCATTCGAGCGGTGTATGGCAGACAGGAACAAGATGTAATACATTAAAAATCAGGAGTTTTGTCAGAGAAAAAGAAGTAGAAAAAATGGCACCAGAAAAAAATCTATTAATGGGGGGAGGGTTGTGGTTAATGGGTTGGGTCAAATTGTAAGAGCAAGTTAGCTTTGAATTAACTGGCAGCCATATAATTATTTAAGGTTTCCAAAGCATTTTACCTTATATCTACTCATTTGATTCTCAAAACAACCTCGTGGGTCAGATATTATGATTAGATTCATTTTGTAGATGAGGACACTGAATTGGAGAGAGATTAAATGACTTCCCTATAGTTACATAGATAATTGCTGAGACAGGATTTGAATTTAGATCTTCCTGACTCCAAGTTCAACAATATCTAATATGCAAGCTAGCAAGTGGATATGTTATGACTAGCCTAAGTAGTCTAAGTATTCCCTTGATATCCAAACACTATGAAGAGAATATTTTTTGGAGGGGGAGGGTAGGGCAATTGGGGTTAAGTGACTTGCCCAAGGTCACAGGGCTAGATTTTGTGTGTGTATGTGTGTGTGTGAAGTGTCTGAGGCTGGATCCAAACCCAGGTCCTCCTGACTTCAAGGCCGGTGCTCTACTCACTGTGCCACATAGCCACCCCAGTGAAGAGAATTTAAGGAGGGTCTCGGCACATTGGACAGACCTGCTGTGATAAATTTATGGGAGGACATGGGCAAGAGGCACATGGGGTGATCATACATGTATAGAATGTTGTCAGCATTGTTGAAACATTGAATATCAATTCAACATATCCTGGAAAGATAAGAATTCTAACAATCCCTTATCAAAAGTTATTATGTAACCTACATACATATTACATACATAGGGTCACAGAGCTGTTTGGCATTAATGGTTCATTAATTAATTGATTCATAGATTTAGCCTTGTGCTCAAAAGACCATAGAGATTTACTTATCTCTGAATCTCTTTTTCCTCATATGTAAAATGGTGGAGAGGGAGTATTGGTAATTTCATTCTATAAGGGAATTTCTGAGATATAAGAAAGTCTTTGCTCAAATAAGAACTACACCTAATCTTCCTAGACAATCCTATCTGTGTACTATTAAAAAGGAAGCCCCAAAATTCCATTTCAGAAACTTATTCCAGCCATAAAAATTAAAAAAACAAGTCATTTTAAATGACAAAATACTTTTGCCGATTTAAAGATAATATTGAGAATATCTATATAAAGACCTACATACTCATATGCAAATGATTTTTATTAATTCCAATGCAGTGGCATACTGTGAAAAGAACACTAGCCTCCGAAGTCTGGAGTTGTAGCTTCTTCTAATGTTTTCTTCCTGTTTGAATTTGGATAAGTCATTTAACCTCCCTTGGCCTTGGTTTTCCCAATCATAAGATGAGGGAAGGGATAAAATAAATGACTTCTGAGGAACCTTCCAGCTCCATACCTGTAATGCAGAAATCCCAGACACATCATATTATCATAGAATCTTTGTTTTAGAGTTGAAAAGCATGACAGAAATCACTAAGTCCAAACGTTTAGGTACACCAAAATGAATCCCAAGAATCAAAGAGGTCAAATAATGAGCTAGAAGAGAGCTTAAAGACGATCTAGTAGTACCTCCTCATTCCATATGTAGACAATTGTTACCCAAAGAGATGAAATGACTTCCCCAAAGTTACACAGTCAACTTATTTTGGAGAAAAGGCTAAGACTCAAGCCAAAACTTCTAAAACACTATATTTTTATATTTGGAAGAGATTTCACTATTATAGGGCACTCCAAGAATGCAAACTCATTCTTTGATTCAGATCAACATTTCATCTGAAACATATACGATAGATTATTAAATAAAATGAGTGATTAAGTCTCCTAGAATGGTCGCATGGCCAGTACATCTCAGAGGCAAGGTGATCTCTGCTTGTACAGACTTCAAGGGTGGCCCCTCTATTTACTACAATATGCTGTTTCTAATTTCTTTATGTACCTAATTTTTTATCCTTTCAAACTGTATTACTGTTTACTTTTAAAGTAAATATTCAGATTTACTTATGAAGGGGTCTAGCTCTTTAATATCTACAATGGCTTTAAAAGACATAGAACCTTACATGAAATTATGTCTCTAGAACTTTTTCAACAAAATACTTTCAAGGCCATTAACTGGAAAATATATTCTGAATGCATAGAAATATGAGATTTGGGGAACTATCCTTTATTGCTATCTCAAAATATTCTTCTATAAGATGACTTAACCATTAAATATGGAGTCATTAACTCTTGTATCTCGATTAAACCCATATTTTTGGCTAACAGTTTTAACATCTTTAAAGAAAGACAAAAAAGTTTTACATAAGTACTCCCCATCTCTTAGAAAGGCTGTGACCTGCATGGTATTTAAAAGTGCACAGGAGTATATTGGAATGAACACAGCAGTGGTTCCTTCAGAGTATGTTATTACAAAGAGAACTGGGGGTCAAATTGCATGAATGATAAATGGAAGGTGCTTGAAATGAGTTGGTTCTTTTTTGAACATTATACATTGACCTTGGCAGTTTTGACAATTACATCCATCATTTCTAAGAATCCATTCCAACATACCCGCTTGTTCTCTAATGTGGCCAAATAAACAGGGGTTGTGAATAGACGAATCAAAGATTGATCTGCTGGGCTACTGCCCTGATTAACAGTTTGTTCCTGGGTGCAGCTTTTTCATTCTATGAATTATGCGAGGACCATAATTCAACATGGCACACCTGTAGACAAGCATGTTAGAATGCTTTAATCTTCACTTACAAGGCTTCACAAAGATCAATATTTAACTCTGAGTTTGATAAGCAAAATGAAATAAAACCATTAAGAAGCACATTGTACGTGAGTCCAGTGATATTTCACTTTGTTTCCTTGAGGAAAAGAACCAGTTGAAGATGAAATTAAGCCAAGTCATTTTTTATGAGATATACTACTACTGGATTTAGAGGCAAGTTTATTTTGAACTCTCTAAACAACTTTCTCTTCATATGAAAATACTTAAAAGAATAGATCGCTAACTCTATGGTATTGTCTTGGAATAGAGTTGGAGGCTGAAGAAGAAGACAAGTTTAAAAACTTTAAAACCAACTTGTTCAAGAGCCTCAGAATGTTTGTAAAATAACACATTAGGAGAAATTGTCTTCATATTTAAAAAGTAAAGACTAATGCAATTTGGAGTGGACCTTGAGAAAATATTAAATTCTCTGTCTTTAGATTTTCATAGAATACAGATTTTTAACCTTTTTTAATCCCTTTAACACTTTGCTTTCAGCAAACCTTCCCATATCCTTTATTCAACATGAAAGTAAATAAATTTCAGAGTTTATCAAGCATATGCACACAAGAAATGAAATAAAGAGATTACTTTATTTTGTCTCCATAATCCCTTAAAAAGTTTCTCAGACCCCTGACAGTACATATGATTTAGCTGAGGAATACTTGGAATTTTAGATAGATAGCTGACTTTTGATTCAGAAAAATCTATATTCAAATCCTGTGTCTGACACATTCTCGGTGTGATCCTGGACAAAATATGTAAATCTCTCAGTATGAGAGCAGAGCCAAGATGGTGGAGGAAAGGTAGAGACTCACCTGAACTCTCCCAAATCTCCCATCCAAACAACATTTAAAATAGCCATTCCAAGTGAATCTGGAGTGACAGAATAAACAAAAGGACGGGTGAAATAAACTTTCAGCCCAAGAATACTAAGAAGGATGGCAAGAAAGCTCTGTCTCATTGGGGTGAAAGTAGACTGCAATCCAGCAAAGGCCATTTCAGGCCAGCCCAGCTGGCCAGCCAGCAGAAGGTCTTGGGGGCTTCTGAACCAGTTGCATAGGCTTCCAGATCTCTCAGTCCACAGATGATACAGGAGTAAGACACCTGGTCAGAATGAGGTTACAAGGGACCCTTCTGTTGGCAGTGGGAGCTGCTATTGCATTGCCCATATGCAGTTCTAGTTTATAGTCCTGAGACAAGGAGGAACACTTAAAGGAGTGGGGTCTCTGTCCCAAGGCAGAAAAGAGGACTTGTGGTCTCCCACAGACCAAGGCAGACAGGAGAAAAATGACCACACCACCTTGAAAGAATTGAAAACTTATAGATTTCCAGAAAGAGCTCTGAAAACAAGTGCGAATAACCTGAAGCTTGGGAGAGTGCCACCTCCGATCCGGGAGCGAAGCCCAACCGTCACATAAAGCAAAAAGTCAAGAAATAGTCTGAACAACTTAGCAAACATTAAAAAAAAGAACCTGATCATAGAAAGTTACTATCATGACAGGGAAGAACAAAACAGACTCAGAAGAAGATCATGAAATCAACGCAGCTATATGCAAAAAAAAAAAAAAAAACCAAAAAAAAAAAAGAATTGGTCGCAGGTCCCAGAAAAGCTCAAAAAGGATATTAAAAATCAAATAAGAGAGGTAGAAGGCAAATTGAGGGAAAAAGTGAGAGAAGTGCAAGAAAATCATGAAAAAAGAGTTAACAGCTTGGTAAAAGAGGCACAAAAATGCTAAAGAAAATATCTTCAAAAACAGATTTGAAAAAATGTTTTAAAAAAAGTCAAAAAAATACACTAAGGAGAAGAATTCCTTTAAAAAACTTAATTGGACAAATTAAAAAAACATACAAAAATTCACTGAAGAGAACAACTCATTAAAAAGCATAATTGAACAAAGGGAAAAAGAGGTATAAAAATTTACTGAAGAAAAAGAAATCCTTAAAAAAATTAGAATTGGCCAAATAGAAAATGAAATACAAAAGATCACTGAAGAAAATAATTCCTTAAAAATTAGAATTGAATAAGTGGTATCTAATGATTCCATGAGACATCAAGAAACAATGTAACAAAGTCAAAAAATGAAAAAGTAGAAGAAAATGTGAAATATCTCTTTGGCAAAAACAACTGGCATAAAAAATGGATCCAGAAGAACTAATTTAAGAATTATTGGTGGGGTGGCTAGGTGGCACAGTGAATAGAGTACCAGCCTTGGAGTGAGGAGGACCTGAGTCAAATCCGGGCTCAGACATAACATAAAAACTAGCCTTGTGACCTTGGGCAAGTCACTTAACCCCAATTGCCCTCCAAAAAACAAAAAAAAAAAGGAAAAAAGAATTATTGGACTACCTGAAAACTATGATAAAAAAGAGCAAAGATATTGTATTTCAAGAAATTGTCAAGGAAAACTACTTTGATATCCTGAACCAGAGGGTAAAATAGAAATAGAAATGAAAAGAATTCACCATTTGCCTTTTGAAAGAGATTCCAAAATGAAAACTCCCAGAAATATTATATCCAAATTCCAGGGCTCCTACATAAAGGAGAAATATTGCAAGCAGCCAGAAAGAAACGATTCTTTTACTATGGTTATATAGTCAGGATGACACAAAACTTAGCAGATGAAAGGATAAGAGAACTCAGAGCATGACATTTCAGAGGGCAAAGGAGCTAGGATTATAACCAAAATCACCTACCTGGCGAAGCTGAGTGTAATCCTTCAGGGGGGAAATGGACATTAAATAAAACTGGAGACTTTCAGGCATTATTGATGAAGAGATAAGAGCTGAATAGAAAATATGACTTTTAAATGCAAGACAAAAGAGAGGAATAAAAAAGTAAATAGGAAAGAGATTCAATAAGGAAAAAACATTTATATTCCTACATGGGAAGACGCCACGAGTAACTCCTAAGAACTTTCTCAATTTTAGGGCAGTTGAAAGGAGTATACATAGACAGAAGGCAGGGGTGAGTTGACTATATTGGGATGACATTGAAAAAAAATGAAGAGGTGAGAAAAAGGGATATATTAGGAGGAAGGGAAAGGGAGAAATAGAATGCAGTATATTATCTCACATAAAAGAGACGTGAAATAGATTTTATAATGGAGGGGGAAATAGCAGGGCAAATACTTGAACCTTACTCTCATTGACTGGCTCAAAAAGGGAATAGCTCACATATTTATTATAGAAATATAGAAATCGATCTTACTCAACAGGGAAATAGGAGAAGAAGGGGACAAGAGAAGGGCTGATAGAAGGATGGGTGGATTGGAGAAGGTGGTGGTCAGAATCAAAAACATTTTTGAGGAGGAACAGGGTGAAATGAGAGGGGGGGAAGCAGATTGAAGAAATACACAGTAAACAGAATTGTAAATGTGAATGGGATGAACATAAAATGGAAGTGTTCAGTGGAGTGAATTTAAAAAAAAAAACAGAATCCTACATATCGTTTACAAGAAGCACACTTGAAGAAGAGATATACACACAGAGCAAAGGTAAGGAGGTGGGGCAGAATCTATTATACATCTGAAGTAAAAAAAAAAAAGCAGGTTTCACAATAATGATGTCAAACAAAGCAATAGCAAAATTAGATCTAATTAACAGAGATATGCAGAAAAATTTCATTTTGCTAAATGGTACCACAGATAATGAATAGATATCAATACTGAACCTACAGGCACAAAATTGTATAGCATCCAAATTCTTAAAGGAATAGTTAAATGAGTTCACAGATGGAGAAGTGATTCACACAAATATAGACACTGTTTGAAGAACTAATTCTGGACCACTTTGTAAGATTTTCCCCAAATCAAGGCCAGGGCAACACCCAAATGGAACTCTTTAACTAATTTCTATGCTATGTAGATGACTTTTAGCTGTCATTGCCTGGAAGGTGAAGAGGACGGAGATTTCTTCTCCAAATACTACACCTCCAGGATTCGACTTACCCTCTTGCCCTAATTCTATGATACCCTTACCCCACATTCCTCTGCATTGCACTCAGCTGTGTAGAATACACAAAATTTTAATATAGCACAAGTGAATCTTAGACCAAAAACCAGAGTCCAAACACCTCAGTGATATCCATGAAATATTACAAGAAACAGAGAGAGGCTCCCATCACATTCCGAAGATTCTTTATGAAACATGTACAGGAAGGTAGAGACAAGAATTTCACACTCTGAAGGCCGAGATTGATCTAATCAGTCAATTACTTCTACTCTACTTTTGCTTTGATACCCATCTCAAGTGACCAGTCAGAGGTATGAACTAGATGTAAAAAATCCTCTACATTATTGAAGTAGTCACAGGCTTTACACCATTGTTGAAACATCATGGATCAATTTAGAAGTCCCTGAAAGTTATGAAATCAATCAGTACTCATTTATTAAATGCCTACTTTGTGCCAGGCACTAAAGAGAGTTGCACTGCAAATAAAGTGTTTTGGTATTGGCTGAAGACACTTGGTCATGTTGTTTAGTCAATTAATCATGTCACCTCTCTGTAATCTCATTTGTGGTTTTCTTGGCAAAGATACTGGAATGGTTTGCCATTTCCTCCTTCAGCTTCTTTTACCAGGGTTAAGTGATTTGCCCAGGGTCACATAGCTAGTAAGTATTTGAGACTGGATTTGAACTCAGGTCCTCTTAACTCCAGGCCTGGTGCTCTATCTATCTATCTATCTATCTATCTATCTATCTATCTATCTATCTATCTATCTATATATATATATATATATATATATATATATATATATATATACTGTACCATATAGCTGTCCCTCCCATGTTTAAGTAGAAATCTTTTTTTTTTAACAGAAATGGTTTGAAATAGAAACCCATTTCAGAACCCAGGGATTTGAGTGACTGATAGCTCAGTAGTTGAAGGTGCCCTCAAGGAGCAGTTTTTTGTGAGGTGGATAAAAGCCCCAGTCTAGGTTTTGACCTTGGTTTTCTTGACTTCACTCACCTCCACCACAAGAGAACCTTGTGAATTTTGGAAGTTGGGGGATTATACATTTCCCATAAATTGCTTAGTCTTAGCAGAGGCCCTGGAAAAGCTGGCATAATACTTTCAGAACGAAGACCAAAGTAGACTTATTGCAGGAAAAATTTCTAGACTTTACAAGCCAAAAAGCTATTCCGTGCCTCAGGAGAATGCTATAAGTACCCCATGAAGGAGGGAAAAGAACTTCCATAAACTAAGAGCTGAGCTACTCATTCACCACGTGTCCTCTAAGCTTCAGGTGGGGAAAGGAGAAGTATATCACGGATTCTTATAGTTGCTATAGTTTTCATTACATAGTGATGTTAGGGATTTTAAGTAGAAAGAGAACTGATTCTTCCTTGGTACTACAATACTCATTTTTTAAGTTAATTCTACCCAATGTACAAGTAAATATTCCTTTCCAAAAGTCTTAGCTAACTAATTTATATCTACTGACAATCATGGGGAAGACCACATTGGAAGGGGCTTGTGAGATATAACATTGAAAGTAACCTGCGCCCTTACCCTTCAGGATCCGCTAGAACACTCAAGGGAGATGTAGTAGCAACCTTCTGGTTAAGAGAGTCAGTGGAGGGGAGTCACTCCAGAGACAATTGGCTACAAAAGGATGAGAAAGCGTAGATGAATTGCAATCTGCATTGATGGAGAAACACCCACACTGATGAGCTCACAAATGCAATAAAACTTCCAAGTAATGAAAAGAGGCAAAAATAGTTTTATTTGTCTTCTGAAAACCATGTTGTACATCAGGGACATACTGCAACACTCTTGTTGCTCAGTAGAATGGGGACTTGCAGTAGATTGATACAAAGTACCCAGATTTCAGCTCTTACACTTCATGATTAATAATTTAGAACTTAAAATTAATGACAAAATCTAAACCGAATTGTAGAGAAGCAGAATAAAAACATTCCCTTGTTCTTTTGCCTTCTTTTCCAGAAAGCATATTACTAAAAGAATAAGATGAATTGCATACTGTAGCTAACAAGAATTAAATGATTTATTCCTGGAGGAACTGGGGAGAAATTCCTCGCATGGGAGTCAAGACTAAATAAGGGAAATGAAGATAATGAAGTTGGCCTCAAACATGGGTCATATTATTTAAGGCTGTTATTATATATGAGCAATCATTTTCTTTTAAATTGCAGTTCTTAAAAAAAAAAAAGAAACAACCAGGATGTGATTTGTTGGCTTGGAGTTTTAAAAAGATTCGTATTTGGCATAATGGCCAGTATTTTTAATGTTTTTGTTTTTATTAAAATTGATGCTATTGTAGCATTTTCTGTAGGGCACGAATTTGTATTTTGAATTGCTTTCTTCCTTAGTTTGCAAGACCATGGAAGGGAGGTCGTATTTTTTTCTTCATCTTTGAATCCTCAATGTTTTGAACAGAGTAGGCCAAATATTATTTGAATTTATTTAAATTTGCTGCTGGTGGTGATGGATAAACTGTTCCATACACACTCTCTTGTCTGATTTCTTATAAGTGTATATTTGGGAGAAACTGATTGGGACAGGAGATGGTGGCTGCCGTCATGTAACAGACACCCACTGATCTTAAAGATATAATAAACCAAAGCTTTTGGCCAAAGATTGTGGGTTTGATGATGGCTAGGCTGATAACATAGGATTTTGACACATATATTTTCATTTTTAATTTAATACCTTGATTGATCCTTCACTATAACTGAAAATGTGAAAGACTTTCCATTGGAGGTGACATCCAACCTGAACTCTGAAAGATCTCATTATTCTAGAAGGCATATATTAGTGGACAGTGAACTGAAAGTATGCGGATGAGAGTTTGTACAAAGAGAAGGGGGGATGGAATTCTGATTTGGGGAGGAGGGAGAGAATTAGACCAGTTTGGCTGGAAAATAGAGTATGTGAAGGTGAGAAACATGTAATACTATACATTTGGGAAGCAAGGCTGGGATCAGATTGTGAAAGACATTAAATGTCAAGCTCAGGAATTTGTGTTTTGTCCCAGAAGCAAGAGTCAGACTTGTCATTTAAGAAGGTAGATGACACACCTGAAAGAACACTGGCCTTGGAGTTAGGAAGACCTAAGTTTAAATGTTAGCTGTATCACCCTGGGCAAGTCATTTAAACTGTTTCAGTCTAATTTTCTTATCTGTATAATAGAGATAATAATCACATTTATAATAATAACAGTAATAACTAGCATTCATATAGGAGCTACTATTTGCTATGCACTTTGCCAGTATTATATTATTTGATTCTGACAACAACCCTGGCAAGTAAGTGCTGTTATTATTCACATTTTACAATTGAAGAAACTGAGGCAGATGGAAGTTAATTAAATTTCCCAGGATCACAACGGTAGTCAGTGCCTGAAACTGGATTTGAACTCGGAGTTTTCTGATTCCAGGCCCCAGAGTTCTATTCACAGCATCACCTAGCATTGTCATAATCAAATGAGAAAATTATGCAAAATATTTTACAAACCTCAAAGTGCTATATAGATGCTACCCATTCTTTTTCTGCCATGTGTGTTGAAGATGGTTTGGAGAAGGGAGGGACTGGAAGTTAGAAATCCAATTAAGAGACTTTTGCAATAATCTCAATGAGAAGTGATGATGACCTGGACTCGGGTGGGTGCTATGTGAATGGAGAGAAGAGAACATACATAAGAGATATTACGGAAGCATAATTGACAAGTCTTGGCTATTAATTGGATACAGGGCTTAAGGGCTAGGGAAGAGGGAAAAATGACTAATTTGGGGAAACAGGATGACTTCTGTCAGCACAAATGTGAACATTTGGAAGATAGGTGGGTTTAGAGCATTACTTTTGTTTTGGTTTTGCTGAGTCGTGACAATCAAATGAGAAAATTGTGTTAAATGTTTTGTTACCTCTAAAGTGCCTCCTATGTGAAGAGAATCTATAAATTAACCATTATTGGCTTAACTTTGCTCATATGTTTACCTGTTTTCCTCCTTTATCTCTTCAATGCATATTTATTTCTTCTCCATTAGTCAATTATGTCATATGTACAAAGTACTCACAAGGTTTAGAAAACTCTTCCCTCTGTACAAAACAACCCTTTGAGATTGGTGGTAAAATGATTATTCACATTTTACAGATGTGCAAACTGTGACTGAGGGAGATTAAGGGTAAAGGTCATGCAGATAATAAGTGTCAGAGCCAGAAGTTGAATCAATATTTCATGACTATGGATGTAGGGCTTACTCTCCTGCTCACTCCATATACCAGGTTGCCTCTTAGAGACTGTATCTTCTCTTACTTTAGACTCTCCTAATAGTACATATTACAGAGCTCTATGCACAGCATTTTGAAACCAATGAACAAGTATGTTTGATTAGCTAACCTGGTCTATGTACCTTTTGATTATAAAAAAGTCAGTCATTACATTAGGGAAAAGAAGACTCATTTCTAGGGAATAGTTGACTCATTCATATAACTCCCAGGGGACAATATACATGGAGAAACCTAAGGGTAGAGGAGTGCTAATTACTATTGAATGCCAAAGTACCAATTCAAGCATGAGACAATTCAGTATGCTGGGGAGCATGCTGTATCTGCCGTCAGAATCCTGATTCTACTACTTAGCAATCTCTGTGACCTTAGGGAAGACACTTTCTCCATTTCTTCTCTGTTAAAAAAAATGAGGAATTTGGACAAGGTCCTTCCAAAATCTACTATCTCCAGATATGATGCAGCACAAAGAATGCTGGATTTGGTGTGAGAAGATCTGGATTCAAATCCTCACTCTATTTAATAACTACATTTCTATGAACAATTCACTTAACTTCTCTGCCTCTTATTTCCCTCAACTCTACACAATGAAGAGGTTTGAACTAGATGAACTCGGATTCCTTCTAGCTCAATCTGTGATTCAGAGAATCTCCCTTCAATATGGGTCAGAGTTGTTTTGGCTCTTAGTCCTTTGGTTCTCTTGTTCTGACTTGTTCTACTCCATCCTTTTCTGTTCTGCTCTATCCTATCTGTCTTATCCCACTGTACTCTATCCCATTCTATTCTTTTCTATCCAGTCCAAATAGCATGTGTTAATAATGTGCCTTTTTTGTTAGGCAATGCACTAAGTGCCATCGATACAGAGATAAAAATAGAACATTTCCTCCCTTCAAGGAAATTATCTTTTACTCAAATGTCCTATAGTATGACTAATGGTCAGTCTTGCTCTTTGAATCATGGAGGAAAGGAAACATCTCATCATTTTCACCTCTTTTAAGAGGTTAATATGCTAAAAATCAAATAAATTTAAAGAGTCTTCATATCTGTATCATGTTCTTCCAACCAAGCACATAAAATCACATTATTTACTTTTAGTCCACACATGCACAGACTTCAAAAATCTTTGATCTTAGATTTTCATTCCTGTCAGTCTCACTTAATGGGCTTAGTATTAGTCAGGTAGGATGTTATTATTTCTATGAGGCATAAATAACATTCAGCTATGCATACTAATCTCTGTCTTCAACAGCTCCCAGGAAAATCTACATAGTGGCTTCCTTTGTCCTGTCTAAGTCAACCCCTAATTATGTGAATAAAACAAAGCATCAGAATACTTAGAAAATTGTATCTATATGCCACCTGAGTCAAAAACCTCTGACCAATCTTAATTAGAACATTCTCAGATAAAGGTGCAAATAAACACACACATACATACATACATGTGGTTTGTGCATATATACATATATGAATATATGCATTGTGTATATATCTATATCCATAAACATTAGGGAAAGGTTGAAGGACCTCAAAATGGTGGCTTAAACATATTTTTGACTATTTAACCTACTCAAAACAAAATATATCAGTATTGCTTCAGTGAGATGCATCCCTTTAAAAATCACACCTATGACAATACGAACAGAAATATGTTTATACTTACAATATCCATGCAGGGAGAAATGTACCCACAAAGGTATTTGCCTGTTCAATGGAGGATGCACTGTGCAAAGTCCAAGTAGAAGGCATCCTTACTACAGAGAGTTAGGTTATCTATAGGCTTCTGTTCCCAGATGACATTATGTTGATTGAATGGTAAACCAAAATAATGCAGAGAACTATCCACTTCAATTAGATTATGGATCCATTGAAATATTGTCATGTTAGAAGCATCTGAATATGAATCATTGTAATGGGAATGCAAATTTGGAAGATCTTCCCTGCCCCTAGGCTAAAGTGTACCAGAAGCCTGGGGAGGGAGGCTTGTTTTTCAGTAGATACTTTTTG
>NW_027186457.1:18110714-18111693 GCF_028583685.1 Petaurus breviceps papuanus | reverse complement strand
CTTGATCTGTTAATGTCTTGATAATTCTGTCTGTATATTTTGAAGTTTGGGGTGCTGACCTTTTTCCCCTGAACAAGGTAAATGATATATGTCTGACTGATTAAAGTAAGCTTGTTAACCCATTTTGAGTTGCTTTCCTTTAACAAAGCAGATCCAAGAACCTGTGGTAGCTGCAAACCCTGAGGATGCTTGGGGAGCTTGCTGCTACAATCATCTGAATTCATACTTAACCATTGTTGTTATTCTTTAACAAACATTGTTCTGATTATTAGTTAATACCAACCACTTGACGATCAAGTCACATTACACTTGTTTAGGATAATTCAATAGGACAAGGCTTTAACAAGGGTAAACCAATAAGGGCTTTGATCCATTGATCAATTACATTGAATATTTAATAAGGGGGAACAGTAAGCATATTAGTCTTTTAGCATGAAAGAAATAGCAAAACTTAGTAGCTAGTTAGGGAGAATAATCAAATAGAATAGGAAGTCACCAAATGGTATCAGTCATCTTCCCCCACAGAGTCCCAACCTCAGTAAATCAGATTTTGTGAAGCTCTTCTTTTGATAACCACAGCCTCTCCAGAACTGACTTCTGCTAGCTCACACCTCAACAGACCTGAGAATGATTTAGCCCCACTTGTTCTAAGTCAAAAAATTACTATTTGTTTCTAGTCAGGCCAATGTCCCCAACACCTTTTACAGTGTTCCCCACATACGAAATGAGGAACATGAGGGTTAAAATATGCTGAATCAAGAGAATATGACATACAGTAACAGCAATATTGTTTTAAGAATGACTCTGAGTGATTATATTATTCTGAGTGTTATAAATACTCAAATTAACTATAAAAAACAAAGACACTACATCCAGAGAAAGAACTGATAAATAGATGTATAGAATGATTTCACACACACACACACACACACATATATATATATATATATATATATATATATATATATATATATATATA